>NC_089493.1:198884705-199184705 GCF_036850765.1 Saccopteryx bilineata | reverse complement strand
TTTTTAAACCGTGGCGTAAGGCCTACACTGGACCTGGCTGGTGGGGATGCACAGCTTCGTCTGCGTCTCGCTGGCTGGAAGAACCAGGTTGAAAATGTCTCACAGCAGGTCCTGCCCCCTGATAGCTTTGGAAGATGTTTGTTGTGCATCAGAAATGAGCCAGTGTCTCTCTCTTGGGTGGCTAGAAACGCGGGAACATACTGATGTGACTTTTAAAAATAAAGGCCACCGTTCACGCTCTCGTGTATGTCCTCCTCCCCAGGCCAGGCCCTAAGTCACAGCCAGACCTGCTTCCCTCTCAGCGCCCTGCGTCCCAGTGTTAGGATGGAGTCGACGGGCGGCTGGTGGGGCAGAGCTGGCATTGGAGCCCAGTGGTGGGGCTCTGTCCCTGTTCTCTGGATGTGCTGATGCCTCTGTCAGTCATGGTCTTTAAACTAAATGCCATCACTTGCCTGTAAACCAGTCGCAGAAACGCCCAGTTCACTGAGGACATAACTACATGCAGTTGTGGCGGAGCTGTTAGGCGTTCACTGGGGTTTAATGATTGTCAGTGATGCAGGTGTTCTGAGATATTAAAGTGAAAGATCATGTTGGGAATAAAGTTAAGGAGTTTGGGTTTTGTTAGTCAGTGAGTAACCAAAAGAAAATTAAAAAATAGGTCAGTTATCCACTCCAGAGGATGACCCACGACAGGACACTGATGTTGCTTCATGTAGCATGTGTGGTTGCTTAGTGAGTTACTACTAAGCAGTGCAGGCAGAAGCCTGGTTGACTGCTCCTCGGTGTGGCTCTGGTTCCCCAGGAAGACTCCCACCTGGCCTGGCTGAGCCTCGGGGCTGGGCTGCTGCCCTGCTGTAAGGGAGGAGCCAGTCTGGCTGCAGGGTGGCCGCACCTTCTGGGATCCGTTCTCTGAATCAGCCCGGAAGGTGGCCTAGAGTAGACAGGGGCAGGGCCACCGAACCAGTCCTGAGTCAGTGAAGTTATGTGCAGAGAGAGGTGAAGTGTGATGGAGCGCCAGGTAAGAATGAATCATGCGTGTTGAATGCATGTTAGTGGGCTAGGTCCTGGGGAGGAGCTAAAGAATGTTAGAATAGTTTTGTAAATGCAGTTTTGTGGTATTTGTTGAAATTAATAGGCATGGCAAAATTTTTATATATAAACAATGTTTTTTGTGGGCACTTAATTTTTTAAAGAATGTTTGGACTGTTTCAAAGAAAGTGATATGTATTGAAGTACATTTGTCTCAGCTTATAGAAGTCAGTCATTCATTTTGTTTCAGTTTAAAAATTCAATGTATTTAAACTAAAAAGACTAAACAGTTCACCCATTCCTCCCACCCCCCACATCTCATCTCTAGCAACCACCAGTCAGTCTCTAATATTTTTTGTTAAAAATTTTTTTAAATTCATTTTAGAGAGAAGAGAGAGAAGGAGAGAGACAGAGAGAGATAGAGAGAAGGGGGGAGGAGCAGGAAGCATCAACTCCCATATGTACCTTGACCAGGCAAGCCCAGGGTTTCAAACTGGCAACCTCAGTGTTTCCAGGTTGACGCTTTATCCACTGCGCCATCACAGGTCAGGCTATTTAAAAAAAATTTTTAATTATTTTTTATGAGAGATCATATGGTACTTGTCTTTCTCTGTCTGACTTATGTCACTTAGCATAATGCCCTAGTGGTCTATCCATGTGTCACAAATTGTAAGATTTTTATCTATTTTTAAAATTTTTTAATTTATGTAAGATTTTATTTATTGATTTTAGAGGGGAGAGAGAGATAGAGGAGGGGCTGAGAGGAGTGGGAAGCATCATCGACTCATAGCTGCCTCTCTCTCGTATGTGCCTTGACTGAGCAAGCCCAGGGTTTTGAACAGGTGACTTTGGCATTCCAGGTCCAACACTTTATCTACTGCACAACCTCAGATTAGGCAAAAAAAGATTTTATTTATTGACTAGCTGTACCCAGCCACGCGTTGCTGTGGCTGAGTCTGGTTAAATGGAAAAGAAAGAAGAGAGAAAGCGCACGTTTTTAATATGTTTAATTCCACAATGCTTGTGGGTATACAATATTTTTGGTTGTTTCGTTGTCTGTGCAGATACAGAGATTGTCTGGTTTGCCGACTCTAGAACACGCAACATATAATTGTCCATGTGAGAAGCAATCCGTGTGTAGATCTAAACCGCACAATTCTGAAGATTGGCCCTGAGCTTTGTTGATGGTGATGGCAAACGCCAGTCGAATTGGGAACTGCAATGTCTTAAATTGAAATGGCATATCCGTTGAATCATAGGAATGCGAGGAATGAGGACATCTTCACCTTTGAAAGGTCCTGTCAAGATTGTTGCTCATTAATTTATTTACTGCAAGCCACGTGCCGTTGCAAAGCTTTGGCTGGTTGATATTTTGCAACATGATAATTGGCACTCCAATTTTCAATTGCAGTACATGCGGTGGCATCCCTGGCAGATCAAGTGAATTCAAAAATTCTGTTGGATAATTAACCATTTCATCTGCTTCCACAATGTCACATACAAGTGTCGATGGACTTGTATGTGACTGCCTCACTTTGAATGTTAGACTGAATAATATTAAGTTTGTAGACATCTTTGTTGGCAGCAAGAATAGCTCATTCACTCAGCCAATCGTGATTCTTATAATTGGTTTGAATATTGGGAAATACTTTTTCAACCAATTCTTCTTTTAACGTCACTAAATTGCAGAAGTTATGAGGCAATGAAATTCGTCCTGAGATCAGATCAACCAGCACCTTTCCATTCCCAATTTCCAGCAATTGATGTGAGAATATCTCAGCTGATCAATTGTTTTGCAGCTGGACACGCATATTTGTAGTTAATTTTAACGTCTTTACGTGTCCCCACAAAGTAGAGTATTTCAGGCCAGCATTTCATCCGCTGGTGTCAATCAAGGCATTACAGGTAATGTTTGCCTGAAATCTCCTGCAAGCAATATTAATGCATTCCCAAGTGGTCTGATGTTTCCACACAAATCTTGCAATGATCCATCAAGAGCCTGGAGTGATTTTTTGTGCGCCATTGTGCATTTATCCCAAACAATAAGTTTGCATTTCTGCAATACTTTTCCCATGCCGGATGGGAGTTTCAGTAATTGCATGTTCAATGGCAATTTCAAAGCGGAATGAGCAGTTCTTCCACCTGGTAGCAATGTCGCAGCTATTCCAGACGACGCAAGAGCTAAAGCTATGTCGGGTTGGGAACCTATGGCTTCTGAGCCCAGTGTGGCTCTTTTCATGGCTGCATCTGGCTCGCAGACAAATCTTTAATAAAAAATAATAATGTTAAAAATATAAAACATTCTCGCCTGACCAGGCGGTGGCGCAGTGGATAGAGCGTCGGACTGGGATGCAGAGGACCTGGGTTCGAGACCCCGAGGTCGCCAGCTTGAGTGCGGGCTCATCTGGTTTGAGGAAAAAGCCCACCAGCTTGAACCCAAGGTCGCTGGCTCCAGCATGGGGTTACTCAGTCTGCTGAAGGCCCGCTGTCAAGGCACATGTGAGAAAGCAATCAATGAACAACTAAGGTGTTGCAACACGCAATGAAAAACTAATGATTGATGCTTCTCATCTCTCTCTGTTCCTGTCTGTCTGTCCCTGTCAATCCCTCTCTCTGACTCACTCTCTGTCTCTGTAATAAATAAATAAATAAATAAAAATTAAACAAAAACAAAAACAAAAACAAAAAAACAAAACATTCTCATGTATTACAATCCATTCATTTCCTACCACTCATGTTCATGGTTGCGAATGGCTGGAGCCAATCACAGCTGTCCTCTGGGACAACACCAAATTTTTATTGGATAATGCCTCACGTACACAGGTCGTTGTATGGCTCTCATGGGATTACATTTTAAAATATGTGGCATTCATGGCTCTCTCAGCCAAAAAGATTCCCGACCCCTGGGCTGTGTCATTTTGGGGTCGAATTGCTGCCAGAATCAATCTAATTAGGAAGGTTTTACCAGTTCCTCCTGGCACATCTAAGAAGATTTCTCCAACCCCACTACCAACAGTTTGCATTATTTGATCGTAAATGCCTTTTTACTCAAGCACTAGCTTAGGAATATTTGATTGCACATACGACAAAAGATTACCCATGTTGTAATTTTGTTCACGATGCAAGTCTACATTGAATAAAGCAGCAGCAGATCGATTCGGTGATGGCGTTCCCAGGTGATTGAGAACTTTGTTCACGATTTCTAAGCACAAATCTTCAATCATTATCAACACTTCATTGTAGATTTCTGCTGTGAAATCCATGTTCATATTGAATTTTCCTCGCGTATTCGACGGAAAATATCTTCAGCCATGTGCGATTTATATTTCTCCCATAACATTGAAATGGAATTGTAAAATATTTAGTATAGTGTGTGTTGCTTTTATGTCCAATAGATGGTGCTGTTTTTCAAAAGCATGTTTTTACCTGTCACGGGTGTGACATCTATATAATAGTAGGTATATAAAAACACGTGCATCTTCAAATGCAACATTGTGTCAAAATTTCAAAGCAATTGGTGAAGAACTTTCAGAGATTTAAGATTTTGAACAAACGAGCATTTACATTTTTATTTATCTAGATTTTAGCAAGGGAGGGAGCGAGACAGAGAGACAGGAACATCAGTCTGTTCCTGTATGTGCCCTGCCTGGGGATCAAACTGGCAACCTCCGTGTTTCGGGATGATGCTTCTATCCCAGGGGTAGTCAACCTTTTTATACCTACTGCCCACTTTTATATCTCTGTTAGTAGTAAAATTTTCTAACCGCCCACCAGTTCCACAGTAATGGTGATTTATAAAGTAGGGAAATTACTTTATAAAATTTATAAAGAAGAATTACAGCAAGTTAAAGCATATAATAATAATTACTTACCAAGTACTTTGTCGTATTTTCGCTTTTTGGCAGAATGAATCTTTATAAAACAACTTACTATAGTTAAATCTATCTTTTTATTTATACTTTGGTTGCTCTGCTCCTGCCACCATGAAAGCTGGAGTGCCCACTAGTGGGCGGTAGGGACCAGGTTGACGACTACTGCTCTAACCAATCAACTATCTGGCCAGGGCAGGTTTCATTCATTTTCATTGCTGTGTGATACTCCATTGTATAGCTGCAGCCCAGCTTCTTTATCCACTCATCTGTTGTTGGACGCATCCATGTCTTGGCTATTGTATATAACCCTGCAGTGAACATGAGGGTGCGTGTATCTTTTTGAGTTAGTGTTCTCGTTTCCTGTGGGTAAATTCCCAGAATCACTAGATCATATGGCAGCTCTAGTTTTGATTATTTGAGGAATCACCATACTGCACAGTGGCTGTGTCAATTTACATTCCCACGAGAAATGCATGAGGGCTCCTTTGCTCCACATCCTTGCCAACACTTGTCATTTCTTGTCTTTTTGATAATCGCCATTCTGACAGGTGTGAGACGATACCTTGCAGCAGTTTTGATTTGCATCTCTCTAATGATTAGTGACGTACTTGTTGGCCATCCATGTATCTTTGGAAAATGTCTATTCACATCCTCTGCTCATTTTTCATTTGGAGTGTTGGTTGTTTTGCTGTTGAGTTGTGCAAGTTCTTTACCTTTTTTGCTTATCAACCCCTTATCAGATACATGATTTGTAAACATTTTATCCCATTTGTTTTTTGTTTTTTGTTTTTTTTTTACAGAGACAGCGAGAGTTAGAGAGAGGGATAGATAGGGACAGACAGACAGGAATGGAGAGAGTTGAGAAGCATCAATCATTAGTTTTTCGTTGCGACACCTTAGTTGTTCATTGATTGCTTTCTCATATGTGCCTTGACCGTGGGGCTACAGCAGACTGAGTAACCCCTTGCTCGAGCCAGTGACCTTGGGTTCAAGCTGGTGACCTCGGGTCCTCTGGGTCCTCTGCATCCTAGTCTGATGCTCTATCCACTGCGCCACCACCTGGTCAGGCTGTTTTCTCCCATTTGGTTGGTTGCATTTTCATTCTGTTGGTCTGTTTCTTTGCTGTACGAAAGCTTTTTAGTTGTTGTGTTTTTCTTTTCTGAAGGGAGAAGCGGGGAGGCAGAGAGACAGACTCCCGCATGCGCCCGACCGGGATCTACCCGGCATGCCCACCAGGGGGCGATGCTCTGCCCATCTGGGGTGTTACTCTATTGCAGCCAGAGCCATTCTAGCGCCTGAGGCAGAGGCCACAGAGCCATCCTCAGCACCTGGGCCAACTTTGCTCCAATGGAGCCTTGGCTGCGGGAGGGGAAGAGAGAGACAGAGAGGAAGGAGAGGGGGAGGGCTGGAGAAGCAGATGGGCGCTTCTCCTGTGTGCCCTGGCCGGGAATCGAACCCGGGGCTCCTACACGCCAGGCCGATGCTCTACCACTGAGCCAACCGGCCAGGGCCCCTGTGCTTTCTTTTACCGTTCCAAGTCTTTAACAATTTTGAGGTGATTTTTGTGCTCAGTGTAAATAGTGGTCTAGTTTCATTCTTTTGCATGAAGTTGTCCAGTTTTTTCTAACCATTTACTGAAGAGTGTCCTTTCCCCATTGTGTCATTTTTATTTTTTAGTGAGAGAGACAGGGACAGACAGATAGGAAGAGAGAGAGATGAGAAGCATTAACTGGTAGTTGTGGCACTTTAGTTGTTCATTGATTTCTTTTCGTACATGCCTTGACTGGGGGACTCCAGCTGACCCAGTGACCTGTTGCTCAAGCCAGTGATCTTGGGCTTCAAGCCAGTGACCATGGGGTCATGTCTATGATCCCATGCTCAAGGCCGTAACCTAGGAGTTTTGAACCTGGGTCCTCAGCATCCTAGGTCAATGCTTTATCCATTGCACCACCACCTGTTTGTGTATTCTTGACTTCTTTGTCATAAATTAATTGATCATGTGTGTGTGAGTTTTATTTCTTGGTTCTGTATTCCACTAATGAATCTGTTTTGTTTTGTTTTTACAGAGACAGAGAGAGAGTCAGAGAGAGCGATAGATAGGAACAGACAGACAGGAACAGAGAGAGATGAGAAGCATCAATCATCAGTTTTTCGTTGCGACACCTTAGTTGTTCATTGATTGCTTTCTCATATGTGCCTTGACCATGGGCCTTCAGCAGACCAAGTAACCCCTTGCTCGAGCCAGCGACCTTGGGTCCAAGCTGGTGAGTTTTGCTCAAACTAGATGAGCCCGCGCCCAAGCTGGCGACCTCGAGGTCTCGAACCTGGGTCCTCCGCATTCCCAGTCTGACGCTCTATCCACTGTGCCACCGCCTGGTCAGGCTGAATCTGTTTTTATGTCAATACTATACTGTTTTTTTTCTTTTTTGTGACAGAAACAGAGACAGAGAGAGGGACAGATAGGGACAGACAGACAGAAAGGGAGAGAGATGAGAAGTATCAATTCTTCGTTGTGGTTCCTTGGTCTCCTTACTTGTTTATTGACTGCGTTCTCATATGTTCCTTGACCAGGGGCTACAGCAGAGCCAGTGACCCCTTGCTCAAGCCAGTGACCATGGGGTCATGTCTGTGATCCCATGTTCAAGTCAGCGACCCTGTGCTCAAGCTGGCGAGCCCGTGCTCAAGCCGGCAACCTCGGAGTTTTGAACCTGGGTCCTCTGCGTCACAATCCGATGCTCTATCACTGTGCCACTACCTGGTCAGGCAGTTCCATACTGTTTTAATTACTGTAGCTTTTTATATAGTTTGAAATTAGGAAGCATAATGCCTCCAGCTTTGTTCTTTCTCAAGATTACTTTGGCTATTTGGGGTCTTTTGTGGTTTCATAGAAATTTTAGGATTGTTCTATTTTTGTAGAAATCAGTCCTTTTTTCTTTTTTCTTGTGGGACAGAGTCAGAGAGAGGGACAGATAGGGACAGACAGGAAGGGAGATGAGAAACATCAATTCTTTGTTGCAGTTCCTTAGTTGTTCATTGATTGATTTCTCATATGTGCCTTGACCAGGGGGCTACAGCAGACCAAGTGACCCCTTGCTTGAGCCAGCGACCTTGGGTCCAAGCTGGTGAGCCTTGCTTAAACCAGATGAGCTTGGCCCTGGCCGGTTGGCTCAGCGGTAGAGCGTCGGCCTGGCGTGCGGGGGACCCAGGTTCGATTCCCGGCCAGGGCACAAAGGAGAAGTGCCCATTTGCTTCTCCACCCCCCCCCTCCTTCCTCTCTGTCTCTCTCTTCCCCTCCCGCAGCCAAGGCTCCATTGGAGCAAAGATGGCCCAGGCGCTGGGGATGGCTCCTTGGCCTCTGCCCCAGGCGCTAGAGTGGCTCTGGTCGCGGCAGAGCGACGCCCCCTGGTGGACGTGCCAGGTGGATCCCGGTCGGGCGCATGTGGGAGTCTGTCTGACTGTCTCTCCCCGTTTCCAGCTTCAGAAAAAAAAAATACAAAAAAACCCCCCCAAAAAAACCCAGATGAGCTTGCGCTCAAGCTGGCGACCTTGGGGTCTCGAACCTGGGTCCTCCACATCCCAGTCTGACGCTTTATCCACTGTGCCACCGCCTGGTCAGGTGAAATCAGTCATTTTTACATAAATAATTTTTGTCCAAGATGGTCTTTATTTTTAGTTTTATCTTTATTCAACAACAGATTATGATTCACATTATTACTTATATGCATTTTAAAATAATTTAGAGTGTGGGGGGTGAGGGAGGGAGAGAGAGAGAGAGAGAATTTTTAAAAAGCCAGAGGGAAGTTTGAGGCATTCCAAAGAAATCTAGATGACAACCTGAAAAACAGTGTGCTCAACAGTATTTTTTTTATTTTATTAATTAATTTTTTTCAAGTGATGGAAGGGGAGGCAGAGAGACAGACTCCTGCATGCACCCCGACTGGGATCTACCTGGCAACCCGTCTGGGGCTGATGGTTGAATCAGCCAGGCTGTCCTCAGTGCCAGAGGCCAGTGCTTGGACCAGCTGAGCCACTGACTGCGGAAGGGGGAGAGAGAAGGGGGAGGAGAGAAGCAGGTGGTTGCTCCTCCTGTATGCTCTGTATAGGGAATGAACCCAGGACAGCCACACGCCAGGCTGACACACTATCCACTGAGCCAGCCTGCTAGGGCCCACTATTTTAAATTTTAAAAATAATGTTTTCTTTTGGGGAAAGATTAAAGTATAGGCAGTACCTTAAGCTTATTTGTTATTCATCCTGCTTTCTAATTTTGAGAGGCTTATTTATGCAGTCATTGGTTAATTCTTGTTTGTGCCCTGACCAGGGTTGAGCCTGCAATGTTCGCATATCAGCATGACGCTCCAGCCAACTGAGCTACTGGCCCAGTGCTACCCGGCTTTTTTTTCCTAAATAAAGAGAAACAGAGGAAGGGAGAGAGAGAGAAGCATTCATTTATTGTTCCAGTGAGTTGTACATTCATTGGCTGCTTCCTGTGTGTGTCCTAACCGGGCATTGAACCCGCAACCTCGGTGTTTCGGGATGATGCTCTGAGCTTTTTCTGAAAACTTCGGCTGTCTTGGAAAGTATGTGACTGCTTCTTGACCATGCAATAAGAATTCGTTCTATTTTAATTAACAGCAAAGAGAACTTATTTCAAAAGAATGAGACCATTTTGACATCTTTGGAAATTAAATTTCTTTTGAAAAGGATCTTAGTTACTCCCACTATTCTTTTGAAAGTATGTCAGTTTTCGTAATTATAAGTCAGTTGACCTAAGATTTCCCCTAGGTGCTGTTGTAGATATATCATTTTAAGGGACTAAATATAGTAAGTGTTCCTGCATTGGACTTGTAACTATGCAAAAACCTCTCTCCTTTGTTTAAAAGATAAAAAACAGCACAGCTCTATGGGCTCTGCTTCATTCAAGTTTGATGGTGACTTTCGGTCGGCTGGGTGTGTATGTGCTGGTTCCGCAGACAGTTGTCTCCATGTGCTCTGACCTAACCCCCTCCTTGCTTTTTCCCGCCTTCTGCAGTATGATTTGAGATCGTGAACATGGACTTTTCTCGGCTCCATATATACACGCCTCCCCAGTGTGTGCCCGAGAACACTGGCTACACGTATGCACTCAGGTGAGCACATGTTTTGTCCCTTCTCAAATGCCGTTGACTTGACAGGACCACGATGGGATTGCAACCAAACGTTATATTTAGAAAGAAAATATGTATAAACTTTATATTATGCTATGGCTTTATGAAATTACTGAACTTAAATGCAAGTCGTGAGGTTGTTTTGAAAACTGTACGTTTCTGATGACTCAGTCATGACTCATTGCAAACGAATTGCTGTATTAGACTCCACCCAGAGGGCTGTGGTCTCGAGAATAAATCTCTGTGGTTATGGCTAGGGTTTGTGACTTGTACTGGTGGCTGGATGTTTTAGTTAACAGAACTGTCCCAGAACGATGGTCTTGAGAGGAGGCATTGTGAACGGAGCTCAGTTCTCCGTTTTCATGCGTGTTCTGACAATGCATGGATGCCTCGAGTGTGAGTCTTAGAAGTGGCTGACAAACAGAGGATAACTGAGATGAAAATGTAAGTTTATGGGTTCGTGCCAAAGGAAAATTAAGTACTAGATTGGTTAGGATTCAATTGGCATTTAGAAACCTTTGCACTGTGGCAGATGTTTAAGGCACACAGGGAAACGCTGTGTAGTTTTTCAATGGCTCATCTTCTCAAGCAGGGGTAGTCACCTTTTTATACCTGCCGCCCACTTTTGTGTCTCTGTTAGTAGTAAAAGTTTCTAACCGCCCACTGGTTCCACAGTAATGGTGATTTATAAAGTAGGGAAGTCACTTTACATTATAAAATTTATAAAGCAGAGTTACAGCAAGTTAAAACATATAATAATAATTACTTACCAAGTACTTTATGTTGTAATTTTGCTAAGTTTGGCAGAATCAATCTTTATAAAACAACTTACTATAGTTAAATCTATCTTTTTATTTATACTTTGGTTGCTCTGCTACTGCCCACCATGAAAGCTGGAACGTCCACTAGTGGACGGTAGGGACCAGGTTGACTACTACTGTTCTAAAGGGTAAAAGTGTAACTAAAACTTTAAGAAAATTGGAGGCTATTTTAAAGAGAATAATTTTTTTAACAGCATTAGTCGGATTTCACACTTCATGATAGAGGTTTTATTCACAATTCTAGGTCGTGTCAGACTTTCCATAGTAACAGCCTTCTGTGTTAAGTCCTGTAGTGCTTTGGAACAAACTGAGTGGGCCAGCTCAGGTAAACTGTGCTTGTTGTGTACTAAGGATCATGAAAATAATTATTCTTGCTAATCTATTTTTAGCTTTTACAACGTACTTTGAATACAATTTTTAAATGATGTGAGTGTCTGGGTCTCTGCACTGGGACAGCAGCCTGTGGCTTCCAGTCACTGATCGCTTCCTTCGTGTCGACGGGGGCAGATGAGGGCGTGAGCAGTGGGCAGGCAGGCAGGCAGGCAGCTGTGGTCTTGCAGGCTCTGCTGGGACTTTGTTGGGAGCAGCGGGAAACCAGTGAAGGGTTTGAATAAGGAGTGGTGTGACCAGGTCTGTTCTGGGAAGGACAGGACCCGCAGTGTGGAGAATGGGGAGTGGGGGAGCATTCTGAGAAGTCGCCCTCCCTGCCCCCTCCTCCAGACCCCTCTCCCGGCTCACACCCCGATCACCCGCATGCCAGGGACTGCTCCTGTGACCGCCCTGTGTGCAGCCCGATCCGCACTCTGAGCTGGGTCAGCGGACTGCAGAGGCTCCTCCAGCCTCCCGGTCATTGTGCTGGTTCATTAGTGTTTTCCTGCTATGGAAACTGTCAAGCTACCTGACAGTTTGGAGACCAGGAAGGAGGAACACGCCCCTCTGCTTCTCACCTGGCTACAGCCATCAGCCCTTGCTCTCACCTCTCACACCTCGCCAGTGGATGGTTTTGGAGCAAATCTCTAAAAGATGATATTTTAAAAATAGTTATCCAAAATACCAGTATTATTACAAAGAGCTCTTAGGAATTAAAAGGACTCCTAATAGCTCCTCGATATAACACTGAGTCCGTGCTCCAGCTTCCCAGATGGGCCCAGACAGGACCCTCACATTCTGTCTAGGAGATGTGTCTTCGGTCTGATCTGGTCCTTCTGTGCACTGTGGTTAGATACCGAGATTTGGGCAGGCCAGGTTTCCGTTTGGGTACTGGCATGACTGCAGGGCAGATGGCACTTCCTGCTGCATTCTGAGAAGAGGTGCATGCAGGCCACTGTGTCCCCTTGAGTGTGGAGGTTAGTCAGTGTTGCCCACCTGCCCCACTCCCGGGGGAGCGCTGCCATGTCAGGAGGCCCTGCCCAGGACCCCCAGGGACCTCCCGTCAGGCTGTGCACCTCGCTGATGCAGGCCGGGCTGGGGGTCGGGCTCTGGCCTTGTCAGTCTCGGTGGACATTGGTTTTCACCTGGAAAGAAACAGGTGTGGAAGTGTCTGTCGGTTGTACAAGGGAGAGCATATTTCGAGGAGGGAGGGTAATCAGCCAACCAGACACTGCTAAAAGGCCACTCTGGGTGCCAGGCACCGAGCTCTGCCCACGGGAGTCACTGACAGCCGCCACGGGCTGCGGTGCTTGGGCACATGTGAGGATGAAGTGGGTGAGGGGTGAGTGTACACCCTGCTTTCCACAAGCTGGCTGGTAAGGGAAGAGAAAGGGCGTTCTCTCTCCGTGTGTGTATACATGTAAATACACATACATATGTTTCTTTTTACCAGGGGAGAGATGGGAGTATATCTAGACACTGATGGTGAGGAGTCCACAGAGATTGAAGACAGTGAGAAGAGGTGCTGACAGTGAGGTCCAGAAAGGGGAGGTCCGTGCAGAGCCCGCAGGGTGGTCTTGAAGGTTTCCTCTGCTGTGGCATGGCAGCATGACTGTGGTCCTTCGTAGCCCGTCTGACCTGCTGCACATTCGCTGATGGGAAAAAGAAGCAGGGCCTTGAGGACTCGAGAGCAGAGGTGGAGACAGGGAGGTGGTGATGTTGGAAGTGAGGAGGGGACAGCGTCAGTAATGGCCGTGAGCACCAGGGACCAGGTGGCCCCACACACATTGCCAGGCGGGAGTGGGGACCTGAGGGCGTGTGGATGGAGGGAGGATATCTCAGTCTCCTGGTCCCTTGCAGCATCTAGAACTGAACAGAGAGGTGTGGGCTTCACTTGGTGGGGGTGTGGCCGAGCCTCTGGGACAGGAGGCCTGTGGGGCTGGGCATTGCGGCTGTGATGACCACCAGGATTGGAAGTCTGTGAGGCTGGAGGATACTGGGTGGAAGGGCCAGAGAGACAGGTGACAAAAGTTCTCTTCCCTTCCCCTCCCCGCCCCCCTGCTGTGAGCCCAGGCCTTGTTTAGCTCTGGGTGGTGAGGTGGGTAGCTCTGTGAGCAGTTTGACCAGAACCTTCCAGGTCTCTGTGCTTTCTGTGTAAGGACATGTGATTTCGTTTTCCAGTTTGTTTTAGTATAAACAGGATGAGCCTAGAGTACTTGACTTTTTTGTTGAGCAGTATGTCCTGGAGGCCTTCCTGTGAGAGTAGGTGTAGACCTTTTGTTTCTGACAGCCTCGCAGCTTAGGAAATATGGGTGTGTCCTGTTTATCTCTCTCTGTCTCACACACACGAACACACACACGCACGCACACATACACACACGCACACATACACACACGCACACATACACACACACGCACACATACACACACACACACACATACACACACACACACACACACGCACATGCCTTGTGTAGCTGCTCTTACCTCATTCCTCTAGTGGCTTCTTCCCAGTGTTCTCGACAGACTAAAGGCTTGGAACATCCTTTTTTTTTCTTTTTTTTTTTCTGAAGCTGGAAACAGGGAGAGACAGTCAGACAGACTCCCGCATGCGCCCGACCGGGATCCACCCGGCACTCCCACCAGGGGCGATGCTCTGCCCACCAGGGGGCGATGCTCTGTCCATCCTGGGTGTCGCCATGTTGCGACCAGAGCCACTCTAGCGCCTGGGGCAGAGGCCACAGAGCCATCCCCAGTGCCCGGGCCATCTTTGCTCCAATGGAGCCTTGGCTGCGGGAGGGGAAGAGAGAGACAGAGAGGGAAAGCGCGGCGGAGGGGTGGAGAAGCAAATGGGCGCTTCTCCTGTGTGCCCTGACCGGGAATCGAACCCGGGTCCTCCGCACGCTAGGCAGACGCTCTACCACTGAGCCAACCGGCCAGGGCTGGAACACCCTTTTGATGGCGAAGGCACCCAGGTTCTGAGCTGGCAGCAGTACCAGTGTGCCCAAGCTGCAGTCTGCAGGGCGTGCTGGGGGCAGCAGAAAAAGAGTTCTGTGTCTGCTTCCTGCGTGTGCATGCTCCACTGCTCAGTCACACCTGATTTGGACCTTGGACAGAGGTGGGCGGACCTGGACGTCACTGTTCTCTTCTGATGTCAAGTTGTTCCTTAAGGGCTGTCCTTTAAGCCTAGTGGTGGCATGCCTGGGCCATACCTACATGATGCATTATAACTTGAAACAACATGCTTTTCTTAAACTAAAATCATAGTTGTATAAAATGTTTTTGGAAGAAAACGAAGGATGCTTTACCTTATATTGAAATCATGGATTTGGCATCCTCGCTGCACACTTGGCATGGCTCTGCGCAACCTCCCGTCCAGCCTCGAGGTCGGCACACGCAGCCTCCAAAGGCGTGTGTGGTGTGTCACATGCCTGTGATCACATGCGTCTGGTTGTGTCGGCTTACTGTTGCTGTGATTGAATATGTTCTAGTGTCAGATCTAATGAGTTTAGGAGGAATGTGATTATGAAACTAGTTTTATAGTATCAAACATAATGCAGAAATGTTCTTAAACCCATTCCCTTCACTCAGATCCCCAAATCCTTCCCACGCTGCCTCCTGAGCAGGAGCTGCTTCCCACTGCCACAGGGGGTGCCTCCCAGTGTCCCATGGCACCAGTCCCCGGGGGGAAGCCTGTGCCACCTGTGACACCCCTCCTCCTGCTGTAAGTCTGTCTACTTGCCTGCTCTGTCTCCCTGGCTGTCTCAGGAAAGCCTTAGCGGTGTCCCCTCCCTCCCCCTCCTCACGCTGCCTGGGGCTCACCTTCCTCCTCCTGGTGTGTGTCCTGAGTGAAAGTTGCTCTGAGGTGCTTGGGCCACCCAACTGGCTGGGCAGGTCAGGAGGTGTGGTCCCTGCCCCGAGGTGGCACAGAGTAGGTGCTCAATGAATGCTTCTTAATTTGGAAGAGCTTGCTAAGAACACAAAAAGATACAGCTTCTAGTTATGGAATTCTATGGAAGGAGATTGAGGTGTGTTCTTTGTCACAGGTTTGTCTCCAGCTCTGTGTGAGTCAGAGGCAAAGTAGCATTGATGGTCCTGTCACTTGCTTCCTCCTTTTCTGCATACATGGCCTCATCCAATGACTGTAAGGGACTCCTGGCCATGGTGTGGCCACTGCCTCTCCTGCTTTGTCAAGCATAGGTTGACAGGACTGCCCATAGGTGGGGTCCTCATGGTTTCACCTGTCGTAGAGCGGGTCTTAGGTCAGCTCCAGGCTTAGACCCTCGCCCCGGGGGTTGACCTCACAGGTGCTGATCTGGTGCCAGCGTCTTTTGCTCTGTAGAAAAGGTGTCACATTATGATGACTGTTGTTAAAATTCACCCTGGGTGCCTGACCTGTGGTGGCGCAGTGGATAAAGCGTCGACCTGGAAATGCTGAGGTCGCCGGTTCGAAACCCTGGGCTTGCCTGGTCAAGGCACATATGGGAGTTGATGCTTCCAGCTCCTCCCCCCGTCTCTCTCTCCTCTCTCTCTCTCTCTCTCTCTCTCTCTGTCTCTCTCTCTCTCTCCTCTCTAAAATGAATAAATAAAAAATAAAAATAAAAAAAAAACCCAAAACATATGTATGTTTTAAAAATTCACCCTGGGTGACACATTCTGTTCACTGCTTGTTCAGTCTCTTCAGAAGAAGTGCAGTGAGCCTTCTCTCTCTCACACGTTTTTCTCCCCAGTTCAAGTTACTCGTCGGATGCGCTGGATTTCGAGACTGCACACAGACTGGATCCCGTGTTTGATTCTCCAAGAATGTCCCGCCGAAGTTTGCGCCTGGCCACCACTACTGCCTACGGCACCGAGGGCGGCCCCGCGGGGAACGCGGACTCCTGCCCCGGCAGCTCGGCCTCCCTGAAGGACAGGGCAGCCAGGTGAGCCCCTCCTTGGTGCTCACACACATGCTGACACCAGTTAGAGCCGACCACTCACGCGTGTGGCCCTGTAAGACCACGCTCTTGAATGTTGGGGCACGAGTGCGCACACAGACCTGCACGTGGCGTCGTGGCCTTGCTGTGCGTGAGGGCTGACATGGCTCTGGGATATGTGGCTGCTGGTGCTGGTGCTCTGCAGGTCAGGTCTGCCAGCTCTCAAGCCTGGAGGGGCGCAGGTACCTGGCCTGTGGCCGCGGCTCACCTTCCCTGCAGGACTGCCCCCAGCTGTGCTGCCAGAGGCTGTGTGGGGTGGGGCCGGGGCAGATGATGTGTGTGGTAAACCGTGTGCACTAAGAGATGCACACAAGACACGACGTCTTCCCTGTGCTCGTGGTCTCTGCTGTGCCTGTCACCATTTCTGTACCCAGAAGGAGCACAGGTAGGTGAGGTCATGCGTGCTGGAGAGAGAAGAGCGACGAGCTTCCCCCGAAGGCCTCTTTCTCCAGGGATGGGGACAGTGGCTGCTAGGAGGGCTGTGCTGATGGCACACGCGGCTGGCCTGGTGTCTGCAGCCCTGCTCCCGTAGGGGTGTCTGGGTGCCACACGCACCTCACGGTCACCCCGGGTTCCTTTGGAGAATGAGGTTGTACTCTTCCCCCCTGGAGACGAGGAAAGAGCACCCGGAGCTACGGGCAGTTCCCGCTGGTGCGCGACCTGAGAACACCTGGCTGTGCGGGTGACACCTGACCCAGCTTCCTACCCCTGCTCGCCCGGCACTCTGTCCCTGCCACCTGTTCTCACCCCACTGTCCCCTCCGGGGGAGTGGCTGCTGTCCGTCCTGGCAACGTGCTTGTCCAGAAGCATTCGTTTTCACGGCCTTCGTCTGCATCGTTCATGCTCAGTGAGGTGCGGAAGCCATGTTAGAGCGTGGCCTTGGCCTGCGCAGTCTGCCCGCAGCTGGTGTCTGCGAAGAAAATCGGACGTGCACCAGGTGGTTACTTGTGTTAGAAAGGAGGGGAGCGGCTAAACTTAGAATCATACTGTTGTATATTTTTATATAATACTTATGCAGTTTTTATACTTACGTTATCTTAAGTGTTAGCTACTTTTGGGTCATAGAGCGCAAAATTAATGTGAAAACTATTTTGTTTATGTACTTTTAGAAGGAACTCTTGGACCCCAGCTTAGGACTCCCTTTTCTAGTTAAAGAGATGTTTCATTACAGCCTGACCAGGCGGTGGCGCAGTGGATAGAGCGTCAGACTGGGATGTGGAGGACCCAGGTTCGAGACCCTGAGGTCGCCAGCTTGAGCGGCTCATCTGGTTTGAGCAAAGCTCACCAGCTTGGACCCAAGGTTGCTGGCTCGAGCAAGGGGTTACTCAGTCTGCTGAAGGCGCACGGTCAAGGCACAAATGAGAAAGCAATCAATGAACAACTAAGGTGTCGCAGTGCGCAACGAAAAACTAATGATTGATGCTTCTCATCTCTCCGTTCCTGTCTGTCTGTCCCTGTCTATCCCTCTCTCTCTCTCTGTCTCTGTAAAAAAAATGCTGTGTTTGACCCTGGCCAATGGTTTCAGTGGGTAGAGTGTCAGCTCAGCGTTTGGACGTCCTGGGTTCATTTCTCCAGTCAATATACACAGGAGAAGCGACCATCTGCTTCTCCCCCTGCTTCTTCTCCCTCTTTTCTCTCTCTTCTCCTCCCACAGCCAGTGGCTCAGTTGATTTGATTGTGGCCCCAGGCTCTGAGGATGGCTAAGTTGGTCTAAGTCAACGGTTCTCAACCTGTGGGTTGCGACCCCGGTGGGGGTTGAATGACCAAAACAGAGGGTCGCCGTTCGACCCCCGCCGGGGTCGCGACCCACAGGTTGAGAACCGCTGGTCTAAGTGCATCAGCCTCAGGTGCTAAAAATAGCGTGGTGCTTGAGCATCAGCCCAAGATGGGGATTGCCGGGTGAATCCTGGTCCAGGCACCTGCAGGAGTCTGCCTCACTATCTACTCCCACTCTCACCTTAAAAAAAATGCTATGTTTATTCTCAAAACTTGTGTTGGTAAAATATAGTATTTTGTATTTACAAGAAATAGTTTATGAACTTACTCCTTATTTTCTTCTTTTTAGAACAGCAAAACAGCGCAGAAACGCCAGCACACTGGCTTTGAGTGTAAATCGCACCTCGAGGCAGGTCACTGATGGCCAGAGTGATGGTCTGCAGGGCACGGCCTGTGTGCGGCCGCCTGTGCTGGACGAGTCTCTGATCCGAGAGCAGACCAAAGTGGACCACTTCTGGGGTGAGTTATCTTCAGTTTGGTTATTTCTCAGATTCTTTTGGAAGAAGGAGGTCATGGTCAGTGGAGCCCAGTGAGGGCGAGGTTTTCTCTAGACTCACTCAGAGCCAGCGCAGGAAGCTGCCGCGGTGCGGCCTCACGTGTGCCGATCAGGCACAGTCTGCTGGGTGTGGACAGCAGGGCTGCCAGGAGTAAGCGGAGAACAGACACCAGAGTGGGCTCAGGTTCCAGAAGCTCTCAGCTGCACGGTGGGCACCCAGTGTAGACACAGCGGCAGAGGGAACAGCTACAGTGCAACCCCAGTCCTGTCAGAAATGAGATGCTTCAGGAGCGACTGCTCTGATGGGGACACAGAGCTGCTGCTGCTCAGTCCCCTTGGTGTTCTGGCGGGCTCTCTGGAGAAGACCGTGGACCCCGATCTGTGCCAGGACTTCGTGTGCTGCTTTTGGGAAGCGTTAGGTTTCATGTTTGCTGCTGTTTTGCTCGGCCAGCAGGAGCAGTTCCCGGGCAGCGAGTGGAGGGCGCGTGTGCTAGGGAAGCCGTGTCTAAGACACTGGGCTTGTCCTGTGAGGCCCCCCGCGTCTGCACCTTTCCCCCAGGCAGTGTGTGTGCACATGTGTGTGTGCACGTGTGTGTGTGCATGTTCCTCAGAGACAGCCTCTCCCCTCAGACCGAGGCATGTGTATGTATATCTGGGAACCTCTTTGTCAAATTTGGGCATATTAGAAAATAAATCTTGACCAGTGCCGCCATACTGATTCATTAACCATTGTAACCTTTACTTTCTTGAGTGGGTTTTGTTTTGTCTTGATCATTTGAGTTCACCTGCAAAAATGTGTGTGTTTTAGGTCTTGACGATGATGGAGATCTTAAAGGTAATGATCTCAATCCTTTTCTTCCCCCTGGTTTTTATGATAGAAATTCTAGTTAGGTGTCCACAGAGCCTAGTAAACAGGCTCCCTCTACTTTTTGAAACTTGCAGGTGGAAATAAAGCTGTCATTCAGGGAAATGGTGATGTGGCCACTGACGCAGCCTGGAGCAATGGCTACACCTGCAGGGCCTGCAGCCTGCTGTCGGAGCACCAGGACGTGCTCTCCTCTCACACCGCTACCCACACCACTGCCTCCAGGGTGTACTCGCGGGACCGGAGTCAGAAACGTGAGTCCCTCTCCTGGTGAAGACTCAGAGAAAGAGCCCTGGCCGGGTGCTCAGTTGGTTAGAGCATCGTCCCGACACACCAAGGTTGCTGGTCATCCCCAGTCAGGGCACATATGAGAATATCTCTTCCTTTTTTTCTCTTAGAAATAAATTAATAAGTAAATGTTTTTAAAAAAAGAGAAAAATATTGCCTGACCAGCCGGTGGCGCAGTGAATAGAGCGTCGTACTGGGATGCAGAGGACCCAGGTGTGAGACCCTGAGGTTGTCAGTTTGAGTGTGGGCTCATCTGGTTGGAGCACAGCTCACCAGCTTGAGCACAAGGTCGCTGGCTTGAGCAAGGGCTCATTCGGTCTGCTGTAGCCCCCCAGTCAAGGCACATATGAGAAATCAATCAATAAACAACTAAGGAGCTGCAACGAAGAACTTATGCTTCTCATCTCTCTCCTTACCTGTCCCTATCTGTCCCTCTCTCTGGCTCTCTCTCTTTGACTCTCTCTGTCCCTGTCACATACACACGAAAAAAGAGAAAAATATTTCTCTCTATGGAGATTTCTCATATCCCCATAGTTCTTCCTTTTATAAACCTGGTGTTACAGGCCTTAGCATCTATACTCTTTTATGTCATAGATTTGACCTCAAAATTATCAAAGTTTAAGCAACACACCAAAAATTAGCTTTGTTCCTCCTGATACTCTTTCAGCTTCGATTCTGTGTGGGTCAGTGTTGTCTCTAAGGGTGTCTGAGACTCTGTGAACGGGTGCTTTGGAGGAACTAGTGGAGCTGAGCGGTCCCTTGCACACGCACACGCACACGCACACGGGAGGAGCAGCTCCGTGTGGTGCTTTCACCACTGTGGCCGAGCTGGTCATGCCCACGGGCGTAAGCCTGCAGGTTCCCCAGTCTCCAGAGCTCGTGACCAAGGCAGTGTCAGGTTCAGGGACAGCTCAGCACTGACTCTTTTGGGGTGGCAGCTCTCATTTCATGGACCCTCGAGTGTAGCCATGGCCATCGGCAAGCAGGGTGGACGTCAGGTCCTGGCTGCTGTCACTGGAACACAGAGGTCCTCAGGGAGGACTGTTGAAGCTGCTGTGGCTGCCGTGACCTTGCAGACCAGCCTGTGGAGCTTCGTCCTGGGCCCCCAGAGCTGTAGGCCCCTTCCTGGTTCACTGTGTGGCTGAGATGCCCCTGCTGGCTTGGGCACTCCATGCAGTCGCTGACTTTCTGCCCGGTGGTCATGGTCAGTGTGGCACGGAGAAGCGAGGGCACCCTTCGCGGGAGGCGTGCATCACCTCGTTTCTGAGCCCTGGGCTCCTAGTGTGCTCAGCCCAGGTGCTGGCTGCCTGGCAGGGCTGGAGGACACGCCCCAGGATGGGGGGCCGGACAGCAGCCAGAGGGCAGGGCTGTGTTTGTGCGTTCACTGTGCTTCTGGCACCGGGCCTGGGTTGGCCATGAGGAGCCTGGCATCGCCGAGCACTCCCTCTGCTCCGGGCTCTGCCCCAGTGTCTGCCTGGCCCTCGCGGCAGCCATGTGGGGCTATGGCTGTCCCCACCATGCAGGCTGCCAAACAGGCTGAGTGAGTGTGCAGCTTGCGGGGAGGGGTGGAGCTTGCACCTTGCCTGCAGTGCTGTCCCTGGGCTCGTGCAAGGCAGGGAGCCAGGGCACAGACCTGACGGCTCTGAGCTCACACGATGCCAGGGCTGGGGGTTGTTGAGGCTGCAGGTTGAAGCATGCCATCACTACGCTGAGCACAGCATTGTCCTGCATAGCAGTGTCCTCAGTGTGAGAGCGTGTTCCTCAGCTCGGTAGGGACATGTCGCTCGGATCAGAGCAGAGACGTGTGAAACCGACAGCAGCCGCTCTTTGTCCTGAGCTCAGTGACGCCATCAGTTGTGTCTTCAGGTGTGCATTTAGGGGTAGCTTTGGACTCCCTCACCTAAATTTCCTGGCTTGACTGCTCTTGACTATGAGGAGAAAACAAGTTATATGTCTCTACAGGATGAGGCTGGGGGTGGCAGCACAGTTTATTCTTGTGTTATTGCATATTAACTGTTGCTTCGTTTTCCGTACAAACAACAAAATGGGATTTTCTGCTTCACATCAAAAAGGTTTTAAAAGGTTTCACAGTCTTTTCCTTGGAACGTCAAACCGTCCCCCACAGCACAGGCTGCTGACGAGTGTGTGTGCGCACACGAGTGGAGAAACCCTCCCGTGAGGGTGAGGTCCCCTTCAGCAGTGTGTCATGGCCACATGGCAGTGTCAGCGGGCACCCAGCACCCTCCGCACTCAGCCCTTCCTGGGTTGGCTAGAAGTGACGGGGAGTGAGAGTCTGACACAGACTCATCTGTGTTACGTAGGGCAGTGCTTATGTCCCCCCGGAAAGGTGTAGATTAACTTAGGTGGGTCATGCTTTTGAAAAATGGTCAATTGTCCCGGTGGCTTAGAGCAGCATTTTGCGTATGGGAGCAGCCTTTGTTGCTAGAGCTAGGGACGAGGCCTCTGCTCCCTGGTACACAGCAGCAGAGGACCTGCAGGGCTGCAGCAGAGGATGCCACACTGCGTCCACGGTCAGCCAGAGGAAGAGCACCTTGGACTGGGGCCGCTCTCCTGAAGAAGCCATCGAAGCATTCAGATAGATTTTTAAAACCTGTTTCAACCAGCAACCTTTAAGTAAATACCACTGCTGAAGAAGAGAGATTATGTACAATTTCAATTTAAGTAAGTTCTCCCCATTGACTTCCTAAACACCCCATTCACCCTCCCACAACGATGCTGTGAGGGTCCCCAGCCCATAGACCAGGGGTCCCCAAACTACGGCCCGCGGGCTGCATGTGGCCCCTTGAGGCCATTTATCCAGCCCCCGCCGCACTTCCGGAAGGGGCACCTCTTTCATTGGTGGTCAGTGAGAGGAGCACATTGACCATCTCATTAGCCAAAAGCAGGCCCATAGTTCCCATTGAAATACTGGTCAGTTTGTTGATTTAAATTTACTTGTTCTTTATTTTAATTATTGTATTTGTTCCTGTTTTGTTTTCTTACTTTAAAATAAGATCTGTGCAGTGTGCATAGGGATTTGTTCATAGTTTTTTTTTATAGTCCGGCCCTCCAATGGTCTGAGGGACAGTGAACTGGCCCCCTGTGTAAAAAGTTTGGGGACCCCTGCCATAGACTCTTGACAGGTCTTCATATTTTTGTATGTGAAAAGTTTTTCAGTTTGATGGATGAAACATGGATTTGGGCACTTTTCAGTGAGACTGACCCTGCATCACCTCTCCCATGGCCTCTGCTGTTGCGCTCTGCACAGTGTGGGATGCAGTGTGACGGGACTGGGACGGTGCCCATGGCTCTGTGCCCTCTTGTGTGGGGTGCCAGGTCCCCAGTATCTCACCACTTGATGAAACTGTTTGAAGAGGAGGCTCTAATTGTATTTCTTTAAAGTCATTCCAACTCTGACGTCACTCATCCCAGCTGGCTTCATGCCATATATCCTGAAGTCACTGAGGTTCTGCTGAGCTGGGTGGTAGGGTGGGGGGTGCACAAGCTGAGCTTTAGAGCACCTCCTGGGCCAACCAGGGGGACTGAGCACGTCTCCAGGTGATCCCGGGGCACTTGACCGTGTAGAAGCAAGCCTGTTTCAACTGCCAGTGAAGAAACTTCCAAGAATAAAATCTTCCAGCAACTGTGACTTGTAGCATGTCACCCGCACGGTTTAGGTTAGCAGAGAAGGTGGCAGGAGATGGCAGGAAAGCAGGAAAGTGGGTGGCTGGTCAGGTAAGGGGTGGTTACTGCAGAGTGTGTGTAAATGGTATTGGTGTCTTGTGATAATGTGCTGGTGAGAGAGCTTTGTGTCGACAGCTCCGCCTTGTCGGGATGACGTGTGTCACGCCAGGCCGTGTGCCACTTGTCCTTACGGCGCTTCCCGTGTTGTCTCTGGTGTCTGTTCAGAGCAGGCACGGCTCTGCCTGGAGCGGGTGGGTCAGCTGTCTGACTCGGGAGGAGATTGCTGCTTTGTGGGAGGGAATTAACTGTGTCCACGGTTTTTTAATAGGCGGTGCGTCTTTCTTCGTGGATAGGATTTTGTGGCTGGCCACGTCCACTTCGTCATCTTTTTCATCATTCTTAGTGCAACTTTTTCGAGTGGCTTTAATGAAGCTCAATTATGAATCAGAAAATTACAAATTGAAAAGCTATGAATCAAAAGATGGTGAATCAGAGAGCTATAAGTCAAAAAGCCATGAGTCAAAAGGTATTTAAATATATATTTTTTCTCTTTTTTCCACCAAACAATGCTTTCACGGTGGAGAAAGCCCTCCTTTTTCCAGCATGGCGCGTCCACGCCTCTGCTGTCACGGTCTTAACACGGACTTCTGCGTGCCTGCTTTGCTCTTTCTCAAGGAGCTGCGAAGGGTTAACATGCTCTTTACGTGTTCCGTTTCCTGACAGTCGAACAGTGTTTAAATGCTTCTAAGTCACTTTTTTAAATAAAAACTTAATGTATTCAACTTCTGATTCTACTTTTTTAAAGCAAAAGCAGTTTATCTGAATGGCATCTAGAATGATGTTTTAAACACTGGGCAGGCCCATCTTGGTCCTGTATTCGTGGGCGTATAATTTAGCCAGGTGGGACTTGAAAATCTCTTCCTAACCAAAGCCCTGTCACCTGCCCTCTCCTGTCCTGTCCTGTGCGAACCTCTGGCTGTGCTCACCCAGGTGGCCAGCGTGCGGGTGCTCTGGCTTGCTGGCTCCCTGGGGGTCTCAGGAGCCTATGAACTTGCTGAGCTTTCTAAGCCTGTTTTGCGTGTATTGCAGCTCATTCCGGTCACGGTGGGAGGATGACAGGAAAAGAGTGGCCCAGAGAGGACGGTCACCTCAGTGTGAATGGGGAGTCGTGTAAGTATGGCTTCGTCTTACACGGGGCACCCTGCTCTTGGCGTTGGTGCCCACAGGCCACCAGTACGGAGGATGCGTCATTCCCATGAGCTCGGTGGCCCGCACTGAGTGGGCAGGCTGGGAGGGCTGCTGCTTAAGCCGTAGTAACAGAAGCCAGCAGCTACCAGAGGGCACAGGCTTTGAGTGTCTTCTGTTTTTCATAAACGAGTTTCCTAATTTTTTCAAACTGCCATTGTTGTGCACAGGTTTTTTTTGTTTATTTGTTTGTTTGTTTGTTTGTTTTTTGTATTTTTCTGAAGCTGGAAACGGGGAGAGACAGACAGATTCCCGCATGCGCCCGACCGGGATCCACCTGGCATGCCCACCAGGGGGCGACGCTCTGCCCACCAGGGGGCGTCGCTCTGTCGCAACCAGAGCCACTCTAGCGCCTGGGGCAGAGGCCAAGGAGCCATTCCCAGCGCCCCGGCCATCTTTGCTCCAATGGAGCCTTGGCTGCGGGAGGGGAAGAGAGAGACAGAGAGGAAGGAGGGGGAGGGGTGGAGAAGCAGATGGGTGCTTCTCCTGTGTGCCCTGGCCGGGAATCGAACCCAGGACTTCTGCACGCCAGGCCGACGCTCTACCACTGAGCCAACCGGCCAGGGCCTGTGCACAGTTTTTGATGAACAGGGTTTGCATGTTATGTGTCGCATTAACTGCTTGTCACCACCACCCACAGGTGATGACGGTCAGGGGACGGAGCGCCTTGAGACACACACAGCCGCCCACTTGCAGTCTCCCGGGACCCTGTGGCCCAGCCTTTCCCGTGCAGGTCGTCTCGCACTGTCCGTTGTCTCATCTGCTGCTCCACACTCACCTGTTGCTCCTGGTTCACTCTTGGCATTCGAGTGCTGGTTCAAAACTGACAAGATTCATGTTGACTTTGGTTTAAAATGTGGAGCTTGTCTTTCTTAATAACTTTGTAACTGTAGTTAGCATAAACTAAATGTATGAAAAACCTTATTTGAGGTGAAATTAAAGGTTTAGAAAAGGCTGGTTCCCTCCTGTCCTCAGTGAGCGTTGTCTGCACCTCAGCCCTCTGCAGCAGGGAGATGTACGTAAAAAGTTAGCTGTCTTCCAGTTTGTACCTGTACATTTCTTGGTAAAGGGGCACCTTTTTATAGGCAGCCATTTTTTTTAAAGCTGAGTTTCTAAAATAATTTTTTCTTAACTGTTAATAAACATACAATAATAGATTTTTAAAACATCCTCCAAAACTGTATTTCTTTGCATACCAGCCTTGTTGGAATTACTGAATAGTTTCAGGAGCCAACACACGAAAGCTAACGTGAGCCATTACTCTTAAAAACAGAACAGAACTGACTCGATAAGCAGTTTTCTGTTGTGTGTGATGTGTGGTTGCCAGGGTTACTGTGTTGTATCCTTTCATCCAGAGTACCACTTGTGACTCCAAAATGTCACAAATGTCTTTTCACTGGAAGACGTTAGTTAGCCTGTAGGCTGGTTTTCATTTTGGTCCCAAGTCATCATTGTTTCACTCTGGTGTCTGGGATTTTATTTGCTGTCAAGTACCTCATTATCTCTCCACATAAATCCTGTTGGCACCAACTGCTGGCCTGCGGGCAGCTGCCGGCCACCACGCTGGGCTTCATGGGGATGTCCACAGGGGGAGGGAGGACTCTGTTCAGAGAGCAGGGTTTTCAGGAGTTAATTTCAGTGTTTTGCTCGGACTGTAGTACAGTTTGTTTTTCGTTTTCCTTGCAAAGGGAATCAGCCTCCTGATATGGGAGAGCGTTTTGGTAAAATCATCCTAGCAGGTGTTGTGTGGTTGCCGTGGGAACTGGTGCTGAGTGCCTCCTGCACGCGTCTCGTCTGTCACAGGTCACGCCTCGATGCAGGCGCTGCGCAGGATCGGAGCTGCGGGCCGGGCCGTGTCGCAGGCCGTGCTGTCCGTCCTCTGGTTGGCGGTGACGGCTCCAGGTGCTCGTCCTGCCCTTGTGTTCGCACTCTCCGTGCTCTGGCCGCACCCAGCTGCAGTGAGCAGTGACCTGACCAGAGCAGCACCCACGTCAGGTCTCCGGGCTCTGCCCCGGCTGGGCCTGCATGGCTCTTTGTTCCTGGTGTTCACGTCTGTGCAAGACCAGCTGCTCGGTCTGCGGGGACGTGGTGCATGCGTGGCGTGTCCCGCCTGAGCCTGCCTGGGGCGCTCATGAGCATCGTGTCGCTCCGGTGTGTGTTCCTGGGTTGGAGCATGTGGACTCCCGCTCTGCTGACTAGCATCTCACACCACCTCCTCCCTAACTGCAGTTCTGTCTGCTTTCAGTGTCTGTTCGTCAGCTTCCTGGTGCTTCTTGCTTGGCGTTCACAAAACAGTATGTCTGAGTGTCTGCTTTTCCTCAGAGCATCTCCTGAAACTGACTGGTGTGTTCTTTCCTAGGGAAGGCAGCCTCTGGAACATTCTGGTGGCTAGGGAATGGATGGTACCAGTTTGTCACTTTGATTTCTTGGCTGAATGTGTTTCTTCTTACAAGGTAAGAAAACTGACATGTTAGCTTGGTACTTTAAAGACCTGACTTTGTGCCAACTGCAGGGTATCATTTATTATTTTATAATGATTTAGCTTATATTTATATAGTTTTTGTAGTTTGATATATTAATGACCTGCATTTATGTCATTTTATATTTACAAAATGCTTCCATGTTCTTACTTAATTTTTCAAATCACTCTTGTGAGAAAGAAAAGGCTGGTACTATTCCTGAGGAAACAGCAGAGGGCAGAGGGCAGGGGACGTGTGCAGGGCACACAGCCAGGAGCCAGACCCTTTGACTCTGCTCGGGGGCAGTGCCCATGACACCAGGTTACCTCAGTGGGCTAGTGACCAAGGAAGGGCCTTTGTGCCTTCCTGTAGCCGCCAGTGTGGCCTTGTGTGCATGTCCTGCACCGTGTCCTGCGGCTGTGATGCCCCTCCCACTGGGCCTCCACTGCGGAGCGGGAGGGGCGTGGGGTGCTGGCCCTGCCTCCACGTCTCCCCACTTACCTGGTTTTGTTTTGTTAATTCTTAGGTGCCTTCGAAATATTTGCAAGTTTTTAGTCTTGCTCATTCCACTGTTACTTTTACTAGGTAAGTATGATTTGACTTAGCACCTTTGATGATTGATACATGTGTACGTAAATCAGCGAAGTCCGTGCACTTTGTGGCAGGCAGCAAGTGTGCCCTTGCACACTTCATGGTGGTTTTTTTCTCCTTCAAGGTGCTGGCCTCTCCTCACGGGGCCAGGGCAGCTTCTTCTCCCTCCTGCCTGTGTTCAACTGGACACACATGCTCCGAGCACAGAGGGTTGGTGACCCCAAGGACGTGTTCACCCCTGATGCGTCTCACCAGAACCGGCCTCCAGAGGTACCCAGTTAGGAAGCTCTTACCTGGCGTCACAGGTCTGCTCTGAGAGTAACTTGTCCTACACTGTGGGGGACACAGGATTGTTCAGTTGGGTGTCCTGTTTTAGAAAATATTTTTAAACATCAAGCTCCTAAATGCTCTAAAACAGTTCAAATAACGCACCTTTAAAGTAGTGTTGTTATTCAGTTCGTTTGAATTTCAAGAATAACAGTACTCATTACTTTGGAATTACAGAAAGTATAAGGGAGAAAACGAGAACAGCCCAAGCCGCCCGCAGGACAGTCACTAACGGTGGACGTTCTCGTGTGCGCTCTGAGAACAGCGCTGACGCTGGGCCGTGAGGCTCTGGTTGTGGCTCCGACTGACCTTGTGCTGGAGGTCGCTGGGTGCCGGTTGGTGTCTCATAGCTGTGGGAACATCTTCTTGCTTTGCAGGGCGCTGCTGAGGCTTCCTCCTGGCGTTGGGTGAGCGAGGTAGAGAGGCAGATGACCTTCCTGTCTGGACAGTGTCAGAGCCGTGACGAGAAGCTGCGAGAACTGTCAGCTCTGCTCCAGACACTGCAGGTGCGGGTGGACCAGCTGGATGAGGGCCGTGCCGGGATGGCGTCTCTGATCAAGAGCGTGGTGGGGCAGCATTTGAAGGACATTGGTGCCGGCGGACCGCTGAGCTTTCAGGTGAGGCTGAGAGGTCCTGAATGTTTGGTTTCCTTGGGGGACCAAGAGTGGGAGGGGCATGGCAGTGGGTGTGGACATGCTTTCAGGGGGGGGCTCACGGTGAGGGGCAATGCACTTCCTGCGCTGGCCACCGGCCCGCCCACGGGGAGTGCTGTGTGTCGGACCCACCAGTGTGTGCTGCGTGTGGGGCTGGGCTGCTGTTCTGAAGGGACCCATGGGCCTCAGCGTGTCTCATTTGTTCTGTGTTCTCAAGGAAAGAAAGCCCCGTTGCCCCTTCTCTCCAAACTGATGTTTGTTTTCTTAAGTTCCAGAGTGGTTTCATTCAGATATTTTGGATTGAAATCTTTTAAGACATGCACCACCCCTGGTGTCTCAGAAGGGCCCATGCCACTGTCCACACCGTAGTCCAGGGGCCACTAGGACCTCCCCCCCAGTTCACAGGGTTGCAGGTCTGCTCCCTTGGCCCTGCCCAGAACCAGGTCCGCTGAGGTGGAGCGGCCCCCAGGCCAGGCTCTCTGGGAGGTTGTGCCTCGCCCTGCTTGCGCCCTGGCCATGTGGGAGTTCCAGGCACGTTCCCACCACTCTGTTCTTCACCTGGAAGGACCCAGAGCAACCACATGGTCGTTGCTGCTTGTTTAATTCACTTTCTTCTCCCGCCTGGTGGGAGCTACGTGTGAAGAAGGAATGCTTTCCTAACTGGTTTGCCTGCAGCGTGGTCCATGCTGGTGGTTTCTGCCAGACCCACTTTCCACGGTTAGGGCTGTGCGGCTGGCTGTAGCAACATGTGGGTAGGCGGCTGAAGGGTGAACTGAGCCCTTCTGTGTCTTCTCAGGTACCAGGGTCTGTGGGGCTGTTCCACTGGACAGGCTCTGGGCGGTGGACAACTGATGAGTGACTCCTGTTTCCACCCCTGTGGCCAGGGTGCTCTCTGATCTATTTTCAGTTTTTCATGTGCATGTTTGTAAGACGTGTGGTTGTGATTTGGAATGAGAGGGGTATAAGTTGAGTGAAACTCCCCATACAAGAATGTTGATCACTTTTCCTGTCTTCTGACCTGGATTTTTGTTGTTCTGAATGGACAATTCCTTTCTGTGCCCTGTTGCTTGTATTGTGTCACTGCCCTTTGTTTATGTGATTAGCATCGATTCTCTAGACCTCCCAGGGTGTGTATCCTATTTTCCAGCTGTTAGCTGTGCTGAGCCTTCGTTCTTCCCTCATCACTGCTCACCACTCCCTTCTCTGCCCAGCAGGAGCGTGACGGGCCACTCAGGACTTTAGTCACCTGAGAACACCTGTTCCGAAGGGTGTTACCTGTGTTCTGGGGAACCGTTCTAGTTGGTTTATTCCTAGTAAACATCTGTGTGCCACGTTCATGTGAACATGAAACAATTGAGGGAATAAACGTGCAGTGTCAAACAATCCATGATTGTTTTACTTAAATCACTAAGTGCAGTGGGTGCCAAGTGACTGTTTGATCACTGGATAGTGGTTGATTTGCTTTTGCCTTGCAGTGTTTCCTGGTGATCACAGAACCTCATTAATGCGCTCATTAGCCATAAAAGCTCTGTGTGCTCCAGCAGGGTCTCCGGCCCTGACATGGGCGTGAGGACGAGGGCCTTGTCAGAGTGTCGGCACTCAGGCGAGGTTGTGAGTGCACGCTCTCGCTTTTGGATGTTGTGTTGAAATTACTCGCCAGGTTTCGCTTACGTGTTGCTTATCCTTCTCCATGTTTGTTTCTCTCTTTCCTCTTCAAGACTGACTCTGGGACCTTCCAGCATGAGCATGAGTCGCGCATCTCCTACTTGGAGGACATTCTTAAAAAGCTGACGGAGAAATCTGAGGTATTCCTTCCTTTCCTGTGGCTCCCAACAAAGTGCTCTCCTCGATAAAACGTCCACAAGGGTCAAGCTTTTCACACCCTGAAGCTTTCAAGTGCCCCTTTCAGGCTATTCGCTGCTGTCCTATACAGAACTGCAGAGGAAGTCTCTGCCTGTGCCCTCCCCTGGGGTGGTTCCATCCCGTCACTCGGAAGCTTCCTAGTGTGTCCCACTCCCTGGTCCTGCGCCCGGTGGGTGTCTGCTGGCCGCAGACAGGGCTGTGAAGCCAGGGCGGGCCCGGGGTCTGTGCCTCCCACATGCCACTCAGCCTCCACCAGAGTCACGTTGGCTCTCGACAGAAAAGAAGGACCCAAATCTTTTGACAGAGGATATCAGTTTTGTGATGGGAAAGTTATTCCCAGTTGTTGCTGAAGTCAGAGGCCAGAGGCCAGGGTGTTTGCACTTGGCACACACAGGGCCCAGCAGAGAGGGCTGTCTGTTGGTGACTGCGGCCCTAGGCAGGCCACAGTCCTTTGGGGATGTGGGACAGCTGCTATGTTACTGACTGTCAGACCAGGCACCTTCAGCTCATTAGTTGGTGATGACATGTTCTCAGGTGCTGAGGATAGGGGACCTCATGGTGTCCTTTGCGTTCAGCCGGCCCTGAGTCTGCAGGAAGTGACCAATGGTCAGGTGTACCCTGCCCCCTGGCATGGGATGGTGCTGGCAGCCCCTGTGCTTTGAGCAGACCCTCTGGTCAGGCAGGTCTTCCTGCAGGAATTTGTCATTGCCTTGCCCTGTGCTTGCCACTGAAGTCAGCGTGCCCAGAGGCCCTGGTGTTGGCCTAGGAGCCACTTGTTGCACGTGTCAAGTGTTCCTGTGATGTATACGCCTTTCTGTGTATGCCGTCCATGTTTTAAAACTTGCCTTCGAAAGAAACAACACTCTCCTGCCAGCCAGCAGGTCTGGACTTTGGATAATGGGGGAAACCCCCAAATATGTGTACACAGAATTAATCGAGTATATGGCTTTGTGAAAACTCAGCATACAACCATGTAAACAGATTATTTCTCATACTTTTTAGGCCATCCAGAAGGAATTAGAACAGACCAAGCTAAGGACGGAGAGGTAGGAGAACTGAAATAAGCCAGTGTCTGTCTTGCCGGGGGGTGGCCGTGCCTGGAGAGAGGCAGCTCTGAAGGGACGGACAGTGTGGTCTCTCTGGGAGGCCCTCTGGAGCCATCTGAGGACAGAGGGGCTGTTACCTCCACTGCTCTCCATGCAGCAGCCCCAGGGCCATCGTGCACTTGCTTTGACCTGGAGCGGTTGAGGGACGTCCTCAGGGTGCAGAGGAGCTGGGCTCATGTGGGTCAGGGGACTGTGACCGGAGCTCTGCTGGCACTGTGGGCTTCAGAGCTCAGCCCTGTCATGTGGGCAGACTCTTGTCTTCTGAGATAGGCCATCTACACCCAGGCTGCGGCCTGTCACAGCCGGGGCGGGGGCTCCAGGCCTCTCTTGGTCCCTCAGCAGCTCCCACTGTGCCTGGTGCTTCCTCCTGCATGCCCCCTTCCGAGTCCTTTAACACGTCACGTCCCCTCCTCCACACTGACAGCTGCTTGCCTCTTCATGCCATAATTTTACCCATACAGTCTCCTCTCCCCCCCCCCCCCCCGTTTGTCTAAGTATGACCTAGTCACCCTTTGTCATTCAGGGATCCTGAGGCTCAGCCTGAGAGCTTGAGCCTCCCCTTTCTCTCCTGGCTGCTGCCGGGGTCTGGCCTTGTGTGTCCTCTGAGAGGGTGGTGAGGCCCCACAACCCTGTGTCTGTAGACACGTGTCTGATATGCTTTGATGTGGACCTGGGGCTGTGCTCTTGAGTATGAATTGTTGATGTCGCAACAACTGCACCTACCCATAAACAAGTATTACTAGGGTACTGCAGTATTTTATAGTATACACTTTCTATGCAAAAATAGAATTGTTACAACATTTTTAGTCCATTAGTCTTTTCCATTAGCGTAGAAAGTTCATATTCAGTTTTGTGAAGGTTACTAGTAAATAGTGTCTCATCTTTGAATTGTCTTACAATTGTGAGGGGAGAGAGCAGGTACTGAACAGTTTCGTGAGAGCTGTTCATGCTGGGCAGGGTGTGTCCTCACGGCGTGGGAAAGCCTCTCAGACTGGGGCATGGCAGTGTGGAGCGTTGTGTGGGAGGACAGGGAGCAGTCACACGTGGCGTCTCTGGCCGCACTGGCTTCTCCTGCAAGAGTTCGCTGAGCCTGTCCCCTTCCTTCCGTGGCCGGCCAGCGGTGCTGAGCAGGAGCAGCACCTGCGGTCCGTGGTGTCGCAGCTGGAGCGCGAGCTGGGCCGCCTGAAGGCGGAGCTGGCGGCGTGGCAGCCCCTGAAGACCAGCTGCGAGGAGGTCCGCACAATCCACGAAAAAGTGAGTGTCCTGTCCACGTTCTGTGTGGTCCTAGAAGGCGAAGGAATGCCTGAGCTGATGTCTCATGTTTATCAATTTCTTTTTTAAAAACCTTTATTTTACCTGTATTTAAAGATTTTAAAGATTTAAAATAGCATTAAAATAAAATAATTAAAATGTACATTCCTGCCCTGTCCAGTTACATGTGACCCCAGGCTGGCTTTGTGCATACGCAGCATTGTGCAAACACTTACTGCCCCAAGCAAATGCTGACTGCCCTGAGTGAACGCTTATTGCCCCAACTGGACACTTACTGCTCCAACCAGATGCTTATTACCCCGACCGGCCGCTTACTGCCCCGAACAGATGCTTATTGCCCCCTTAAGCTTTGTCTCAGGTCATAACATACCACAGTGTTTCTTCAGGCCCACATGTCCTTCTGCAGAAGAGGAAATCTAGACATTCCCAGCTGCATGAAAATGGAAAAAACATTTGCCATGCAAAAGTCATCTAAGTCAGTCAGTAGGTTGGGGACGAGCACATCCTCGCTGTGCATAGAGCCGGAGGTGACAGGGGACACACAGTGCCAGCATAGGTTGGCACACAACCCCGGAGTTCCATCTTACTCAGGTCGCAAATTCAGATGAACGACTGTTCTTCAGCCCTTCAGTGGGAGTGATGACAGGAGCGTCCTGTGCTGACTTGGGAAGCGGGGTCCTTGCGGCCAGTGGGTTGTGAATGCCTGCAGCCTTGTAGGAGGCAGTCCTGGGGGGCTGACCAGTCACAGAGACACAGTGTCTGAAACGAGCAGCCGCACCGACTCGTCCTCTAGAGGTGGCGGCAGTGGTACAGAGGCACACTGAGTGTCGAGTGCCGTGACGTCAGTGGGCAGGGGTTGCCGGACTGCCATGCTGGTGTGTCGTGTCCAGGGCGTTGGTCGTAAAGGTGTGCACCTGTGCTGTGGGCTGACTGAGGGTGCTGCATGGGTGCATTAGCCTAGAGGCCGAGCTGCTCGCAGGGTGCCGTCCTGTACAGAGCAGTGTGTGTAGGAATGACGTGGACATGTCTAGATAGATCATAGTCATGGTCATGTTTAAAGTGTCTCTATGTCTGGAAGACAAGGGGCTCCTTCATCTCTGCACTGTTCCCCAGGGGCCTCACACACCTGGGGCTGGCAGAGGCCTCCCTCCTGGCTCTGGGCACACGCTCCACTCATACTGTGCTGTCTTTTACTTCCATTCTCTCTAATCACTCCAGCATTTCTGGAGGGATCCTTAAATTTACTGTGAAGGGAAAATCGTGGCATTTGCATTGTGGAGTTTGAGGAGCTGGGGGGTACTTCTGTGGCATCTGAAGGGGTGGGAGCAGGCAGCAGAAGTGATTTGTTCTATTTCCTCTTGGCTTTGCTAGGTCGATGTTCACGTCAGAGAGGCAGTCCGACTCCTATTCTCCGACGGTCAGCAGGACGGCTCCCTGGACTGGCTGCTGCAGAAGCTGTCCTCGCAGTTTGTCAGCAAGGACGACCTGCAGGTTCTCCTGCGCCAGCTAGAGCTGCGCATACTGCAGAACATCACCCACCAGGTCTCTGTGACAAAACAGAGGCCCACATCCGAGACCGTCCTGTCTGCGGTGCACGAGGAGGGGCTTTCTGGGATCACAGAAGCGGTAGGTGGAGACGAGGCCGTTGAAGTCACGCCCCAGTGGGAGGATAGCCGAGCATGAAGCACATGGCAGTGCCACGGAGGGCGCTCAGCGCAGGGCAGGGTGCAGTGAAGCAGTCGTGCCTGGAGCCGTAGTGCTTCTTGGGAATACTTTATTAACCTTCTTGTCCCAGAGCTCCCATCTGCCTGGTGTCCGCGCACCTTCCAGACTCAGCGCCCAGTCCCAGTCCCTGCTCCGCACTGTGTCCCCGCTTCACGCGCCAGACGGCTTTCTGCTCGGGGCCTGGGCGGTGGTTTGCACCCTGTGCACAGGCTCCGGTGGCCCTGCCGTGGTGCAGGCTGAAGTTTGGGTTTGCTGAAACATCCCCGCTGCCTGTTATTCCCAAAATAGAGCTAATTGAGAGCATGTCCTCACCAAAACGTCGGCATTAACACATAGCCTTGTCTCTCCTCCCCGGGTTCGCTGTCCCCTCCTGCGCATGCCTCCATCCAGCAAGCTCACGTCATCGTAAATAACGCGTTGAAGCTGTACTCCCAGGACAAGACCGGCATGGTGGACTTTGCTCTGGAGTCTGGCGGTGAGTGGAGGGACCTCTGATGACTGAACAGAACAGTCACTTGTTCATAGGTGCAGACTTAGAAGCTGCTACCTGCCCCACGTCCCACAGTAAGGACCTTGGTTGAGCTCTCAGAAATGAGCCTCTTCTAGGCGAACCACTCATGTCTGGTTTTAGGGTATGGTCAGGGTCTCCCCTGGAAAGGCCGGGGGCTGTGCTGACAGTTCTCACAGCACGTGTGGGTGTCAGCTCGTCTGAGAAATCCTGGATTCTTGCCTCCCACAGGGCCACAGAGTCCCGGGGGGCCAGTCATAACACCCATCAGAGAAATAGCAAACTCAATGGATGGATGTGGGCGTGCTAATTTGGCTTTTCAAAGAAATAAAAAGAAAATTGTGGTCTGTTAAGTGCTGCATACTGCCTGTCTCCAGGCCCTAGAACAGATATTTTAGGACCAAATTTATTTGAAAAATCAGAATTGTGGTTTAGTGAAGTCTTGTGGTCCACGTATATGCCACATGTAGACCTTTGTGACGTTTGGATCAAACGTGGGGACTTCTTTTCTTTTTAGAGGGGTAGGAACAGAGATGAGAAAAATCATCTCGCAGTTGTGGCACTTTATTCTTTGATTGCTTCTCATACATACCTTGACTGGGGGGCCCCAGCTGAGTCAGTGACCCCTTGCTCAAGCCAGCAGCCTTGGTCTTCAAGCCGGTGACCATGATCCCACACTCAAGCCAGAGACCTCAGGGTTTTGAACCTGAGTCCTCAACATCCCGGGTTGACACTACCCACTGTGCCACTGCCAGGTCAGGCTACAATAGGATGTTTTAAGGTGATAATTCAGAGGTTCAGAAATTTAGTCTGTTGGTCGGCGAGAGCAGAACCACCTGTTCTCCTGTCCGTCCTGCCCTCCCGTTGGGAGGTGGGTGTGGTGACGTGCGGCACATTCTGCTCTCCTGTCTGTCCCGCCCTCCCGCTGGGAGGTGGGTGTGGTGACGTGCGGCACGTTCAGGGACCTTGGCTTCCTTTTCGGGAGTTTTCATTCTTAGTGGTCGTCTTGGCCGGCTGTGGAGCCAGCACCCTGTGGCCTGTCTCCTGTGGATTAGCGCTTCCTGTCTGTTATCACTGAAATGTAACTCACTGACATGAGCTCGACCCTCTTGGCCCCTGCAGCTGAGTGGTTCCTGGTGCACTCACGGTTTGTGCAGCAGTCGTCACCTCCCGGTGCCGTGACCCTTGTTTCCCAGGTGGAAACTGTCCCCGTTAGCAGACATGTCTCACTGCCAGCAGCTGGCTTGGTGTTAATGTCCTGCCACTTTGGCCTATTAATTCAGCCCTCTAAACCCTAACCCTCACTTGCTAGGTGACAGCAGCACCCTATTCGAGTCATTATCCTTTAGTTAAAAACATGTGCAGGCCCTGGCCGGTCGGCTCAGTGGTAGAGCATCAGCCTAGCGTGCAGGAGTCCTGGGTTCGATTCCCAGCCAGGGCACACAGGAAAAGCGCCCATCTGCTTCTCCACCCTCCCCCTCTTCTTCCTCTCTGTCTCTCTCTTCCCCTCCCACAGCCAAGGCTCCATTGGAGCAAAGTTGGCCTGGGCGCTGAGGACAGCTTCATGGCCTTTGCCTCAGGTGCTAGAATGGCTCTGGTTGCAACAGGGCAACAGCCCAGATGGGCAGAGCGTCGCCCCCTGGTGGGCGTGCCGGGTGGATCTCGGTTGGGCGCATGCGGGAGTCTGTCTGACTGCCTGCCTCCCCGTTTCCAACTTCAGAAAAATACAAAATAAATAAATAAATAAAACATGCGCAGAAGTTGGTGCAGAGCTGCTGTCCCGCTAGGGCAGACGGTGGGAAGGAGGCAGGATGCAGGGTCTGGTGTCGGCAGGCACAGACTGGCACCCAGAGCCTCACACTCTCCTGACACTGGTCTGGAACAGCTGTTAGACTGGGCTGAGCCTGAAGTAGAAGCTTCTTTACACAAGTCACAAACTTGAGAATTTTTAAGACATGTCCAGTAACTCCCTAAGGCGGGTAGTGATATTCATCCCGAAGCAGCAGAACCTGATGCTGAAGCTAACTAACCTCGTTCGCTCTAAGGCGGCAGCATCTTGAGTACTCGCTGTTCCGAAACCTACGAGACCAAGACGGCGCTGATCAGCCTGTTTGGCATCCCGCTGTGGTACTTCTCCCAGTCCCCCCGCGTGGTGATCCAGGTGAGAGCCCCGGTACTTCTCCCAGTCCCCCCGCGTGGTGATCCAGGTGAGAGCCCCGGCCAGGCCCCGGCCTGAGGGCGTGTGTGTCAGGACGGCCACAATGAGGGCGCCTGTTTCCACCAGCGTCGTGATGTATGGTTTAGCTTTTTACTAAGGTATGAGGTGCCTGCAGAGGAGTGTGCAAACCCTCCGTGTGCAGCTCTGCGTTTCCACGCAGCAGACACAGCAGGACAGCAGCCCCCACCCCGCCCGTCCCCTCTGCCCCGAGGGGACGTGCAGCGCCTTCAGGAGGCTGACTGTCCAGTCCTGTCGAGGTGTGAGCAGGCATGTCCTGACTGCTGGGCCCACTCATGTCTTAGACAGAACGGGGGCCTGAGCACCCCACAAGTGGCGCACACACGCACCTGCTGATCTCGGGTGCACCGCTTTCCCGGGGCCTCTGGCTCGCAGCCGCCTCAGGCACTGGTCTCAGATTTAAAGGACTGAAGAGTGAAGAATTTAAATTGTCAGATATGTTCACTTGACCTCAGGACTCAACTGCTGCCTTACATTAGTGATGTTTTTAAAGAAAATTCAAATAGTTTTTTGTGTGACTCATTCACGTGGTAGCTACCTTTCACTTAAAAACCACAGGTCTACAAGAATTCATGAATAAGGTGAGCATTAAGTTAGTGTCCGTAAACGTGCAGTTCTGGGCCCTGTGGTCCTAACAGCTGCCCTGTCCATGGTGCCCCGCTGGGGTCTGCTTCCCTCAGTCCCCATGGTCCATAGGGCCACTCACAGTCCTGCACAGACGCCGTCCCCCGGTGGTCAGGAAGCAGCCGTCCCCTGCATGGCATGTTTGTGTGAGCACGAGAGCACCAGTCACCCAGTGGGAAGGAGTGTGAGGACTGTTGGCTGCAGTGGGGGAGCAGTGGGCGCGCAGTGGGCGCCAGACGCCAGGAGCAACAAATGGGGAGGAGCTCTTACCCTCCGCCTCGGCAGGGCGGCCCCCTCCAATCCAGCCCTCCCAGGAGAGGGCACGGGCAGCTCGCTGAATGCTGCCACACCAGTGCAGCCTGCCGGAAGTCCACCCTCCATGGTTCTTCACAGAGGCCCCAGGCACAGAGCACCCCAGGGGGCTGCGGGGAGCCCGTGTGCCTCTGCTGGTGGCACATGGTCCTTGGGGTGGCAGGGAAAAGTTTTTGTGTTGTTTTTTTTTTTGCATTTTTCTGAAGCTGGAAACAGGGAGAGACAGTCAGACAGACTCCCGCATGCGCCCGACCGGGATCCACCTGGCACGCCCACCATGGGGCGGCGCTCTGCCCACCAGGGGGCGATGCTCTGCCCATCCTGGGCGTCGCAATGTTGCGACCAGAGCCACTCTAGTGCCTGAGGCAGAGGCCACAGAGCCATCCCCAGCGCCCGGGCCATCTTGCTCCAATGGAGCCTTGGCTGTGGGAGGGGAAGAGAGAGACAGAGAGGAAGGCGCAGCGGAGGGGTGGAGAAGCAAATGGACGCTTCTCCTGTGTGCCCTGGCCGGGAATCGAACCCGGGTCCTCCGCACGCTAGGCCGAGGCTCTACCGCTGAGCCAACCAGCCAGGGCGTGGCAGGGGAAATATTTAAGGGCCCAAGTCCCTTCTCACAGGGTGGGAAAGGGGTGACTTTGGAGCTTAGGGCACAAAGGATAAACCGAGAATGAAGAGCTTTTCTTTGTATCGTTCCCTCCTGCCCCTTCCCTCCCAGCTGGCTGCACAGAAGGCCTGTTGTGGTCAGCACCACAGAGCAGCCGGCAGTGGGGGCAGGGGCTCCTCCTGGGCAGTGAAGAGTAAGTAGCCTTGCTGTCGGCGTCCGGAGCCCACGGCGGTTCCTGCTCCTGCAAGTACCTCAGGATGGAAGTGGTAGTGTGGGGTCAGGGTCGAGGCTGCCAGGGCCAGTCTTCCCGAGCTCGTAGTTTGCACACTGACCGGCATCAGCAACATGCTGTCCACCTCTAGGACGACAGTAGTCTGTCAGGGGAGCCATAGTGACACTGCCACATAAACCTGGGACTCTCTGCTCCTTTGCCAGGTGGGCCTGCTCACATGCTCGGAGACCGCAGACACCTTGCGCTGGCATGAGTCTGGTTGTCTGAAGGTCTATGAAATGCCCTGCGTGTTGTAGGTAGTTGCCAAGTTGCACACCCTTTTAACCTAGTTTGTCTTTGGTTTTGCTTTTGGTGATTTTTACCATGCAAAAATTCTTTCCCTTTTATTTCAATATTATCAGTTTTTTTCTGTTTTTTTTAAGTGGTTAAGAGCTTGTTCAACTATTAAGTTTTAGTATTTTGCCTTTTCCCCAGCCTGACATATATCCTGGTAACTGCTGGGCATTCAAAGGCTCCCAGGGGTACCTGGTGGTGAGGCTGTCGATGGAGATCCACCCGAGCAGCTTCACTCTGGAGCACATCCCAAAGACGCTGTCGCCCACGGGCAACATCACCAGTGCGCCCAAGGACTTCGCTGTCTATGTGAGTTTGCTTAGGCTGGGGGGCCCCTGGGGGCCTCTCCTCCCATCCCATTCGGGGTGTTTCCCAGCCATGTGCCTGCAAAGGCTGGTGACACGCATGCGGGTGCTGCTGCAGCTGTCCTCGTCCTTCCCGTCAGTCCTCCAAGCAGGCAGGCTCTTTGTTGAGGGAAACACCTCATGCTTCCCAGGGGGGGGCGCCTGGAGGAGTGTGTCAGCTGCGGCTCCAGTGTGAGTGGTGGAGGACCTGGAGAACTTACTTCCTTTCTCGTCTGTTTGGCTGCAAAGGCAGTTCTCACACTGTGTGATGTTGAGTTTCCAGAACAGAATGAAGAAAACTGGAGGAAGACCTGGAATCCCAGGTCCTAGAGAACTCACCATTCATATGGCGGCATTTTTTCTCTTCTTTTGCCTTTTAAAAAGTATAGTTGAGACAACACTTCATAAAATTTGTTTCCTGCCTTAAGAAAACGTGTTTCCCCGTGGCAGTGAACCCTTTACACACAGCTTTGAATAGCAGCATAAAACCCCCTGTGCAGCTGACCCGCGCCTGCCGCACCAGCTCCCATTGCATAACTCGGCTTCCATGTTTCAGCACAAGGGTGGCATCACCCCTCCCGCCACTTCCTTAGATGGGCACACAGGAGGGCACTCCCTGCCCTGCGCGTGTGGAGCGGGCATGAGCGTGTCTTGGGCCACCGACTCACGGCCCCACACGTGGTGTTAGCATTTCTACCAGGGCCGTCTGTCCATCGTAGTTCCCTTTCCAGTGGCGTCCTTAGTCTCTGCTAACCTGACAGGTAAAGAATCTTCCTTTAACCTATTTTTCCATGTATTTCACATGTGTGTTTCCTTTTTTATAGATTCTGGTTTTGTCTTTACTCACCTATCTTTGGGAAGCTTAGTTTTCTTAGGACTAATTCAGCTTTCCAATCATGGGTTATTCTGTTGTGGGGTGACTTCCCAGTGTCAGTTTTAATTTTGTCTTTAGTTATATCTGCTCGTTACCTGTAATTTCTTCCATGGTGTTTATACCTAGAAAAGTCGTTTCCTATCTGAAACAGACATGTAGACAGTCATCTGTACTCCCTGTTGGTCATAGGCTTACCAGAGACTTTGTGGTTCTGGTCCAGACCACTGCAGCAGAGCAGGTATTGCAGTGAAGTGAGTCACATGAACTCTTTGGTCTCCCAGTGCACATAAAAATTATGTTCACACTTACTGTGGTCTAATTAGTATGCAGCAGCATTATGTCTAAAAAAATACACACTTCGTATTCAAAAATACTTTATTGCCAAAAACTGTTAGCCATCATCTGAGCCCTCAACAAGCCCTAACCTTTGTGCTGGTGCAAGGTCTTTGCCTCAGTGACAGTGATTGGGGTGGTTGGGGTGACTGGGTCAGTTTCTCACTCAGACAGGAGTGAGGTTTGCTGCACTGGTTACTCTTCCTTTCACGCGGGGCTTCTCTGCAGCATCCTCCCCACCACACAACTTCTCTCCACGTTGGAAACCCTGCCCCTGCTTCATCACCAGTTTCTGTGACATTCCAGACCCTCTGCTGCTCATTCAGCAGTTGTGGCAGCCCCCTCCCCAGGGTGCCTCCTTGTCCTGAAGCTGTCCCGTGCTCATTCACCAGGAGCCCCTCCTCACCCACGAGTCCCGTCGTGAGAGGACAGCGGCTCAGGCCCACCGCCAGGCCCCACTTCTCATTCTGGTTCTCACTGTTCCCACTACACTGCCCTTACTTCCTGTACAGAGGCCTTGAGCCCCCAAAGCCGTCCATAAAGGTTGAAATAAATTCCAAACTCCAGTCCTGTGGACATGTGGACCTCTTCCCATGAAGCACGAACATTCTCAATAGCATCAAAAGTGGCGACTCCTTCAGGGGTTCTCAGTTCACTTTGCCCAGCTCCACCAGAGGGACCACTGCCTGTGGCAGCTATAGCTTTATGAAATCTATTCTTGGCCCTGGCCAGTTGGCTCAGCGGTAGAGCGTCGGCCTGGCGTGCAGGGGACCCGGGTTCGATTCCCGGCCAGGGCACACAGGAGAAGCGCCCATCTGCTTCTCCACCCCCACCCCCTCCTTCCTCTCTGTCTCTCTCTTCCCCTCCCGCAGCCAAGGCTCCATCGGAGCAAAGATGGCCCAGGCGCTGGGGATGGCTCCTTGGCCTCTGCCCCAGGCGCTAGAGTGGCTCTGGTCGCGGCAGAGCGACGCCCCGGAGGGGCAGAGCATCGCCCCCTGGTGGGCAGAGCGTCGCCCCTGGTGGGCGTGCCGGGTGGATCCCGGTCGGGCGCATGCGGGAGTCTGTCTGACTGTCTCTCCCCGTTTCTAGCTTCAGAAAAATACAAAAAAATAAAAAATAAAAAAATAAAAGAAATCTATTCTTTTATTTTTTTTTTGTATTTTTCTATTCTTTTATTTTATTTTTTTTTGTTCTTTTATTTTATTTTTTTTTGTATTTTTCTGAAGCTGGAAACGGGGAGAGACAGTCAGACAGACTCCCGCATGCGCCCGATCGGGATCCACCCGGCACGCCCACCAGGGGTGACGCTCACCAGGGGGCGATACTCTGCCCCTCCAGGGCGTCGCTCTTGCGACCAGAGCCTCTCTAGCGCCTGGGGCAGAGGCCAAGGAGCCATCCCCAGCGCCCAGGCCATCTTTGCTCCGATGGAGCCTTGGCTGCGGGAGGGGAAGAGAGAGACAGAGAGGAAGGAGAGGGGGAGGGGTGGAGAAGCAGATGGGCGCTTCTCCTGTGTGCCCTGGCCGGGAATCGAACCCGGGACTTCTGCACGCCAGGCCGATGCTCTACCACTGAGCCAACCAGCCAGGGTGAAATCTATTCTTAAATAATCAGACTTGAGCCTGACCAGGCGGTGGCGCAGTGGATTGAACGTCGGACTGGGATGCCGAGGACCCAGGTTCGAGACCCGAGGTCGCCAGCTCGAGCGCGGGCTCATCTGGTTTGAGCAAAAAGCTCACTAGCTTGGACCCGACGTCACTGGCTCGAGCATGAGGTCACTTGGTCTGCTGAAGGCCCACGGTCAAGGCACATATGAGAAAGCAATCAATGAACAACTAAGGTGTCGCAATGCGCAACGAAAAACTAATGATTGATGCTTCTCATCTCTCCGTTCCTGTCTGTCTGTTCCTGTCTATCCCTCTCTCCTACTCTCTCTGTCCCTGTAAAAAAAATAAAAAAAAAATTGGACTTGAAGTTGAAATGACTCCTTGACCCGTGGGCTGCAGAATGGCTGTTGTGTTGGCCATCATGAAAGCAACCTCATCTCATGTCCATCTCTGTCACCGCTCTTGGGTCACTGAGAGCATTGTCAATTAGCAGTACTGGTTTGAAGAGAATCCTTTTTCCTACCTAGTAGGCCTCAACAGTGGGGTTAGACTATTGAGTGACCCATGTTGTCCACAGGTGTGCTGTCCAGCCTGTTCTCCATGTGTGGAGCAGAGAGCACCATTCCTAAGGGTCTAGGATTGCTGGGTGGTAAAGGACCACTGGCCTCGCCTCACAGTCACAACTGCATGAACCCCAGCAAGAGTAGCCGTCCCGGAGGCTGTGAAGCCAGGGACTGGCTTCTCGAGCCGCTCAAGTCCGAGAGCGCATCATAAGGCTGCTCTGTGTACGATGAAAACCTGCTGTGTAGTGGAGCCGCCTTCCTTGGTCCTCTCAGCTAGGCCTTCTGGACGATCTGCTGCAGCTTCACCGGCACGTGTGTTACGGAGACGGCTTCTCTCCTTAAGCTTCCTGAGCCACCCTCTGCCAGCCGCAGACACTTCTCCCGCAGCCTCCTCACTCTCTCGGCCTTCATGGAATTGAGTTAGGGACTTGCTCTGGGTTAGGCTTTGGCCTCAGGGAATATTGTGGCTGTTTAATCTTCTGTCCAGACCCCTAAAACTATCTCTGCGTTAGCAATAAGGCTGTTTCCCTCTTATCACTCATGTGTTTACCAGAGTAGCACTTTTAACTTCAAGAATGTTTCCTTTGCATTTACAGCTTGGCTGTTTGGGGCAAGAGGCCTAGCTCTTGTCCTATCTCAGCTCCTCTGGAGCGTTGCAGACAGCTCTGGGCCATGCAGTGGGACAGTCACTTCTCTGCTCCTCATCAGCCAGTTTCCCTTATCTCAGTAGTGGGAGGAACTCCTCCCTCATGGGCCAGTGTGAGTGTGGAAAACCCTGAACGACACCTGACAGCCTTCTAGAGAAGCCCTATCACCACTGTCATGGAGACAGAGTCCCCAGCTCACGCTGATGGGAAGCAGTTCAGTCAGTGTCGTCCATGATTCAGTGACCATCTGCTTTTGGTTTCAGGGACTAGAAAATGAGTATCAAGAAGAAGGGCAGCTGCTGGGACAGTTTGTGTTCGACCAAGAGGGGGAGTCGCTCCAGATGTTCCCTGTCCCGGTGAGCACCTGCACTGCCTGGTCCCCCAGCCCCATCAGCAGGGGCTGCTGACATTCACAAACCTGCCGGAAGTGGAAGTGCGTGAGGGTCACCCTCGGGAGAAGCGAGTCTGAGCTCCTAGCTTCTTTCCTGAGTGAGCCTTTGTGGTGTATCTTTTGCACCTGCAAATGTGTCCTCATAAGTTCTTGGTTTCACCTGAGCTGTGTCCCATGCTAGATGACTTAGTGCATATTTGAAAAACTTCATTTCCAACTTGGATACTTCCTCTCAAATATCATCGTTGGGAAAATGATTGGGCTTGGGAGTGTTCTTGTGAAGTAAGTGTGACTGTTTTTTTCTCCCCTTCGATTTCAGAAAAAGCCTGAAAGAGCTTTCCAAATAGTGGAACTTCGGATTTTTTCTAACTGGGGCCATCCTGAATATACATGCCTCTATCGGTTCCGAGTTCACGGACAACCTGTCAACTAGAGATACTCTCACTGCTGTTGTACATTTTGTATATACTGGGACAGCCTGAGACACTGGACCTTCATGAAGGAGAGCGTAGGGAACCAGATGATGTCACCTGCTCAGTAAATGTGACTGCCAGCAGCAGGACATGGGAATTGGAGCGACAGATGCTGCGGTCCCCAGGAAACTGCGTGTTGAGTGCTTGGGTTTACAGAGATCCGCTAGCAACAGATGATCTCAGAAATTCATTTGAATGTATGGTTCACAAAGACACTTTGTTTTAGGGGTTTGTTTTTAAACAGAAAGTTGTTTATATTCATATTTTCTTGAAATCAGGAAAATCAAATGAAGGTAAAAGGTCTGACCTGTTCTTAACGCTTCTGCACTGAGCTATATTCACTGGCCCTTTTAAACGACTTTGGGGCGGATATGTAGTTTATCTTTTCAATCCAGTACACATTTCTTTCAGGGAATATCAGTGTCACCAAATTTCGGTTTTGAACTCCTTTCCTGTAGGGTGGGACTTGTCCTTTATTCAGCACCAGTGGCTACTTTACGTCCCAGGTGGGAGATGATGAAAATGTGTTTTCCTGCTTTGTTTGCTGTGAGAAAGATTTCCACAGTCAGACCTCGGTTTGGTGATACCTGTTCAGGAGCTTGGGGCGTCCCACTTCCTGTGGGCTGGAGTGGGTCTGACTGGGAGGGGACCGTCTGCCTGCAAACATGCAGAAATGCAATTCTCAGGGCTCCCCTGGGCTCGTCTGTGGGGTCACCTGGAGTTTCACTTCACAGTGTGACTAGGAAGCAAGAAATCGTGTGGGTGTTTTCAGGTTTTCTTTTGGATTTCGCTGAAAAGCAAACACTAACATACTCCAAATCATTCAGAGGGTTACGTGTTCATTCCCCTGATGGTATCAGAGGAGCCCGTCCAGTGCAGCAAAGTCGGGAACTCGTACATCTTGTGACTTTTCTCAGCAGCACTTTCCACTGGTTCCAGTTGGGGTTTGCCTCTTCTTAAGACTGTCAGCCGTTCCTCGATTCCCGTGAGACTCATTCTGGGTGTAATTAATATTTAATGTTGAGACTATTTAACTGAGCAGACTTTATAAATGGGATATCCACACAGCTCTTAAGGTGTTACAGATATTTTACTTTAAAATTATTTAAGTTTTATTGGGTTAAAACAGTTTTTTGGTGTTCCGTAAACATATTTTCAGAAAAAGATAACGGTGCTGACTGGTTTTCTGTATATTGCACAGCAGTCCTCAAATACACACAAACTACACAGCTTTTTTTCACTCTTAGAATTGGAACTAATGCCTATGCAGTTAAGTTGGATAAAATGTACACAGATGTTTCATATATTACAGGATAAATATATAAATCAAAATTTCCTATATAAAACTAAATTTGGGAGTTGGGGTGGAAATATTTTGAATATTTATTTTTAAAGATGCAAGATAGGACTTTGTGCAGTGTATTTTTGTAACTGCTTTTCCAAATATGTCTCTGGTAGTGCTCCTCTTGCTGCCACCAAACTGATAAGATGCTATTGAAATGTTTAAATAAAGAGTTTTAATTTTTAAAAGTGCATGTGATATTTCAAATGAATAATAAACAGCCTATTTCTTTTGTCAGCTTGCTCTGTCTCTGCCCATGTGGCTGTGGGGGAGGGACGACCAGACAGGTTTTCATGAGCGAGTGCGGGGATGGAACGGGGACCGGTCCTCAGCGCTCGCCCAGGTGTCCCTGGTCCCATGACCCTACCCTCCGGGACCCTCTCCTGTAGGGACGTCCACTTGGACGACGGGCTGCGCTGCAGAGAGAGTTGCGTGACAAGGAGAAAGTCAGGAGAGGACACGGACGTCCTCAAAGCAGCGCTTCCCTCCCGGGTCTCCCGTACTGCAGACGGGCGCTGCCAGGAGCCGCCGGGCTGTGCTCCTCGGGGAGGTCCAGGGCGGGCGCAGGTGCGGGGACGCGGGAGCTGAGCCGTCTTGACCGCCGACACCTGGGAGCGCACTCGGCCGCCCCCCGTGCGCACGCGCCACGCCCCGCGCTCGCCGGGACCGCGCGGGGCAGGCGGCGGCGGCGGCGCGGGCTCCGTCTCGCGCGGCCCTGGAGGGACAGGCGGCCGTGGGCCTGCGAGCGGTTTGCAACGGTCCCCCTCCGGCCGCACCTTGTTCTCACTCCGGCGACAGGGGTGCCTCCCGGCCCCACGTGCGCAGCCGACGCACCCCCAGGACTTCGCTTTCTTCCAATTCCCGGGAAGATGCCGGCGCCCCCCGGCCAGTGAGCGCGACCTCCGCGGGCATGGTCGGACCCGTGGGCCCCACACACGCCAACCGCCGCCGGTGCCCCAGTCGTGGCCTGAAGACTTGTTCACACGCCGCGGAAATGGTGAAAAGACTTTATTTTTAAATCTTTGTGTCAACGATCGCTGAAACCGCTGCGGCCAGCTTGGGAACCACGCTCCGGCCGAAGCCGCCGCCGTCCAGCGCCCCGCCCCACGTACGGCCGCCTTTGTGGCGACAGCGCGCCGCCGCCGTCACGTGGAATCCCCGGACGCAGCGTTCGCCGCGGTCACGTGCCCCCCCGCGGGCCGCCCTCGGTCACGTGGCCTCGCGGCGGCGTGCCCGCCCCCGGCTTTGCGGCTTCTCGCGGCCACCGTAGAGGACGTCGAGCGGCCGCCGGGACGGAAGCCGAGAGGCGCTGCCGACCGCGCCTGCGACAGCGTCAGCCCTGCGCGGAGCGCCGGCCCGATGGCGGCGGCGATGGCCGAGCAGGAGGGCGGCCGGAACGGCGCCCGGAACCGCGGCGGCGTCCAGCGCGTGGAGGGCAAGCTGCGCGCCAGCGTCGAGAAGGGCGACTACTACGAGGCGCACCAGATGTACCGGACCCTCTTCTTCAGGTAGGCGCCGGGCCCCGCCCCGCCCGCCGCCGCCGCCGCCCCCCATTGGCCTGCCCCGCCCGCCCGCCCGCCGCCCATTGGCCCGCGCTGCTGCCTGTCGCCGGGCGGTCGGCACCCGTGGACCCCGGAGCCAGCCACCCCCGCCGCGCCACCCGGGCTCGTTTGCCCGGTCCGCGGTGGCCGCTCGGCTGCGCCCACCCCGAGCACCGTGGGGTGCGAGCTCCCACGCGGTGTTCCTCCCACTGGGGACCCGCTCGCTCCTCTCCGTGGTGTCGCCGGTGCTCGCCCGCGCGGGATCGTGCGTGAGGCAGCTATTTTTGCCCCCCGGTGCTGCTGTTCACCTGCGCTGCGCGTGCGCTGGCCGCTGGCCTCTGGCCACGTGCGGGGCGGGGCGGACACTGACCCGGCGCGGCCTGCGGGGTGGGCACCGGCCGCACGTGGGAAGGGCTCCGGGCTGCGAGGAGTCGGGGTACGCGCCTCTGCGAGCGGCTCCGAGAGCTCTGCGCGGCTGGCGGTCCCGGCCTCGGGTTGCAGGGTCCCGGCCTTTCTGCCGTCACAGTGACCGCGGTGACCCGTAGGCCTTTTCCACGTGCGTGCGGCGCTCCTGGAGGGGACACATCCTGTGGTCCTGGCGGGGCCGGGCGGAAACAATGGGGCCGTTGATAAGAACGCGGGGAGCCAGACAGGTAACCGCCGAGGACGTGCTCGGTTCTCGGGGAGCCCCCCCCTGTCCGCGCTGGAGGACAGCCACCGTGTGCGGCACGTAGGGGCAGTCGGTCTGGCTCCCACTCGAACAGGCTGAGGTTTTGCGTTTTTCTCTCAAGGGCCAGTGGAGTCAGTGTCTTGGGCACTTTGGGGGTACTTTCTGCTTTGGTTTTAGTGATCGACTCAGGTGCCCCCAGCGGTGCCGGGCTGCGTGGCGGCAGGCGGAGTGGATTTTCCTTCCAGGACGGCCCGAGATGCGAGATGCGAGCCGGCAGGACACTCTCCCAGCCGCCTGCCTGGCATCGAAAGGCTGCGAGGGGAGCTTTGGGAGCACTCAAGGTTGTGCCGTGCTCGCTGTCCTTGGGGATTTGTATATGGTCGTTTGTCCCAGTGATTACAGCAAAATCCGTCTTCCTGCAACAAACACGTGTTCCTTGTTTTGAGGCTGTTTGGGTGAAGAACGTCATCAGCTTCACAGTAGCGAGCCCTTCGCCCAGGGTGTGTTTCTGACCGGTTTGGGGGATGGTGGTGAGCATACAGGCTCTTCACCAGCCCAGCCATGACCTGGGTTTGCATTCCAGCCTCTGCTCTGTGACCTGTGACCCAGGACATCTTGTTAACCTCTGAGCCCTGTCTGGTCGTTGAAGATGCTCCTACACCCCTTCAGGGGTCGTGAGAAGTGAGCAGCCTGCAACCTGGGACCTGGTGCCTGTGATTGCCACCCAGGAGGCCCCACCGAAAAGGGCGGGAGCTGTCCTTGTCCCTTGAGGGTACAGCCCTGGTTTGGGGCTCTCTACAGTGTGTAGCTCTTGGAGAACTCAGCTTCACCAACTTGTACTAATTTTTACTTTCTTTCTACAAATATATACATGTGCTTATACTTAAGTATGCACATAAAATGTACAACTTACGAGTTTTCACTAATACACACCCATGAATGTACTGAAAATACTCATCACCTCTGAAAGTTTCCTCATCTGCCTTAATAATCAACTCATTCACGAGTGTATTGCTAAGTGGTAGCCCATTGTGTGTGTGGATGGACCATAGTTTGCCCATGCACCCACTGGTTCTGTTCACCACACTGTGCTATTTTTTTTTTTTTTTTTTTTTTTTAAGATTTTTTTGTTTATTCATTATAGAGAGGAGAGAGAGAGAGAAAGAGAGAGAAGGTGGGGAGGAGCAGGAAGCATCAACTCCCATATGTGCCTTGACCAGGCAAGCCCAGGGTTTTGAACCTGCAACCTCAGCGTTTCCAGGTTGACACTTTATCCACTGCGCCACCACAGGTCAGGCCACACTGTGCTATTTTAATTCACTTATATTCTGCAGCAGCTTGAGGGAAGGAATCCGGCAGTCGGCAGATTGGTATCGTTGGGGGGCGGGGGGCTTGTCCACGGGATTGGGCGTGGTCGCTGGTCCGGCAGGTTCCACCAGAGGCTGCACATCCCGTTGGTGTGTGGCTGGGTGGCACCCTCGGTGCTGGAGGCAGTGGGTGGTCAGACCTTTGTGGATGGAGTTGGTTTTCCAGGCCTGTCGGGTGATTAGTTAAATCACACACACCACACACACACCACCTTGGCTTCCTTGACTGCCCTGCGGAGTGGCCCTTTGCTGCACCATCACCCCGAGGGGCCTCCCCGGCCTTCTGAGGTTGGTGTGGTTGGTTGGTTGTGGCTCCTGTTTTTGCCTCATAAATCAAAGAAAATTTTAGGAAGACAACCTTAAAATACATGCTCTGCAACCCTGGGCATGGGAACTTTTCCTAAGGGAATGGTAGGGGCGGGGCAGCCATGCCTCTTCGGTTCAGACCGTGTTCTGGGGTGACTTGGGGTGACCCTAGCTTTCAGAGGTATCGTTTAAGCTGAGTCTTTTGATGTGACTCTTCATTTGACACAGTTTTTAAAAAATTAAATTTATTGAGGTAACGGTTAAAACATTGTGTGAACTTTAGGTGTACATTATTATAATTCACATCTGTGAACTCTATAGTGAGCTCTCTACCCAGTCTAGCCTGCTTCCTAAATTAGCACAGGTGACCCTTCACCTGTTCACACCCTGGGGCAGTCACCGTTTAGTTCTCTGTACCTATGAGTTTGTTTTTTCACTTCGTTTTAGATTTTACCAATGAGTGAAATCATAGGATATTTATCATTCTCTATGTCACTTAACATAAGGACCCTCTGGTAAGATTTCGTTCATTTTTATTGCTAATACTCCATTGTATCCGAGCACCACAGCTTTATCCATCATCTGCTGGTAGACACTTGGCTGCTTCTGAGTCCTGTCTTGGCTATTGTAAACATGGTGTAAACTTGGCTGCAGTGAACACGGGGGTGCATGTATCTTTTTGAGTTAGTGTTTGCATATTCTTCAGCTAAAAACCCAGAAGAGGGATTGCTGGGTCATGTGGTAGTTCTATTTTAATTTTTTAAAAATTTGCCTGACCTGTGGTGGTGACCTGGAACACTGAGGTCACCTGTTTAAAACCCTGGGCTTGCCCAGTCAAGGTACGTAAGGGAAGCAACTACTATAAGTTGATGCTTTCTGCTTCTTCCTTCTCTTTCTTTCTCTCTTTTCTCTCTAAAAATCAATGAATAAGAAATCTTAAAAACTGTACATTTTTTTCCCATTTATTTGAGAAAGAAGAAAGGGTGGAAGGGGGAAGGGAGAGATAGAGAAGCATCTACTACTCATTGATTGCTTCTCATATGCACCCTGACCAGGCATTGAACCTGTGATCTCAGCCTGCTGGACAACACACTGTCCACCAGCAACCCAGCCAGGGCCTATTTTTTATTTTTTTTTAAGACACTCCATACTCTATCTGTCGTGGCTGTACCAGTCTGCACCAATTTCCATTCCCACCAACAGTGCGCATGGCTCCTTTCTTCATGTCCTGGCCAATACTTAATTTCTTATCTTTTTTTTTTCTTTTGTATTTTTCTGAAGCTGGAAACGGGGAGAGACAGACAGACTCCCGCATGTGCCCGACCGGGATCCACCCGGCACGCCCACCAGGTGGCGATGCTCTGCCCCTTCGGGGCGTCGCTCTGTTGCGACCAGAGCCACTCTAGCGCCTGGGGTAAAGGCCAAGGAGCCATCCCCAGCGCCCGGGCCATCTTTGCTCAAGTGGAGCCTCGGCTGCGGGAGGGGAAGAGAGAGACAGAGAGGAAGGAGAGGGGGAGGGGTGGAGAAGCAGATGGGCGCTTCTCCTGTGTGCCCTGGTCAAGAATTGAACCTGGGACCTCTGCACGCCAGGCCGACGCTCTACCACTGAGCCAGCCGGCCAGGGCCCTTTTTTTATTTTTGTTTTAGAGAGACAGGAAGGGAGAGAGATGAGAAGCTCCAACTCATTGATGCCTTGACTAGGAAGCTCAAGCCAGTGACCTTGGGCTTCAAGCCACTGACCTCTGGGCTCAATCCAATGACCTTGAAATCATGTTGATGATCCTGTGCTCAAGCTGGTGACCTCAGGGTTTTGAACCTGGGTCCTTAACATCCTGGGTTGATGCTTTATCCACTGTGCCACCACCTCTCAGGCATCTAGTCTTGATGATAGCCATTGTGACAGGTGTGAGGTGGTATCTCATGGTGGGTTTTTGTTTTTTTTTAATTTAGTGACTGAGTTTAGAGAAAGGGAGAGACAGACAGAAACATTGATCTGTTCCTCTCAGGGATTGAACTCACAGCTTTAGCATATCGGGATGATGCTCTAACCCTGTAGTTCTCAAACTTTTTAAAGTTGGGGCGCATTTAAAATCCTACAAATACCCTGGCCGTTTGGCTCAGTGGTAGAGCGTCGGCCTGGTGTGCAGGAGGAGTCCTGGGTTCGATTCCCGGCCAGGGCACACAGGAGAAGCGCCCATCTGCTTCTCCACCCCTCCTCCTCTCCTTCCTCTCTGTCTCTCTCTTCCCCTCCCGCAGCCAAGGTTCCATTGGAGCAAAGATGGCCCAGGCACTGAGGATGGCTCCTTGGCCTCTGCCTCAGGCGCTAGAATGGCTCTGGTTGCAACAGAGCGACGCCCCGGATGGGCAGAGCATCGCCCCCTGGTGGGCATGCCGGGTGGATCCCAGTCAGGCGCACGCGGGAGTCTGTCTGACTGCCTCGTTTCCAACTTCAGAAAATACAAAAAATAAATAAATTTTTTAAAAATCCTACAAATAATTATAGGCACACTATATACAAATTTTTGAGAAATGTTATAATAATTAAGTCAAACATTAAAGAAATAATATAAAGTCCAAGCGTGCTTTTATGGTAATTAAACGAAATAAATACAACAAAATTAAATTCTGACATTAAAAAACATTTTTATATTTTTTGTTATGCTTTTTAGAATTTGTAAAAGGGTTAAAAAATTAAAAAAAAAAAACAGTTGTGTTTTTATATATATAGTTACATTCTTAGTAGGATTTAGTAAATTCTGCAGGTTCCGGTGCAAATGTGTTAAGTTTTTTCATTCTTGTGTTTATGAGAAACATGAGCCTGATGTGTCCTAGCAATTTCTTCAATGTTTGGGCATATATTTGAAAGGCAGACTCTCATTTCCTCATCAATACATTGAAGAATTCCTCTCTTTTACTCTTAATTGTGTTGAGTGCAGAAAACCTTCACCATACATATCATAACTTTACACCAAAGCAGTGCTCCCCAAACCCCGGGCCGCGGACCGGTACCGGTCCGTGGACCATTTGGTACTGGTCCGCAGAGAAAGAATAAATAACTTACATTATTTCCGTTTTATTTATAGTTAAGTCTGAACGATGTTTTATTTTTAAAAAATGACCAGATTCCCTGTTACATCCGTCTAAGACTCACTCTTGACGCTTGTCTCGGTCACGTGATACATTTATTCATCCCACCCTAAAGGCCAGTCCATGAAAATATTTTCTGACATTAAACTGGTCCATGGCCCAAAAAAGGTTGGGGACCACTGAAACAAAGGATAGAAGAAACTTGCCTCCAGTCTTTCTGGGGAACATGGGGGGTACTGTAAACAATCCAGCACCACAGCTGAACAGCCTTTTGCAATCTAATCAGGCAAGTGAGGTGGGGGTTGGGCAGACTGTCAGCTTACAGCCTATTCCCCGCACCTCTGTCCCCCAAAAATCTAAACTCCAAAAACCCTGTTGGTTTTTTGGTCCCCAACAGGCACATATTTCTTTGGAATAACATAGGGCGCACCTGGAAATCTAGGGCGCACCAGTGCACCCTGACACACACTTTGAGAACCACTAGTCTAATCAAATGAGTCATCCGTCCAGAGCTCATGGTGGTTTTGATTTGCAGTTTACTCATCCGCAATGTTGAACATGTTTTCATGTGTTTCTTGGTCATCTTGACATCATTCTTGAAAAAAATTCAGAACTTGTGCCCATTTTTACATTGTTACGTTGCTGTAGTTGTTGTATGAGTTCTTTATGTTTTTTGGGTAGTAACCCCTTATATAGGCTATATAATTTTAAGACTATTCTCTCCCATTCAGTTGGTTGCCTTTTCGTTTTCTTGTTTGGTTCATTTGCTGTGCTAACGCTTTTTCGATTGACATCCCACACGTTTGCTTTTGTTTCCTTTGCCGTCCACAAAAATGACACTAAGACTGATGATGTCAAGGAGCTTAGCGCCTGCATTTTCTTCTGTGTGTTTTATTGTTTCACATTTCACCTTCAGGCCTTTAATCCATTTTGAGTTAATTTTTGTGGATAGTGTCAGCTAACAGACTAGTTCCATTCTTTTGCATGAGGCTGTCCAGTTTTCCCCAGCACCATTTATAGAAGAGACTGTCTCTTCTCCATTGTATATTCTTTGCTTTCTTGTGGTCACTTAGTTGCCCTTATCTGTGCAGGCTTATTTCAGGGCTGTTGATTCTGTCCTAATGTTCTCTGTGTGTTTTTTCCTACCAGTACCACACTGTTTTGATTGTTGTAGCTTTGTAGTATAGTTGGAAATTAGGCGTGTGATGCCTCTGGCTTTGTTCTTTTTTCTCAGTATTGCTTTGGCTATTTGGGGTCTTTTGTGCTTCCATACAATTTTTAGGATATTTTTCTATTTCTGTGAAAAATATCATAGAGATTTTGATAGGGGTTACATTGAATCTATAGATTACTTTAGGGAATTTAGACATTTTAACTATGTTAATTTTCCCAATCCATGAGCACAGAATATCTTCCCATTTCTTGGTGTCATCTTCAATTTCTTTCTTTCATTAGTAATTTTTGTTGTATAAGTCTTTCATCTCCTTTGTTAAATTATTTCTTAGGCATTTCATTCTTTTATTTATTTATTTATTTATTTTAGAGACAGAGTTAGAGAGAGGGATAGGCAGGGACAGACAGACAGGAGAGAGATGAAAAGCATCAATCATCAGTTTTTCATTGCATCAACTTAGTTGTTCATTGATTGCTTTCTCATATGTGCCTTGATTGTGGGGCTACAGCAGACCAAGTAACCCCTTGCTCGAGCCAGCGATCTTGGGTCCAAGCTGGTACCAAAGCTTTTTAATCCATTTGTCCACTGACGGACACTTGGGCTGTTTCCAGATCTTTGCTATTGTGAACAATGCTGCCATAAACATGGGGGTGCATTTCTTCTTTTGAAACAGTGCTATGGTGTTCTTGGGGTATATTCCTAAAAGTGGGATAGCTGGGTCAAAAGGCAGTTTGATTTTTAATTTTTTGAAGAATCTCCATACTGTTTTCCACAGTGGCTGCACCAGTCTGCATTCCCACCAGCAGTGCAGGAGGGTTCCCTTTTCTCCACATCCTCACCATCACTTATTCTGTGTTGATTTGTTGATGAACGCCATTCTGGCTGGTGTGAGGTGATATCTCATTGTGGTTTTAATTTGCATTTCTCTAATGATTAGTGATGTTGAGCATTTTTTCATTTGCCTATTGGCCATCTGTATGTCCTCTCTGGAGAAGTGTATATTCATTTCTTTCGCCCATTTTCTGATTGGATTGTTTGTCTTCTTGGTATTGAGTTTTACAAGTTCTTTATAAATTTTGGTTATTAACCCCTTACCAGACGTATTGTCAAATATGTTCTCCCATTGTGTAGTTTGTCTTTTTATTCTGTTCTTATTGTCTTTAGCTGCGCAAAAGCTTTTTAGTTTGATATAGTCCCATTTGTTTATCCTGTCTTTTATTTCACTTGCCCGTGGAGATAAATCAGCAAATATATTGCTGCGAGAGATGTCAGAGAGCTTACTGCCTATGTTTTCTTCTAAGATGCTTATGGTTTTACGGCTTACATTTAAGTCTTATATCCATTTTGAGTTTATTTTTGTGAATGGTGTAAGTTGGTGGTCTAGTTTCATTTTTTTTGCAGGTAGCTGTCCAATTTTCCCAACACCATTTGTTGAAGAGGCTGTCTTTACTCCATTGTATGCTCTTACCTCCTTTGTTAAATATCAGTTGTCCATAAAGATGTGGGTTTATTTCTGGATTCTCTGTTCTGTTCCATTGATCTATATGCCTGTTCTCATGCCAGTACCAGGCTGTTTTGAGTACAATGGCCTTGTAGTATAACTTGATATTCGGAAGTGTGATACCTCCCACTTTATTCTTTCCTTTCAAAATTGCTGAGGCAATTTGTGTTCTCTTTTGGTTCCGTATAAATTTTTGGAATATGTGTTCTATCTTTGAAGTATGTCATTGGTATTTTAATTGGTACTGCATTGAATTTATAAATTGCTTTGGGTAATATAGACTTTTTTTTTTTTTTTTTTTTTTTTTTTTCTTTTTTCTTTTTTCTGAAGCTGGAAACAGGGAGAGACAGTCAGACAGACTCCCGCATGCGCCCGACCGGGATCCACCCGGCACGCCCACCAGGGGCGGTGCTCTGCCCCCCAGGGGGCGATGCTCTGCCCATCCTGGGCGTCGCCATATTGCGACCAGAGCCACTCTAGCGCCTGAGGCAGAGGCCGCAGAGCCATGCCCAGCGCCCGGGCCATCTTTGCTCCAATGGAGCCTTGGCTGCGGGAGGGGAAGAGAGAGACAGAGAGGAAAGCGCGGCGGAGGGGTGGAGAAGCAAACGGGCGCTTCTCCTATGTGCCCTGGCCGGGAATCGAACCCGGGTCCTCCGCACGCTAGGCCGACGCTCTACCGCTGAGCCAACCGGCCAGGGCCAATATAGACATTTTAATGATGTTTATCCTTCCTAACCATAAGCATGGTATATGCTTCCACTTGTTTGTATCTTCCTTGATTTCTTTTAAACTTTATATTATTTTTATTTTTACAGGGACAGAGAGAGAGTCAGAGAGAGGGACAGACAGGGACAGACAGACAGGATCGGAGAAAGATATGAGAAGCATCAATCATCAGTTTTTCATTGCGACACCTTAGTTGTTCATTGATTGCTTTCTCATATGTGCCTTGACCACGGGCCTTCAGCAGACTGAGTAATCCCTTGCTCGAGCCAGTGGCCTTGGGTCCAAGCTGGCGAGCTTTTTGCTCAAACCAGATGAGCTTGCGCTCAAGCTGGTGACCTCGGGGGTCTCGAACCTGGGTCCTCAGCATCCCAGTCCGACGCTCTATCCACTGGTCAGTTCCCTGATTTATTTTATGTTTTATAATTTTCCGAGTACAAGTCTTTAATCTCCCTAGTTAAATTTATTCCTAGGTACTTTATTTTTTTTGGTTGCAATGGTGAAGGGGATTGTTTCCTTAATTTCCCTTTCTGACAGTTCATTGTTGGTGTATAAAAAAATTGCCTCTGATTTCTGAGTATTAATTTTATATCCTGCCACCTTGCTGAATTCATTTATCAGGTCCAGTAGTTTTTGACTGAGACTTTGGGTTTTCTATATACAATATCATGTCCTCTGCAAATAATGATAGTTTTACTTCTTCTTTTCCAATTTGGATGCCTTTTATTTCTTTTTCTTGTCTGATTGCTGTGGCTAGGACTTCCAGAACTATGTTGAATAAAAGTGGTGAAAGGGGGCACCCTGGCCTTGTTCCTGATCTTAAGGGGACTGCTTTTAATTTTTGTCCATTGAGTATGATGTTGGCTGTGGGTTTGTCATAGATGGCCTTTATCATGTTGAGGTATGTTCCCTGTATTCCCACTTTGCTGAGAGTTTTGATCATGAATGGGTGCTGGATTTTATCAAATGCTTTTTCTGCATCTATTGAAATTATCATGTGGTTTTGGTCCTTCCTTTTATGTGATGAATCACATTGACTGATTTGCAAATACTGTACCAGCCTTGCCTCCCAAGAATAAATCCCACTTGATCATGATGTGTGGTTTTTTTCATATATATATTCGGTTTGCTAAAATTTTGTTGAGGATTTTAGCATCTAAATTCATCAGGGATATTGGCCTATAATTTTCTTTCTTTGTGTTGTCTTTGTCTGGTTTTGGAATCAGAATTATGCTCACCTCATAAAAGGAGCTTGGAAGTCTTCCTTCCTCTTGAATTTTTTGAAATAGCTTGAGAAGGACAGGAGTTCTTGTTTGAATATTCGGTAGAATTCACTTATGAAGCCATCAGGCCCAGGACTTTTCTTTGTTGGGAGTTTTTTGATAACTATTTGTTGAAATCGGTCTGTTTAGGTTTTCTGATTCTTCCAGATTAATTTTTGGAAGATTATATGTTTCAAGGAATTCATCCACTTCATCCAGGTTGTCTAGTTTTTTGGCATACAATTCCTCATAGTATTTTCTTACAATATTTTGTATTTCTGTTGTGTCAGTTGTTATTTCTCCACTCTCATTTCTAATTTTATTTATTTGAGTCCTCTCTTTTTTTCTTGGTGAGTCTAGTTAAAGGTTCATCGATGTTGTTTACCTTTTCAAAGAACCAGCTCCTGGTTTCATTGATCTTCTGTATTGTTTCTTTAGCCTCTATGTCATTTATTTCCGCTCTGATCTTTATTATTTCCTTCCTTTTACTACCTCTGGGCTTTACTTGCTGTTCTTTTTCTAGTTATTTTAGATGCAGGGTCAAGTTGTTTATCTGAGCTTTTTCTAGGTTCTTAAGGTATGCCTATGTAATGCTATGAACTTCCCTCTCAGTACTGCTTTTGCTGTGTCCCATAAATTTTGAGTTGATGTATGCTCATTATCATTCATTTCTAGAAATTTTTTAATTTCTTCTTTGATCTCATTGTTAACCCATTCGTTATTTAATAACATGCTATTTAGTTTCCAGGTGTTTAAGTATTTTTTAGTTTTTATGTTGTGGTTGATTTCTAGTTTCATGCCATTGTGATCAGAGAAAGTGCTTGATATGATTTCAATCTTATTAAATTTGTTGAGATTGCTTTTGTGCCCTAACATGTGGTCTCTCCTAGAGAATGTACCGTGGGCACTTGAAAAGAATATATAAGGTCTACCGGAAAGTTCTACCCGTTTTTGGAATAAAACAAAATACAAATTTTTCTTACCATCAATAAACTTTATTAAATAATATAATTGTCATTATTATTAATGATTTCCTGCTAGTGTGAGGGCAATTTGTATATCCCATTTTTGAAAAATGTTTTATCTTTTGATGTGAAAAATTGAACCAGTGCTTGTTTGATATCTTCTTCATTTTTGAATTTTTTGCCCTTCAAAAAAATTTGTAAGGACAAAAGCAAGTGATAGTCGGAGGGTGCTAAGTCCAGGGAATATGGTGGATGCGACAGACATGCTTCTGTAGCATTTTTTCCTTGTTGAGATTCGTAAAAATTACAGTAGCGTAAATGAACTTTATCGGTAGCCATGGGTACACTATCGCTTCACACAAAAGACTAACAAATCAACTTTGTTTTAGTTAATTTGCTACGTCAGTATGTATACATTAAGTGATAAAAATAGAGAGGCACACATGTGTCAAATAAACGTGCTTACGTGTTGAAACTTGTTGTGATAGAAACGGACAGAACTTTCCGGTAGACCTTATATATTCTGCTGCTTTAGGGTGAAAGGTTCTGAAGATATCTGTTAAATTGAATTGATCTAGTGTGTCCTTTAAGTCTGCTGTTTCTTTGTTAATTTTCTTTCTTGAGGATCTATCTAGTGATGTTAGTGGGGTATTGAAATCCCCTACTATTATAGTATTGCTGTTGATCTCACCCTTTAAATCCATCAAAGTCTGCTTTATATATTTAGGTGCTCCTATATTAGGTGCATAGATATTTATAATAGTTATATCTTCCTGTTGGATTACTCCCTTTATTATTATGTAGTGGCCTTTGTTTTAAAGTCCAATTTGTCTGATATAAGTATTGCTACCCCAGCTTTTTTTTCATTTCCATTTGCGTGAAATGTTTTTTTTCCATCCTTTTACCTTCAATCTATGTGTATCTTTTGTTCTAAGGTGTGTCTCTTGTACACAGCATATGTACGGGTCCTGTTTTCTTATCCACGCAGCTACCCTGTGTCTTTTGATTGGATCATTTAATCCATTTACATTTATGGTTATTATTGATATGTAGTTGTTTATTGCCATTTTATTCTTTAAAGCTGTATTCCTCTTTTGCTATATTCTTTTTGCCCTTTGATCTGTTTACAACAGGCCCCTTAGCATTTCTTGCAGCATTGGTTTGGTTGTAGTGAATTCCTTGAGGGTTTTTTGTTTTTTGTTTTTTGTTGTTTTTTTTATCTGGAAAGCTTTTTATTTCTCCTTCAATTTTAAATGATAGCCTTGCTGGATAAAGTAGTCTTGGTTGCAGGCTCTTGTTCTGCGTTACTTTGAATATTTCTTGCTATTCCCTTCTGGCCTCAAGCGTTTCTGTTGAGAAGTCAGAAGTCATCCTTATGGGGGTTCCTTTGTAGGTGATAGTCTTTTCTCTAGCAGCTTTTAATATTTTCTCTTTATCACTTAGCTTTAGTATTTTAATTATGATGTGTCTTGGTGTAGATTTCTTTGGGTTTCTCTTTAATGGAGTTTTCTATGCTTCTTGAACTTGTGAGACGTTTTCCTGCCTTAATTTAGTTATGATATGTTTGAACAAAGTCTCTATCCCTTGTTCTTTCTCTTCTTTTTCAGGAACCCCTATGATGCAGATGTTATTTCTCTTCATGTTGTCACAAAGCTCTCTTAGAGTTTCCTCAGACTTTTTGAGTCTCTTTTCTTTTTTCTGCTCTGCTTCTGTGCCTTCATTTATCTTGTCCTCTAACTCGCTGATTTGATTCTCAGCTTCATCCATCCTTTTAATTCCTTCCATTGTGTTCTTCATTTCTGGTATTGTATTTGTCATTTCTGACTGATTCTTTTTTATTATTTCAATGTCTTTTTTCATATTTGCTATCTCTTTACTTAGGTGTTCGTAACGACCATTTATTGTTCTAAGATCTTTGAGCATCCTAACAATCGTTATTTTAAACTCTGCATCTAGTAATTTGGTTATATCTGACTCATTCAGGTCTTTTTCTGGGGATTTCTCTTGATTCATTTGTGTTGCATTTCTCTGCCTTCTCATTTTGTCTGTGTAAAAGAAGGTTTTGACCACTTGGGTCCACTGGGTGTGGCCTCTCTGTTCCCTAGGTGTGGTCTCTCTGCAGGCCCACCACCCCCGCTGCTGCTGCTGCCTAGGGCGTTGGGTTGTGGGTGTTGCTGGTGCCACCCCACTGGGGCTGTTGCTGTGGTTTCCGCCTCTCCTTTACAGGAGCGGCTGTAATCACATGCTCAGGTGTACAAGGCTCGGTGGCCTCGGCCTTAGCTCTGCCCCTGGAGGGCAGGGTTGAGCACCTTTGCTCATCTGTAGTCTCTGCCTGATTCTGGGCTTTCGCCCCACCCCTGCAGGAAGAGCCCGCTCGCAGGATGGCTGCAAGCCTTGGCTTCATGGCCCGGGTGGGGCTGTGTGCCCACATTCAGTCATGGGACTCTGCCTGTTCTGCTATAGTAAGTTGTTTTATAAAGATTTATTCTGCCAAACTTAGCGAAAATCCGACATAAAGTACTTGGTAAGTAATTATTAGTGTATGCTTTAACTTGCTGTAACTCTGCTTTATAAATTTTACAAAGTACAGTTACTTCCGTACTTTATAAATCACCAGTAATATGGAACTGGTGGGCAGTTAGAAAATTTTACTAACAGAGATACAAAAGTGGCCAGTAGGTATAAAAAGATTGACTACCCCTGCATTAGATCAAACAGACTTAATAGGTATTTCCAGAACTCTCCAACCCAAAGCAACAGAATAGTCTCCTCAAATGTACATGGAACATGCTCAAAGATAGACCACATGCTGGTACACAAAACACATCTCAATAAATTTAAGGAAACTGAAATAATATCAAACACCGTTTCCAACCACAACAGGATGAAATTAGCAATCAACTACAAGAAAGAAGCTGGAGAAAAAAAATCACACAGTATGGCACAACTATTGGGTCAATTAAAAAATAAAAGAAGCTTCTGACCTGTGGTGGTGCAGTGGATAAAGTGTCAACCTGGAAATGCTGAGGTTGCCGGTTCGAACCCTGGGCTTGCCTGGTCAAGGCACATATGGGTGTTGATGCTTCCAGCTCCAACCCCCCTTCTCTCTCTGTCTCTCTCCTCTCTCTCTCTCTGTCTCTCCCTGTCCTCTCTTAAAAAAAATGAATAAATAAAAAAAATAATAAAAGAAGCTTGACTAGGCAGTGGTGCAGTGGATAGAGTGTTGGACTGGGATGCAGAGAATACAGGTTCGAAACCCTGAGGTCATCAGCTTGAGCACAGGCTCATGTGGTTTGAGCAAAGGGTCACTTGGTCCGCTGTAGCCCCCCGATCAAGACACATATGAGAAAGCAATCAATGAACAAACTAAGGTGCCGCAACAAAGAATTGATGCTTCTCATCTCCCTTCCTGTCTGTCTGTCCCTGTCCCTATCTGTATCAAAAAAATAAAAAATTAAAAAATAAAAGTCACAGACAAAAACGAAAATGAGAGTGTGCAGCGCAACACCTTTGGGATGCAGCAAAAGCAGTAGTAAGAGGCAAGTTTATAGCACACCGGCCTATCCTGAGAAAAAGAAGGCCTTGGCCGGTTAGCTCAGTCGGTTAAGAGCATTGTCCTGAAACAACCCAAGGTTGCAGGTTCGATCCCCAGTCAAGGCACACATGGGAAACAGCCAGTGAGCACATGACTGAATGAAACAACATATGAATGCTTCCCTTCCCCCTCCCCTCTGTCTCTCTGAAAATAAAAAAGAAATTAAGTCCTGGCTGGAGAGCTTGGCTGGAGTGCCATCCCAGAGCATGAAGGCTGCTGGTTTGATTCCCGGGTCAGGATATGTACTGGAGCAGGTCCATGTCTCTTCCTCTCTCTCCCTGCCTTGCTCAAAAAAAAAAAAAAAAAAAAAAGGAAGAAATGTCAAATAAATGGTCTAAGATTACATCTCAGGGAACTAGAAGAACAAATAAGTCCAAAGTCTGTAGAAGTAAGGAAATAATACAAATAGAGAGTAAATAGAAAACATTAATGAAGAGCTGGTTTTTGAAAAGAAACAGAACTGACAATTCTTTAGCTAGACTCACTAAGGAGAAAAGAGAGAAGACTCAAATATATAAAATCAGAAATGAAATACAAAAGATCAGGACAGACTGCTATAGAAAGTTACACATACCACCAAATTGGACAATGTAGAAGAAATGGACAAATCCTTAGAATCATACAACCTTCCTAGACTGAATAATAAGCAAACAAAACCTTAATACACCAACCACTAAGTAAGGAAAATGAAACAGAAATCAAAAAACGGCCCTGGCCGGTTGGCTCAGTGGTAGAGTGTCACGGCCTGGCGTGCAGGAGTCCTGGGTTCGATTCCTGGCCAGGGCACACAGGAGATGCGCCCATCTGCTTCTCCGCCCCTCCCCCCTCCTTCCTCTCTGTCTCTCTCTTCCCCTCCTGCAGCCAAGGCTCCATTGGAACAAAGTTGGCCCAGGTGCTGAGGATGGCTCTGTGGCCTCTGCCTCAGGCGCTGGAATGGCTCTGATTGCGGCAGAGCGATGCCCCAAGATGGGCAGAGCATCGCCACCTGGTGGGCATGCTGGGTGGATCCCGGTCGGGCGCATGTGGGGAGTCTTGTCTGACTGCCTCCCTGTTTCCAACTTCGGAAAAATACCAAAAAAAAAAACCCTCAAAAAATAACAGGACAACAAATACACACAAAATTACAGGCCTGTATCTCTGATGAATATGGATACAAAAATCCTTAACAATACGCTAGCAAATTGAACACACTACATTAAAAAGATCAAACAGCACAATCAAATGGGACTCATTCCAGGGATGGAAGAATGGTTCAACATTCACTAATCAACTAATGTGATTCACCACGTAACACATGAAGGATAAAAACCACATCATCATTTCAACAGATACACAAAAAGCATCTGAGAAAACACAACATCTACTTAAGATAAAAACTCTCCATTAAATGGAGGTACAGAAGAAATACACCTCAACATCATAAAGACCATATACAACAAGCCCACAGCTAACATCACACTCAATGGTGAAAACTGAAAGCTCTTCCTCTAAGATCAGGAACAAGACAAGGCTGCCTACTCTCTCCACTCTTATTAACTTGTACTAGAAGTTGTACCCACAGTAATTAGGCAAGAAAAATAAATAAAATGCATCCAATTAAATTGGGAAAAGCAACAAAAGACGATAGAGATGTCAAATCTGCACCAAATAAAAGGAAAACTCTCCCAGTTTCATACCTATTCAGTGCAGTTCGATGTGGGCTCAGATTTTTTAGGGCTCCTTAGCTAGCTATCCCATATAGCCTCTACAGACTCGTCACTGACTGATGGCCTACTAGAACGGGGTTTCTCCACCAAACTGCCGGTTTCCTTCAACTGCTTATCCCACCGAGTAATGTTATTCCTATGTAATGGCACTTCGTAATAAACGCACCGATATTCACGTTGCACTTGGTCACAGATTCGAATTTAGCGAGCCACAGAACACACTGAACTTTCCTCTGTCCACATCTCGACTGGCATGGCCGTGGGCTGCTTCGCTGTATACACGGTGTTACGTCATCATCTGCGCATGCGCACATGCTGCCACATCATCCTACAGACACTGGGAGGGTTTTCCTTTTATTTGGTGCAGATTTCACATTTCTATCGTCTTTTGTTGCTTTCCTGTGACTGGTCAAAAGAGCACCATGACTTTACGGACATACTGTAGTTTTGTGTTTTTTTTACTTCATTCAGAAGAGCTCCTTTCTATTTGTTTGTTTGTTTAAAGTGTGAGGAAGGGAGATAGACAGACTCCTGCATGCACCCTGACAAGGATCTGCCTGGCAACCCCTGCCTGGGGCCGATGCTTGAATCAACCAAGCTATTTTTAGCACCTGAGGCTGAGATGCTCAGACCAACTGAGCTATCCTCAGTGCCCAGGGATAATGCTGGAACCAGTCGAGCCACTGGCTACAGGGGGAGAAGAGGGAGAGAAGGGGGAGAGAAGCAGATGGTCACTTTTCATTTGTGCCCTGCCCAGAGATCGAACCCAGGACATCCACATGCTGGGTTAACCTGCCAGGGCCTGAAGAGCTCCTTTGAACATTTCTTGTAATGCAGGTCTTGGGGTGGCAAATTCTCTCACCTTTTGTCTTTGAAAACCTTTATTTCTCCTTCATATCTAAAGGATAATTTTGCTGGATAGCCGTCTTGGCTGGTTGTTTCTGTATTTCAATCATTTGTATCATTCCACTCTCTCCTGGCCTGTAGGGTTTCTGCTGAGACACCCGATGACAACCTGAAGGTTTTCCTGTGCAGATACTATTGTTTGTCCCCTGGCTGCTGTTAGAACTCTTTTTTTGTCATTAACTTCTTGACAATTTTAATAGGATGTGTCATGGAGAAGGCCTTTTTGCATTGAGATAATTAAGTGTTCTGTTAGCCTGCTCCACTTGAATGTCCAGTTTCTTCTGCAGGTTTGGGAAGTTCTCAGTATTTCTTTCAATAGGGTCTTTGTTCCCTCCTCCCTCTCTCCTCCTGGGATACACATTATCTGGTGTTGCCCTGTCTAATGGAGTCAGATAGTCCTCCCAGAGTTCCTGCATTTATAACATCTTAGCCTGGCCTGACCTGTCTGTGGTGGCGCAGTGGATAGAGCGTCGACCTGGAATGCTGAGGTCGCTGGTTCGAAACCCTGCACTTGTCAGGTCAAGGCACATATGGGAGTTGATGCTTCCTGCTCCTCCCCCCTTTTTCTCTCTCCTCTCTAAAACTGAATAATTTTTAAAAAAAAAAATAAAGGTCAATTTAAAAAATAAAATTAAACATCTTAGCCTGACCTGTGGTGGCGCAGTGGATAGAGCATTGACCTGGTACGCTGAAGGTCGCTGGTTCCACACCCTGGGCCTGGTCAAGGCATGTATGACATGCACTTTATGAGATGATGTTTCCCACTCCTCCCCCACTGCCTTTCTCTCTCTCTCTCTTCTCTCTAAAATAAATTTTAAAAATCTCAGTTCTCCTCTTCCACCTGAGTCTTCCCTGTGGTCTGCTCCACGTCCAGGGCTCGCCACGGCGTTCTCCTCACTGTTATGTCCGTGGGGGTTCTGTTCATTCTCTTGTAGTTTCAGGCTCTGGTCCAGGCTCACTGAGCTGCCGTTCTGTGTGTTCTTGTGTCCTGTTGGGTCTCATCATGATGACTTGTGAGTTCTGTCGTTCAGATCACTGTCTTCTGTGACCTTTGAGTTTGGTTTCTGAAGACCTGTCATTTTCTGTCTGCGTCCCCGTGTCACCGTAGTGGCTCACACTGCTTGTTGGATTGTACTTCTGTGGGCACGTTTCAAGTAGTAAATGCCTTTTCTTAGGTACCAGTTTGATTTTAATAATTTAGAGGTCATTCTTCTGTTGTCCAGTAGATGGTGCTATAGGCAAGTTTCTGTTCTCCTTGGGCTACCTGCGTCTCTGGGGTCCCTGTGTGTGGGTTGCTGCACTTTGGTCGCAGGAGTCTGTAGGGAGGGGATGGTAGGTGGGTGGAGCTGGGCTTGCAAGCCTGCTGTTCCCAGGCCCCTGTGGCTGCTGGTGTCACTGTGCTGTGGCTACCAGGCCCTCTGGTAGTGTGAGCACCACTGAGCCGGGGATGGAGCTGCTGCCGTCCCTGCTCTGTCCCCTGCATGTTCCAGTATGCCCTCCTTCCTGTGCACCAGGGTGTGGGTCTCTCAGGTGTCCTGTGCTTTGGGCAGGGCACCTCTGTTGGGTTGTAGGTAAAGACAAGTTACAGATTTTCTGGGAGACATGGGCCCTCTCACTGCACGTGGTGCTCTTTTGAGAGCAGATCAAGTGCCGCGTGCATAGACACAGGGCGTGCGGGTGACGCTGCTGCCAGGAGCCTGGTGTTGGGCCGATGGCACCTCAGCATGGAGGCAGGGGGCTTGCTGCTCTCAGCCTTCCCACTCACCAGAAACATCCCCCGCACCCAGACTCAGTGCAGACTGGCTCCTTTTTCTCTGTGGCTGCCTGTTGCCCTTTCCTGCCTTTCCAGCGTCTCGAGGTCCTTTTACAGGCAGTTTCGGCTGGACCAGCACAGCTAGGGCGGCCAGGCCTATGCCTAGTACTGCTGTCTGCACTCCCACCTCCCCCTGAAAGCGGGCTCCACGGTCCCAGGAACTCGGTTTACCTGCCTTTCAGACACTTGTTTCCTAAGACATTTTCGTTACCGAGATGGAGTTTAGCTTGAGCCATGAGTAAGCGAGGACCGGTGAGATTGCCATGCAGGATACACACTGCGGTCCTGCGGGTCCCTGCAGAGGGAGCTGTCTCTGTGCTTCCTGGTGCTCTTGTGGCAGTGCAGGGACCTGGCTTTGGACGTGTGCAGATGTGTGCACGCGTGTGTGAGACGGAGGACACCACTATCGGCAGGCAGGGCAGGAACGCAGGCCGCGTGGGGACCACGGCGGGTGCCGTCTCCTCCCAGCCCCTGTGCCAGCCGGCAGAGGCCTTGCCCTTGGTGGGTGGGCTCTGCTCCTGGCGTGTCTGCTTGCAGAGCGTTTCTTTCTCTTTGGATGGGAAGTGGGATGTGCTGTGCACATGAGGTGGGCAGGGCTGGGATTGCTGTGTGCAGGGCCCGCCACCTGGGAGCTCTCCTGTGGCAAACGGGACGCCTGCCGTTCCTGTCCTGATGGGCGTGAGGCCCGTATGACCCCTGGTCCTGCTCTTTCCTGTAACCTTGCAGACATGTAGCCAGTGACCAGGTGTGCTGGCTCCACCTCCTAGGCTGGCGTGGGCTCCCTGTCTGCCTTCCGCTGCCACTTTCTGCCCTTCCCCTTGCTCTCGGGCTGGCTCTGCTTCCCTGGACCTTGGTTGCAGACAGACCTTGTCCTCTGCCCTCTCTGGGCTTGGTCACCTGCAGGCTCTGGCAGCCCTGCTCCCTCTCCCAGCTGTCCCCGGTTCTGTCCTTTGTGACGAGTGCGTTGAGAGTGGGCCCCATGCAGGTTAAGGGGGTGACGGTGCCACCCGGCCTATGCCTTCCATGGACAGTGCAGGACACACTGAGACAGCAGAGCCGTCAGCATGGGTGCTGTCCCCAGTGAAAGTCCCTCCTGGGGCTCCCGAGTCCCTGCCCCTGTCCCTGCCCCTAACGCAGCGCCAGCCACCACAGCGAGGCCTGTGACTGAGGGGGGCCGTCACCCAGCCTCCACTGGTCCCTTCTGCGGAAACCCCGCACCTGCACTGCGTCCTACTGACGCCGGCGCCAGACGGCGATGCTGTGGTTGTGGACGTCCCAGCCCAGAGCCCTGGGGACAGGGTGCTGTGACGCAGGGTGGTGGCCAGCCTCAGGACTCCGCACACAGCTGTGTTTGTCCTGGTGGGCGCTGCAAGCTTGCTCTGTTAGTCTCCCTGTGCAGTTTGCGTCCAGCCTCCCACCGCGTGCCCACTGGGCGTGGCGTGTGACGCGCCTTGACCCTCTGCTCTGTCCCCTGCAGGTACATGTCACAGAGCAAGCACGTGGAGGCCCGGGAGCTCATGTGCTCGGGGGCACTGCTCTTCTTCAGCCATGGCCAGGTTAGTGGCACATCACTCGGGTCCTCGGCTTGGCCAGAGGGTGGACAGGAACGTTCCGGCACTCCAGTGTGGGGCTTTGGCACTGTGGGCCTGGGACCCGCACGCCCAGGCCAGGTTGGTTATTTTGCTGTTTTGCTCTCTCCTGAGCACAGAGCTTTCTTTCTAACCGTGCGATTCTTGTTTCCATGTTTTGTAGCAAAACAGCGCGGCGGACTTGTCCATGCTGGTCCTGGAGTCTCTGGAGAAGGCGGAAGTGGAGGTGGCCGACGAGCTGCTGGGTGAGGCTTCCTTGCTGCGCGTGAGCTCCTCTCTCACGAGCGTGGCAAGACCAGTGTTGCACACGGCAGCCCCTTCACACACGCACCTGGAGGCCACCGTGCTAGCCTCTCTCCAGGACCTGCCCCGTGGCTGCAGGCTGCTGCCTCTGCCACTCGGGCTGTGCTCCGTCACTAGGCTGGCTCCTCTGGGTGACATCAGGGTGGCCCTGGGCAGCAGGGGGCTGTGGGGGGCACTGCAGGAGAACTGAGGCCTGGTGTGCTCTTCTGCATGAGGGTCTGTGTTTGTGCTGTTTTCAGAAAACCTGGCTAAGCTGTTCAGTCTGATGGACCCGAATTCTCCGGAGCGAGTGGCCTTTGTGTCCAGAGCCCTGAAGTGGTCCAGTGGAGGGTCTGGGAGACTGGGTCACCCACGGCTGCACCAGCTGCTGGCCCTCACCCTGTGGAGAGGTAGGCACAGGGTGCACACATGCACACAGGGCTCTCGCAGGCGTGTCTTCTGTTCACTCTATCTAACCGTTGAGCTGCTGTGCCCACAAACCAGGGCCCAGGGCTCCTGTCAGCTACATGCAAGCATCTCTCCGTCCACCTGTCTCCTCTCCTCCCTACGTCACCTCGCAGAGAACAGGCCCCTGAGGCAGAGAGGCCAGGGCTGATGGTGGTGCTGGGACAGTGACGGCACCTGCAGGCTGGCACGGAGGGGGAGGGGGAGGCACACTGGGGTGGGCCCATTCTCTCTGCAGAGATGTCAGGTCCCATAGGCAACCTCCTGCTTCCCCAGACCAGCATGTGGCGGCTCTTCTGCTCTTAGCACCATCTCCCCTGCTCGCTCAGTGTCTGGGGCTCATGTGCCCGGAGCCCACGTGACTGCTCTTCAGTAGGTATTAGAAAGCCGTGATCCCCTGCAGTGGGTCCTTTCCCACCATCACCCCACAAGCCTTTGGGGCCCACGTACCCTGGCTGTGCACAGGGACAGGTGCTCCCGCCCTCAGGATGTCCAGGGCGGCTCCTGGCAGGCGTGCAGGGCAGCAGACCTGCACTAGCAGCAGCTGCTCTGGAGCCAGCCCTGCGGACGGGTGTGGGGCTGGATGTCAGTGTCTGCTCGACCGGCCAGCGGCCCAGCGCTTCCTCCCTGCCCTCGGCTTGTTTGCCAACAGCACCGGCCCACGTGCCAGCCCAAGAAGTGCCTGAGAGGCCAGCCTCTGGGGGGGCCGCTGCACCCCGAGCTGTGTCCCCCCCTGCTGTGTGTCCTGGCTCCACGCCTCCCCACCCCGAGCTGTATCCCCCCTGCTGTGCGTCCTGGCTCCGCGCCTCCCCAGAGGGCTGGCTGTCACGAGGGCAATGGGCTGAGTGCTACAGAAGCTGCCGTTGGGGGCTGTGGCTGGTCCCTTCCCCAGCCCGAGAGAGACACGTGACGAGAAAAGCTGCTGAGCCCTCTGAGCGCCTGGCCCAGGGCTCCTGGCAGGTCCTCCTCATCCTGAGATCCCAGCTTGGGGTCCCTGTCCTGTAGGCGTTGTCTGGGGGTGCAGCCTCACTTGTAGCCCATCTAGTCCTGTCTGTCTGGTCTTGACCAGTGCGCCCTCCACCCAGAGTCCTGTCACAGTCTCGTTACTGTAGACACCCTGGAGCCCCTCGGTCCTGTTTGTCCTGCCAGCCCTGGCTCCTGCCTGGACCTCAGAAGAGGTGGGTTGCCTCCAGGGCCAGTTGGGGACACTGAGGTCACACCTGTGTTGCTGGCCAGCATTTATTTAGTGCCATTTTTCCTGGCCTGTGTCTGTGGGCCCTGCGTCTGCATCTCTGAAGCGGTGTGTGCGGCCTGGGCTTGGTGGACCCAGAGTTGCTCGAGGCACAGAGCTGTGCAGTAGGAGCTGGGAAGCACGTGTGTCTAACAGTAACGACTGTGGAAGTCAGGACGTAGGCACAGACCAGACATGAGACAGCGCAGCGTTCTGTCAGCCCCCCCCCCCACCTTCCGCCTTGCCCACAGCTGATGAGAAGGCTGCTGAGCGCTGTCTGCAGGGCCCAGGCTGGCGACAGACCAACCAGGGACGTGCTGGGTCCTCTGTGTGTGTGGCCGTCACTGCACAGGCTCTGCCAGAGGGGAAGGGAGCCTCCTGTTGGGGAGGAGCCTCTGAGCTCGGTCCCCCCGGTCTCCAATGGAGGTCCTGAAACCAGAGGTGGTTCTGGGGTGGAGAGAGAGTGGGGACCACAGAGGAGCACAGCATGCTGGCTCTGGGACACGCGTTGATGCTGAGGTCATAGGGAGGGCAGCATGCCCAGGACGGGGGAGCTGGGCCCGGCCGGGACCAGGCAGGGCAGGTGTAACTGGCCTGTTCTCGGGGCCTGGCTGGGGCCGGGAGGTGGCCGGCGAGGAGCCAGGGTGTCTGCAGGAGCCTCGGGGTCCCTTGCTGCCGAGCAGCACCCCTCTCTGCCCCCCACATGGCAGCCAGGCGTGTCTGCAGACACTGCACGTGTCCTGAGTGCGGTCGGGTGCTCTGGTGAGAGCGGTGGTGCAGAGCAGGTCGGTGGCAGTCTCAGTCGTCACTAGTGTCTGAGTCGTCACTAGTGGGGGGAGGGCGGGACTGGCTCATGTGCTTGACACTCAAACCACTCAAGCCCACTGAGCGAAACTGGCCAGCACACAGCAGCGTCCGAGGAAGCGTGTTCGCTGGAACGTGCTACAGCTCTGTGGTCATGCGTGTAGCCCCGGCGGTGTGGCTGAGGGCCGCTGGCTCACGCACACCAGACCCAGTGAGGGTGCAGCTTCCGGTTCAGGGCTTGAACCTGCGTTCCTCATCGGCACCCACGTGGCTGCACTTTGAGGGCAGACATCTGGTCTCCTGGGGACACAGCAGAGGGGCGTCCAGTGTGGCGATGACGTGGAGACATGTTGATCTCGCTGCTGTTCCAGTGGCACATGGACCCATCGTCTTCTGTTGTCTTCACGGGGACTTGGGTCCTGTACCTGCTGGGAGTGCCATCCTTGGTCCAGCAGGTTTCTGCCGGGCGTGGTCTGTTGGGCGGCCCCGGGCTGGGCTTGACTGCTGCAGGTCCAGGTACCCATGTTGGGATTGGTGGGTTTAGCATCTCATTTCACCCGATCTGCATGAAATTGCTTGGCGCAGGTCGGGAGGGTCCCCAGCGGGCTTATCTTACGGTTCAACTAATACAAGTGTTGATGTGGAATGGCCAGGAAGCCCACCCAGGCCAGGTCACTACAACCCGCCCTCGCATCCGTCTGCACTGGACCTTAGAGCCTGAGGGAGTTGTGAGGTGCGGGACGGGCACCACTGCTGTTCGCCGGGGTTGCCGGGGTGGGGTGGGTGCAGCATGGGCGGGGAGGGCCGGGTGTAGGAGACACGACTTGGACCCGCCCTCCGGGGCTGTGCTGCCGGCACTGATGGGTCTCCCTCTCCCTGCAGAACAGAATTACTGTGAGTCTCGGTATCACTTCCTGCACTCGACCGACGGAGAAGGGTGTGCGAACATGCTGGTGGAGTACTCCACCTCCAGAGGGTTCCGCAGCGAGGTGGACATGTTCGTGGCCCAGGCGGTCCTACAGTAGGTATCTTGGGCTCATGGGTTGGATCTGCTTAAGCCACTGCCTGACCTAGACACATGCCATGTACCCAGTGTGGCCCCTGCTGCAGCCCATGTCCCTCTGGACCCCCACGGCCCCCGGGAGAGGGTCAGCTGGGTGGTACGAGAAGTCGGTTGTGTTTGACCTCAGCATCCTTCTGTTACCCAGATGTTTGTCGTGTCCCTCCCCCATCTTCTCTTTTATGCTTTTGTTTTTTGTGTCAGGCAGCTCACTCTTTGTGGGACACATGTGATTAGCAGGCACCAGGCAGGACCTTGTGACATGACGAGACGTGACGTGACGTGACGTGACGTGATGAGGGCTGGCCTTGCTCCCCAGGTGTCTGCACCTGTCTGCATTTCTGTGCCTGGGCTCTGTCTCCAGCTTCTCTCACCCGGGTCCTGTGCGGCCTTCTCGTCCCTTGTTTTTTTTCTGGTGTTTTGACAGTGTTGGTGTGCACAGCAGAGGGACAGCTGTGTGGGAGCCGGCACCGGCTCCTGGGACTCTGCCTTTTCCCAGTGTGAGCCCGTCCCCTCGGGATGGGGACAAGTTTTCATCCTCCCACAGCCAGGCGCTGGGGCAGGGTGTGCTTTTTGGAAGGGGGTACCTGCCTGCACTAGGGCTCCTGAGCTCAGTGGCCCTGGCTCTGTGTAGAGGTCATGAGCCCCGTCCCTCTTCGTGTCTTCATGTGTGTCCGTGGCTGCACCTCAGCCTGTCTTCTTTGGAGGCACCTTTCCTGGGGCTTCAACCCCCTGGGCTGACTGTCCTGCAGGCAGGTGCCTGACAGGTGCTGACTAGTGTGTGGAGAGAGCAGCCCCTTTCCCCCCATTCATACCTTGTCACCCTCCCAAGCTTAGTTCTCTTCAGATTCAGACTTGCCATGTTCACAGGCAGCTGGTGTGCACACAAGGCCCAGCAAGTCTGAGTCCCGGCTGTGGTGCCATGTGGCACGGGCCTGGGCAAGGTACCCGTTCCGCACTGTGCCGGCTGCTGGCATGGCTGTATCCCCATTGACGAGGGTGTTCTTGATTCCAGGTTTCTCTGTTTAAAAAACAAGAGCAGTGCGTCTGTGGTGTTCACGACGTACACACAGAAACACCCGTCCATCGAGAACGGCCCGCCCTTCGTGCAGCCGCTGCTCAATTTCATCTGGTTTCTGCTGCTGGCTGTTGACGGGTGAGTTTCTGTGAGGGCGGTGGGTGTGTGTAGAGGTGGCGAGGTATGTGGGCAGAACATGTGTGTATGTGTGTTTGGGAAGATGTGAGTGTGGATGGGGTCGAGTGCGGGTGTGTGAGGGTGTGGATGGGGTTGAGTGCGGGTGTGTGGATGTGGATGGGGTCGAGTGCGGGTGTGTGAGGGTGTGGATGGGGTTGAGTGCGGGTGTGTGGATGTGGATGGGGTCGAGTGCGGGTGTGTGAGGGTGTGGATGGGGTTGAGTGCGGGTGTGTGGATGTGGATGGGGTTGAGTGGGTGTGTGGATGTGGATGGGGTTGAGTGCGGGTGTGTGGATGTGGATGGGGTTGAGTGGGTGTGGGTGTGGATGGGGTTGAGTGCGGGTGTGTGGATGTGGATGGGGTTGAGTGGGTGTTAGGGTGTGGATGGGGTTGAGTGCTGCTGGATGTGGATGGGGTTGAGTGCTGCTGGATGTGGATGGGGTTGAGTGTGGGTGTGTGAGGGTTGTGGATGGGGTTGAGTGTGGGTGTGTGGATGTGGATGGGGTTGAGTGGGTGTGTGGATGTGGATGGGGTTGAGTGCGGGTGTGTGAGGGTGTGGATGGGGTTGAGTGCGGGTGTGTGGATGTGGATGGGGTTGAGTGGGTGTTAGGGTGTGGATGGGGTTGAGTGAGGGTGTGGATGGGGTTGAGTGCGGGTGTGTGAGGGTGTGAGTGGGGTTGAGTGCGGGTGTGGATGTGGATGGGGTTGAGTGCGTGTGAGGGTGTGGATGGGGTTGAGTGCGGGTGTGTGAGGGTGTGAGTGGGGTTGAGTGCGGGTGTGTGGATGTGGATGGGGTTGAGTGGGTGTGTGAGGGTGTGGATGGGGTTGAGTGGGTGTGTGGATGTGGATGGGGTTGAGTGGGTGTGAGGGTGTGGATGGGGTTGAGTGGGTGTGAGGGTGTGGATGGGGTTGAGTGCGGGTGTGGATGGGGTAGAGTGCGGGTGTGTGAGGGAGTGGGGAAAGGCGTGTGCATGTGAGGCTGTCTTGTCCTACCTGTGCTGGTGCCTGGCTGGCTGCAGAGCTGTGCTCACTCCGCCTTGTTTCAGGGGCAAGCTGACAGTGTTCACGGTGCTGTGTGAGCAGTACCAGCCGTCCCTGCGGCGGGACCCCATGTACAACGAGGTGAGGGCGTGCAGACGCGGGGCTGCTGATGGAGGGGCTCACACTGAGGGTGGGCAAGGACCACGGATGTGTTTTGTGGGGTCTCCTGGGCTCCTCACGGCTGCCTTCTCCTCCATCAGTACCTCGACAGGATAGGACAGCTCTTCTTCGGGGTGCCCCCCAAGCAGACGTCTTCCTATGGAGGCTTGCTAGGTGAGGCTGCATGCTCCCCGTCTCGGCCTGCTTTTAGGGGCGCCCGTGATCCCACACACAGCTCTCCCCGTTCCACACTACACAAGGCTCCCTCCCCATGGGCCACAGAGAGACCAGGCTTCTGTTTCTGGTTTTTATTGTGGTAAAATACACGTGATGTGAAACGTGCCATTTTCACCATCTGCGTGTGCAGTTCAGGGGCTGTAAGTACATTCACGTTGTTGCCCAGTATCTCCACGTCCCCTCAAGACCTTCATCTTCCTCCCTGGCCCTGGGCACCCTCCTTTCTGTCTCCACGCAGACAAGGAGGGTCATGTCACTCACGTGCTGGCCTCGCTGCCGGTCCTTTCCGAGGCTGAGGCGGGTCCCAGAGTGCGGGGAGCTCCCACTTGGTCTTTTGGGCTGCACGGAAAGCCCTCCCTGTCTCTTCCGAGACTGAAAGCCGTTTTCCTTTAAACGGGCAAGCCGGTCTGTGCCACATACGCTGTAGCTATTGAACCCTGGTCCCAGTGGGCAGCGCCCTCCACCACCGAGGGCGTGCTGCAGCGTGGGAGGTGGACTTGCATGCTTACAGTAGTCACGTCTGCCGGGCGTGGTCCCACACCACACCACCCTCACCGCCTTGCTGCCCGGGCACCAGCCTTCCCGGTTGGTGTGCGACTCGGGGAGGCTTTACCTCCATGACATCCTGAGAGCATGGGGCACGTCTCTGCGCTCATGGTCCCTTGCAGTTTGTTTAAGGGGACTTGTTAAACTTTGAGTTTATATTGACATAATAGTTTTTGAGTAAAAATTAGAGAAGTAAAAAGGAAAAGTGTTGGCGGTGACAGCACCCGTTCTTACGTGTGGCCTTGAAACGAGGACACGTCTGCCCGGGTCCTGGAGGAGTGTGCGTTCCGCACGTGTGGTCACATCCTCCCGCTGCCTGGCCTTGGGCTCCGTGATGTGGTGTAGGGACAAGGCTGCTGGCCATGTCCCCGCTGACTGGCTCGGCCTCGGCCTCGCGGCCCTCAGGTCCTGCAGCGAGCATCCTGAGTGGCTCTTCGTGCCCTGTCCCCATAGAGACCCTGCTGGGGTACTTGAGGGCTCCAAGCGGAGCGCAGCGCGTGGAAGGCGGGGCCTGGCGTGCGGGTGGGCGTGGCCCCTGACTGTGCGTTTGCTTCCAGGGAACCTTCTGAGCAGCCTCATGGGCTCCTCGGAGCAGGAGGGCGACGACAGTCAGGACGACAGCAGCCCCATTGAGCTCGACTGACGCCGCCCCTCGGCCTGCATGAAGAGGCCCTCACCTGCGGGCGCGGTTCTGAGCCCAGCCCTGGACCAAGCTCCGGGTCCCGGACTGCGGTGGTCGCGCGTCGGCGTCTGCTGTGCGCACTGGCCGAGGGCTGCCGCGGCCTCAGAATGACCCACAATAAAGCACAAGCTGTGTGCCACCACCCTCTCCCGGTCCTTTGTTTCTGGTTTCCTTTGGGTGCCGAGGGCCGGCACAGGCACCCGGGGCGGGGGTGGCTGCCGTTGGGCGACCCCAGTGGACGTTCCGCAGGGCCGGGCGGCGCTCCATGCCAAATCCCTGCGCCACGGCCTGCGCGGGGGCGTCGTGCGACGTTCGGAGGCTGCAGGACTTCACCTTGTGATGCAATATTTATTTCACGGGGGACGATCCTCTGACCTGACGTCCTAGGGTTAACCACGTAACCCCAGGAACAGCCGCGCGGTCCTTCCTCACTGACGCTCTCAGGTGTTCCCGGATGACTGAAGCGGGACACACTTTATTTTTTCACAATTAAAATAAGAATTGTAGATTAATACACAATGATCATGCATGGAAGGAACAAAGTACACGATTCTATTTACTGTAAATAGAACTAAAGGAGGCTGTGTTAATTGTCGAGTTTAAATAAATCTTTATACTGGGCTTTGCAGCACTGGTCCTTTCTGAGTGAGCTCCTGGGGCAGGCACTGTGGCCATGGTGGCCGAGTGGGTGGCCATGCAGAGCCAGTGCGGGGAGTCTTGTTTCATTTAAATTTGGAGAAGCCAAATTTGCCAGTGGGTTCAGGTGTGCAGTTTCTGCCCGTGGCCGCGGGATGGGCTGGCGCTGACCTGCACCCTGAGGCCGGAGCCCCACTGTTGGCCACCCAGGGTTCTCTGGGGAGGGGTGGCATTGGGGAAGGTGGGGTGTGGGGTCAGAACCCACAACTCCCATTTCTACCTAGTTTGAAACCATGAATTGCATCTCACAGGGTGGATATGTTCTGGGAGGGATGGACAGGATGTCAGTGTTTTATGTGCGATTATGCCCAGGATAGTTCTAGACAAGTGCAGAACAAGCTAGCTGAACAGCTGGGCAGGACACATGCAACATATGCGTGGCCACACCTTCCCTTAGTCCAGCGACCCTCCTCCCTCCTCACTGTGGGAGGGTGTGCTTACTCAGTGCCTGCTCTGACCACGCAGCACACGGGGCCTGTGAACTGGCTGCAAATGCCCCTGCATTTCCTCCATTTTGGGGTGTGGGCAAAACTTGATCAGTATGCAGGAGTCCAGGACCAGGATGGCTGGCTGGCCGCCCGAGGACCAGGGGAGGGAGCGCCCCGTCCACACGGGGTCCAGCCCTGGGGGCACGCCTCCCACCTGGTTTGTCCTCACGCTGTTCCCTCCTATCTTGTTAGCATGTCAAGGGTGTCGGTCTCCTGGGCACCACACGCGTGTGCACGCAGGGACATGCACACACAGGCTCAAACACTCACGCACTTGCAGAGCGGGTGCCGCACGTCTGGGCTCAGGGAAGGGCAGCAGGTTAGTCCAGGAGGGCCAGGCTGTGGGCGGCCCCAAAGGCGGGGCGAGTCCTCCTTCCTGCCTTTGGGACTCGTCTCATTTTTGGTCAGTGAGTGGACGGCGGTGTTGGGTGAAGCTACTGCAGCCAGGCTTCGGCTCTGAGGACGGGCAGACCGGCAGCCTCCACTGGGCAGGGGCACCTGTCTGGGGCACGAAGTGTCCCCACCCCGGGTTGCCCTCACCCCCAGCCCAGCCATCCTGGGACCCTGCCTCCATCCTCCAGGGGTTTGGAGACGGCGAGGTCAGCTGGGGAAAGGGTGAGCACTGGTAGCACCGAGCCCTAAACTGGTGAGGTGCCCCAAGGACAGGGGTCAGACAGCCTGGAGGCCTGGGCTGGGGGGGGCACAACAGGTGGCAGGCCTCTTGACCCCCAGGTCACTTGAGGTCGAGGACCGTGTCTCCCCCTCCAGCCCCAAGGAGCCCACAACTGACACACAGTAGGTGCTCAATAAATACTTGTTGATGGGGAAGGAGAAGGGGACATGCAGGCCACCCACTGTCCCCAGTCTAGCCTGCTGGTCAGGGCGAGTCAACAGGGGACCAGGCTGCCCTGCGCAGGGAGGCCCAGCCCTGAGGGGTGATCAGGGTGGGTGGGGAGGTAGGGCAGCAGCATGATGGGGTCAGAGGTCAGGCCAGGTCAGCAGCCCACAGTGAGGTTCCAGAGAAACAGGTTGGGGGCTAAAGCACAGGCCCCAGCCATGTCCAGACTGCCCCTCAGGGCCAGGGCTGGGTGGGTGGCTGGCGTGCTCTGTCTGCAGGCCCCATGGTCCAGCCCCCACTGCCTCGCCAGCCACATGGAGTCCACGTTCCTCAGCCTCAGGACCGTCCTCGCTAGGGCTTGTGCTTGAAGTGGGCTTCCACTGGAAAGGACAGGCATTCGACTTTGTCACACCACTCAGGGTTGTTGGGCCCACCCCCTGGCCAGCCCGCCCGGCCCTCACCTGCGTACTCCTGGGGCAGCATGGGCCTGTCCACCACCTTCCTGAAGGCCTCCAGCCACTCCCGCTGCTCCGACTCTGTCTCACAGGCCAGCAGGAACCTGCGCTCTGGCGTGACAATGGTGATGCCATGTGGCCAGTGGTGGCCCTGGGTGGACGGTGGGAGCCTGTCCAGCACCGTGTAGCCGCTCTCCCTGCTGCCAATGAAGACTTCCCCTCGGGCAAAGGCGTCCTGCAGGTGGGGACTGGCTGAGCTGAGTGGGGACCCCAGCCCCTTGACCCACCCTACTTGTGGTGGGGGGCCAGGAGGGCTATTTTGTGGGCAGCCCCCTGTCCGTGGGGGCCCAGCTTTGCACAGAGCTGGGTGGCCTGTGGGCACAGGACCCAAGAGCCCTCCCCTCCTCCCTCACAGCAGAACTGGCCACCGCTGACTTCTCTCAGGGTGGTGGGAGCAGCGGGCACGTCCACCCTGCAAGGGGCCCCGCTGACCTGGATCCTTACCAGGGGATCCTTGAAGTACATGAGCCTCCGGTCATCCATGGTGAACCAGCGCTTCCGGAAGCCTTCTGTTTGCTGTGAGGCAGAGGGGCACTGACTGGCCAGTTGGCCTGAGGCTGGCCCCTTGCCCCCGTATGACCACAGCTGACACCAGGGGGACAGGGCTGCGTATTCATCCCCCAGCCATGCTCAGCCCCTCCTGCCTTTTGTGGATCAGGCTGTTCCCTCTGCTGCGCCCTGGACCGGCTCCTCCCACCTGCCTGTGTCTGTCCTCCCTGTGGGCCAGGTGGGTCTGGGCTGTGGGGCCACCTGGGTGAGTCACCCCTGTGGCTGGGACAGGGCCCAGCGGAGGCACAGGTACATGATGAAGGGTGGGGCCCGTCCTGAGTCCGCCTGTGTGGGTCAGTGGGGCCTGTTCGTACAAAACATTTTGGAGGCCAGGGCCATACACACCAAGATGACCGACTAGCATCCTGCAGGCAAGCTGAGGCCCTGCCTGGGAGTGCCCCCGCCCCGGTGACTGGCGCTGATCACGGAGTGGGGCCTGGGACCCCAGGGCTCCCGGGAGACGCACCTTGGGCCCTGTTTTCTCCATGTAGCCTTCCTTCAGGTAGTTCCTGGTCAGTTTCGGCACCAGCTGGGGAGGAAACAGGCTCAGCTCCCCGGCCGGCCCCCACGAGCCCCAGCCCCTTGCCCCTCCCCCCGTAGCTCCGGCCAGATGCCCTAGAGTAAAGGGTTGCTGTGATCACTTAGGAGGCTTTAGGTATCAGTGGTGGGGACTTCTGGAGGCCCGTGTGGGTCCTTGGTTAGCCCCCCAGCCTCTCCCCAGGGGGAAACAGCAGCAGCCACTCACATCTGCATCACTGGCTCCCGGGAAGGCCACCTGCAGGTAGTGGAAGCGGGCAGCGCGGAGTGCGTTGAACCAGTCCGCCATCTCCTAGGGGCAGAGGCTGGCTGTGGGCTGTGGGCTGTGGCCCCGGGGCTGGGCGCCTGCCCAGTGAGCTGTGTGGCCCTCGGACCCTCAGCTCAGCGGTGCCCCCGAGTCAGGTCAAGGACAGGCTGCAGCACCCAATTCAGCCACCCCCAGGTGCACCTGTGCTAGGGTGAGGCCTGCTCGGGGTGGTCCTGAGGTGTCCTGGGAGGACAGAGGCTCCATTGCAGGGCCTGGCCTGGTGGAGACCGTGCTGTTGGCAGTGGGTAGCAGGTGGAGCGGACAGCAAGCCAGCCCCCAGGGCCCTTTGGGCTCTCCTCTTAGGGGGGGCTGTCTCGTGACCTGCAGTCTTGCCCCTCCCCGGGCCATCCTGAGTCTGTGCACTCCACGGCCTCCCCTTTGCCCTCTGCTCCTTAGAGGCCCTGCCCCTCCTCCTGGCTGCTATGCTCCACTGCTGCAGGGACCCCTGCCCCCCTGTCCCCCAACCCTGGATGAACCCATCTGCTCACCCTGCCAGCACCACCTGGCAGAGCCAGCAAGGAGTCACTGTTCCTCCCTGATCGCCAGGCCCCAGACAAAACACCTCCTGCTCAGTCACCCCCAGCCTGGCCTTCTCCACTGGCCCCTCCTGGCCACTGGCCACACCCTTCAAGGACCCGCTGCCGGCACACCTTGCCTGGCCCAGTGGGTGGGGCAGTAAACCCAGTGGCGTGAGATGCAGCGCAGGACAGGGGCCCCCAATGGCTGGAATTGGCTGATACCGGGGTGCCTGACTCCACCCAGGGCCTCAGCGGAGAGCTTGGGGGAGTGACACGCACACGTGTAACAGGAGGGGTGGACAGAGCTGTCGGCTCCGGGAAAAGAACGGCACCAGGAAGGAAAGGAGCAGTTTGCCGTCCTGCACGGGTCTGAGCGCACTGACGTGGTCATGACAGCGTGAACACAGACGTGGCAGACTGCAGTGCAGGTGTGAGGTGGGCAGGGGCAGGCAGTGCCACACCTCCTGCCACACCTCCTGTTGTTGCTGAAGTCACTGCCCAGGATTTCAAAGGCCAGTGCCCCCTCCGCCTCCCTCCATGTTTCACTTTCCCTTTGGGAGCCAGACATCAGAGACCAGGAGAGTGCGCATTCAAGGAAAATTTGCAAGTGACTACACCTGATCAGAGAAAGGCTCAGGAAAGACCTGCGAAGACACATTTACACCTGAGGTCACTCTGCACAGAACAGCCTATAACACACACAAAACAGTAACAAAGCCCCAGAGCCTGGGGAGGGGACAAGTCTGACTTCAGTTACCACACCGGTAGATTCAGATGGGCGTGCAGAAAACAGGAATGCAGGGTCCGTTCAAAGGAAACAAATGAACAGAATATGTCCCTGAAAAAGACTTCCTGGCAGATACATAAGACAAAGCTTTTAAAGCAGTCTTAAAGATGCTCAGAGAACTAAAGAAAGGAGAAATTGAGACATTCTGAGATAAAAGCTGAGGGAGTCTGAGCACTAGACCTGCCCTCCAGGAAAACGGTCACACGGGGTCCTGCCTGAGCGGCCGGGCAACGGCAGCACATGAGCACAGAAGTAAGAACTCAGTCAAGGTAAACTGGCCAATTACAAAAGCTGCTGTTATTGTAACAATGTTTATAACTAGAGCTTTTGTTTCCCACATGATGTAAGAGACAGATACATTGAAAACAATTATTAGCCTGACCAGTTAGTGGCCCAGTGGATAGAGTGTTGGCCTGGGAAGCAGAGGACCCAGGTTCAAAACCGGGAGGTCGCTGGCTTGAGCGCAGGGTCATCTGGCTTGAGTGTGGGATCAAAGACATGACCCCATGGTCAATAGCTTGAGCCCAAGGTCACTGGCTAGAGCAAGGGGTCACTGGCTCTGTTGTAGCTCCCCAGTCAAGGCACATATGAAAAAGTAATGAACAACAAAGGTGCAGCTACGAAGAACTGATGCTTCTCATCTCCCTTCCAGCCTGTTTGTCCGTCCCTCTGCCCCCCCCCCCCGCCAAAGACAAAAACACTCAATTATTAATATGAAATCTAGTATTACATTTCTGTACCTAATGATAGACCCGCGTGAGCTGAGAGAGCAGAGGGAGAAATGAGAAACAGTTCTGCGACAGTGCCTGGAAACTTCCGTACCCCACGCTCCGCAGTGGGCGGGAGAACCGGACAGGAGACCCAGGGGAGCGAGGACCCGACACAGCGCAGGAAGTAGGTCCGACAGGCGTGACGGAGCCGCCGCGCAGCAGCAGCCCAGGGTCCGCTCCGCCCGAGTGCACGTGGGACTTTTCCCAGGACAGACCTCGGGGGAGGCCCAGAGGAAGTCTCAGGAGATTGTAAAAGATGGAGGAGATACAGAGTGTCTTCTGCAACCACCATGGAAGGAGTGATGACGTTGTCAGCACAAAGGAAACCGGTAGATTTAGGAAATCGTGGAAATGAATCAACAGATCCAAGAAGAAATCACAAGGGGAAGGAGAAAACGCTTAGGGACAAGCGAAACCGAAACCGAAAGCACAGACCCCGGGATGCACGGGCGCCAATGAGGAAGTGTCGCTGCAAACGCTGGGATTGAACAGCAGGAAAGATCTCAGCCCAGCTTACAAGGAACTTAAAAAGTGAACCACCTAAACCCAAAGCTAGCAGAAGGAAGGAAATAGTGAAGATCAGAGCAGAAATAAATAAAACAGTCGAGAAAACATAAAATGCCTTGAGTTGGTTCCTCAAAACAACCCACAAAACTGACCAGTCTTCAGCTGGATAGCTCAGGAGGGAGGGAGGGAGGGAGGGAGGGAGGGAGGACTCAAATCACTGAGACCAGAAACGAGAGTGGGGACGTTACCGCCGAACCACAGAAGTGAAAAGGACGATAAGCACTGTGCTCACCGTGCAGGAGGTCACCTGATGAAGTACCAGCTCCTGGAAACACACAGCCTACCAAGACTAAACCTAGAAGAAACACTCTGACTAGCCCCGTAACTGGTACAAACGCTGAATCAGTGAAGCAAACCCCCAACCCCAACCAAGAGAAGCCCTGGGCCTCATGGCCTCTTCACTGGGGAAACTGAGCCAACACTGAGGAACAACTACAAAGCTGCTTAGGCCTTAAAGAGCTGGACGACTTCCCAACTCCCCTGTGAGACCAGCAACACCAAGATGCCAAAACCGGACAAACACACCACGAGAAACCGCAGGCCAACGTCCCCGACGCACACGGATGTGAAAGTCCTCAACAAAGTCCTGGCACACCAGGGCCCGCGGCACGGTTAGGATTCTACGCCAAGGCCACCTGGGCAAGTTCCGGATGGCGGCTCAGCTCAGCTTCGACCCAGGAAACAGCTCGGCAGAGTAAGGAGAGAAACACCCCCCACCACAGCCCGCGCGCCCACCTTCCCGTCCTCGTGGTAGATGAAGATGTTGCGTGTGCTGTTGTCCTTCAGATAGGTGACCTGCAGGCCGTGCGGGTGGCCGATCTTGGCCGGCTGGAAGGTGGCGTTCAGGTGCTCGATCTTCATGACGGCCTTGGGCTCCCTGGCCTGGGGGCAAGGCTGGGTTTAGCACCAGGTGCGCAGGGTGTCTCTGAGCTTACGGGGGCGGGGGGTGGGGGGGGCTCTGAGGGCGCTGGCCGTGGGCCAGGCTTTCTGCAGGTCACCCCTCCAGGCCGGGGCTTCCCAGTCTGAGTCTGTGGTCATGGTGTCCCCTTGCAGGGGACAATGCTGGGCAGTCACCACCAGGGCAGACTGGCCCCTGCCCCGCCCAGTGCCACACCCTCTCTCATCTGCACCCACCCTGCCTGCCAGCCTCCTCCTGTCCTGGGACTGGGGCTGGTGGGTGCAGAGGCTGTCATGAACTGCTGTAGTGACCACAGTGATGTTCTGACCTAGAGCCGGTCTGGGGCAGCTCTGCCAGAGGCAGGGCCTTCGGGACCCCTCCCATTTGTGGCCTGGGGGACCCAGGGTCACCCGCCTGTGCTTGTCCCTCTGATGCCCGGGAGTGCTGCCTGGGGGGGGGGGGTCGTGCTCCTGTCTCCAGCACACCCAAGCCAGGCCAGGTGACCTAGGACCAGAGTGGGGTGTCCCTGAGGAACAGGGGAGCGTGGTTCCCGAGAACTACATGAGGGAAGCGGAGAACATGGTGGTGTTGCTGTCCAGCTGCCACGGCCTCCAAAGAGGAGGCCAGGATGGACACCCCCACCCCAGGCAGCTCACGTCGTTTCTGTTGAAATACTTGAGGGCTCCCTCTCGTTCAGTCAACACAAACTTCCGGCTCAGAAACTGCCCGTTGTCCCGGCCGCGCTTCCAGAGAAAGCCCTCTCGGTATCCTGGGGAGAGCAGGGACAGGGGTCAGAGGGGAGAGGGGGCGTGGGGTCAGACGGTCACAATGGACCAAGGCTGGTGGCCACCAGTGCGCTGAGCCCAGTCTGCGGCGGCCCCCACAGGGAAAGTCTGAGCCACACTGGACCAAGGGACCATCTGCCCAAAGCCCAGAGCACACAGAGGCTGGGCCAGACTTGCCCACAGGTGCTGGGACCCCGGGCTGCCCGCTGCCGGCCACACTGCTCGGCAGTGCCCCCTGTTGGGAGCTGGAACAGGCATATAGGGAGCCAAGTGCCCCGTCCCAGGCCTGCGAGCGGTTCCATGAGCCCACACCTGTGTGAACACCTGTGGGAGGCAGAAGAGTAGAGCCAAGTGTCCACTGCCGACTGCCCGGCACCTGGGAGGGTCACCTTAACTGGCACCACAGGACTTGCAGGTGTGAGGAAGGGGTTCGGGATGGGTGAGTGTCCTAGATGTCATCACGTGGTCCATGCAAGAGGGAGGCAGCGGGAGACATGGCCACAGAAACTGGTGCAATGTGACCTTGACCAAGAACGCCCCGGCCCCGGAGCTGGAGGGCATATATGGAGGAGCCTGCCCTGCCCACACTTTGATGTCACCGCCAGGACTGCAGGAACCAGTTTATTCCTCGGAAGGCAGAGTGCCACTCTAACCACAGCTCCCTGTGGTGGGCACCCCCTAGGGTGCCTGTCAGCCCTCACCACCGTGCCAGGGAGGCAGGGACAGGCTGTGCTGCCTGCTCAGAGGTTCCTCCCTGGACGCTGTTGCACTGACCAGGCCTGAGGACACCGTGAGCAGCTCTGCTCTGCCTGGTGTGACCATGTTTTCCAAGGGACACGTTCATGGGGGAATTGCAGGGCGTGTGGGCTCTGTGGCAACTGCCAGCGGCTTCAGAGCAGCTCTGGGGAACGGGCCTGCTGCCCACGTGCCCTGAGGGCCAGTCTGGGGTGGGAGCCAGGTGTTGGCCGCCTAGTGCTATTAGTGTCGGGGGGCACCACCCAGACCCTGATGCCAGTGCTGGCATTTCTGGTACCACCACCCCACACCACTGCCTGGCAGCCCCTCCTGACCCTGGAGACAAGGCGCTGTTTTTTCTGCACCCTAGAGAGTGCCCCCAGGAAGGTGGCAGCTGGGCTTCTCAGGACAGACGGCCTGCTTGCCTTCCCCCCAACGCCCAGGCCCTCGTCACTCAGGGTCCATGAGCAGGGCCACCACTGTGTCCCCACGCCCAAACAGGGCCCCGCCTGACGTGTTTCTTAACTGACTGAATAAGCACACAAGCCAGGGAGCAGTCTGCGGGTCAATGGTCCAGTGCCCGCGGGACAGCTGCTTTGCACAGCCTGGACGGTGTCCATTAGGACTGTGTCTGCGATCCCGCTGACCACCGCCCAGGACAAGCCCCCCCCCCCCAGCCCGACACAAGTCGTCTCACCCAGTCCCAGAAGGATCTCCGAGACACCTGTTCTCATCCCCATTGTACAGAAGGGGAAACTGAGGCTCAGAGAGGAAGCCCAGCCCCAGGGCCCCTCACCAGCAGTCAGAGGCTGGGGGCCCTCTCCCGCCTGCCCTTCCCGCGAGACCCAGCAGGTGGCAGCAGAGCCCAGGACACGCAGAGTGGCCGGCGGCAACTGGGGGGAGGCCCTGTGACCCTGCACTCACTGACCAGCTCTGCTCACGTCTCCAGTCCAGAGACGACAGGAGGGTGGGAGAGGCTGGCCTGAGCCTGTCCGGCTCACCGGCCGCCGGCTTCCCGACCGAGCCGCCAGAAGGCCTAATTTCAAGCACGATGACAGCACCGAGTATTTTCAAATGGGCGCTGGCCGGGGTCCCCGACATGGCTCCAGCAGATGGACAGTGCTTTGGCCTTTTAGCGTGGGGTCAGCGTCGTCTCAGCCTCCAGTCCCTGGGCCGGCACGTGAGGCACGGTTGCTGCCCACCTTCCCCGGGCTCTCGAGGCACCTGGACCCCATGCGCCCCAGGCCCCCCTTGTACGGCCGCAGTGCTGTGCCCAGAGGCACCGCCCAGCCGGAGGGGCCCGCTCAGCCCCACAACTGTGGGTGGAGCCCCGGGAGGGGCCTCGCCAGGCTGCAGACAGTGGGAGAGTGCCTGGCGGTGCCATCTGCCCACGCCTGGGCCCGGCTGGGTGACAGATCTCCCAAAGGGCTGGCGGTCCTGGGCAGGGGCCGGGCGGCTCACTCAGCGTTCACTGAGCACCTGTCGTGTGCCCGTGGCCACTCTGTGCTGGGCCCTACTGTGTGTCAGAGCCTTCCCTGCAGTGCACCTACTGTGTGCTGGGTCCAAGGGGGGGAGCCAGCCCACGGCCACGCCCTGTGCAGTGGCCTCTTCTCAGACCCCGACTTGTACAGGAGAAGGTCCAGCACATCAGTAGTGATGAGACCACTGCCCACCTGCCAGAGTGGCCAGGCCACAGCACTGCCTGTCCCGAGGTGGGCGAGCTCACCTGGCACCTTCTATGCAGACAAGGGGATGGCAAGCCGCCCTTCAAGACACTGGCAGCGTTCTGCAAAGTGAAACACATCTGTATGATATGGCCGGAGGGAAACGGGCCCGGCCAGTGTCTGCAGCTGGGCCCAGACGCGCTAACCGCGCAGGATGAGCTGCAGTGCAGGGATGACGCAGTGTTTCAGACGCGTCCTGCTGAGCAAACGAGCCACACACCAGGCTCCACATGGTGGCTCCATCTGATGACGTCAGGAGAGGGCCCAGGTGAGGACACGGAACAGACCCACTGCCAGGCCAGGGACCAGGCTCTGACCGTTGGTCCGCAGGGTTTTGGCACAGAGAACCCCGGGCACAGACACTACCTGACCTCTGCAAGGTCACAGAGCAGCCAGCAGGGTATTGGGGACCAAATCCTGTTCCCCAGGAGGCAGGCCGCTCATGATGAGGCCAGGGGCTGGCCTGGAGGCTCCCTAGGGTCACCATTGCTCCCTAGGGACCCCCCGAGCACCAGCACAGGGCACACAGAGGACAAGACACCCCTGCTCGTGGACGGGCTGGCCAGCTTCTACAGGATCCCCACCTGCGGACGCCCCACCTGGGTGTCCAGGCGCCTGGCAGAGCAGGCGTGGGGGCCACATGAGCCCCAACATCATCCTCCCTCCCCATCCACATGCCCCCAACCCCAAGACCCCCACACAGGCCCCCACATGAGAACAGCAATCTGGACGCCCACGTGGAGCTCGCTGCCGGGACACGGGACACGTGGGCTGAGTCCAGGGCGAGCCCCCGGGTGACGGAGCAGTCAGCCCACCCTCCAGGGGGAGCCGCACAAACCCACCATCTGGTCGGCCCCCGACCAGCATCCCCAGGGATGCCACGGGCCCACTGTGTGCTCCACAGACATCACTCGATGCTGCCAACAACCCCAGACGGGGGCACCATCACCCCACCACACAGGGACACCGAGGCCGAGGGCAGGCTCTGTCACTCCCTCAGGAAGCCCCCAGGACTCTGCTCTGTGACGTTCAGGACAGGGTGTGGGGGCTGGCAGCCCAGGCCTGCTCTGCACACCAGGCTGTTCAGGGGCTGGAGGGAGGTGGGGAGCAGCGGGGTCCGCAGCCTCGGCAGGAAGTGCTGTGTCTGTCGGTGACTGGGGGCAGCCTGGGCGCCTGGCTCTCTGGACAACAGGGGGCATTGTCCACCGGTGAAAGGCAGCCATTGAGGCTGTGGCTCGAGGCGGGGTCGGGCAGGGAGGGAGCCAGGAGCCGCTGTCACCCAGGGTCACACCAGCTGGCAGGGGCCTCGGGGAGCCTGTGACCTTGGCCACGGCGGCAACGGGGGGCCTGCCAGGGTGGCACCTGCCCGTCTGGCTCTACCTGGAACCAGGGCCTTCACCACACCCTCGCTCCCTCCCACCAGGTCCTGCCCAGCCAGTCAGCGCCCGCGCAGTGACAGGAGGGAGACCACGGGGCTCCGTGCCTGTCCCGCCCATGGCCTGTCAGCAAAGCTCGGCTAATAAAGCCCCCGCCCTTGTCACAGAGGTGTCCCCAAGGTCCCCTTGCCCCAGGCTGCCAGCAGCAGAGTCCCCAGCATGCCCGGATTCTCCACGTAGTCTGCGTTTCACGACCTTGATGGCTGCTGGACTGGCATCTGTCCAGGGTCCCTCAGACGCTGACGTCCGCTGGACTGGCATCTGTCCAGGGTCCCTCAGACGCTGACGTCCTTACGACCGAAGCCAGGTGACGTGTTGTCGTGTCTGTGGTGGTGACGAGCCTGTCACCTGGGAAGGGGGTCGGCCAGGAAGTCAGCACATGCTCCTTTGTTCTCGTCAGTGTCTAGGGACCACTCCTCGGGTGCCAACGCCCACGCAGGTCTTGTCTACGAGAGACCCCGGCTCCACGCAGGTCTCCGTGTGTGTTCTGGGCCCATCAGCTGGTTTCTTCCACAGCAGTGCCCCTCGCTGGTTCACTTCTCTGCATCGGTGTGGGCCTTGGACATTTACTTCATCCTGTGGCTACAAATGCCACCACGTCCTCTCATTGTTCAAACTGTCCAGCTTTGGTCACCGGGAGCCCCCAGACGTCCGGGGGCAGGTCTGGTTTCGTCGGAGGCCCCAGCCGGTGTCAGTGGGTGGTGACCCACCTGCTCCAGCATCCTGGGGGCACTGCCCGCACTGAGCGTGCAGGTCACCACACGGGGATACGGCAGCCCTGGGCACTGGGCAGCAGGCCGGGCCGGGCCTCACCCTGATTCCAGAGCCAGCCGTTTCCCCTTTCTCCTCTGCCGGGACTTCTGCATTCAGTGGTGAGAAAGTGTTGTGGCGAATCTGGGCAGAGCAGGAAGTGCTCACGGGAACCCCCGTGCTCCTCAGAGGCAGGAAGGGCCCCTGGAGGAGACCCACGGGCCGGGGCGCAGCCAGGGGCCGCCTCTCCCCTGCCCCTCCTGGCTGAACACAGGCACTGGTGGCGGGGAGGGCTGGTGGGGAGGAGGTGGGGCTGGGCAGAGGGGACGTGGAGGTGCTGGGGGCCTGTCCCTCCATCCCAGCAGGGTGCTGGGCAGGATCTGGGTCTGAGTGACCGCTGCCCGTCTGGGGTCCTGGCTTCCCTCACTGTCACCACCTCCCGTCCGCAGCAGGAAGCAGAGGGACAGACCTGGCCCCCCGTGCCGGTAACTGACACCCAGACACACAGAAAAGTCTCCCTCCCCTCCCAGCGCCCGTGAGGGACAAGCTCCGAGGGTCAGCTGCCTGCATGCACGCCCCATATTCCCTCGTGAGGACCGCCCCTGCGGCCCAGGGCGCACGCCACGTCATCGCGACCGGTCCCACGCCCACCCGACCAGTCAGAACCAGAAACGAGACTTCACCTCGCACTTCTGTGAGCCACACGGGCCTTTGTCCTGCAAACCCACAAGAGGGCTGTGAGATCCAGGCCTGTGGGGGCGCAGACACACCCAGAGGGCTGGTCCTAACCCAGCGGCAGATCCCGGCGGTGGAAACGCCACAGCCAAGCCTGACACCACAGGTGACCCTGGACCAAGCTGTGCCTGAGAGCCGCCCGACTGGGTCAGCCACGCCGCTCCTTATGCCCAAGTCAGGCTTCTGTCACTTAGAACCAGAGTGTCCTGACGTGGAGATGGACACCAAAGTTCAGTGCCGCAGCCGTGTCGCCCACCAGTGCCACCTGACACGGGGTCACGTGCTGCCTCGTCATCGGCAGCTCAGACGCTTGCACCGGGGACAAGGGAGCTGCAGCTGAGTGTGCCCGAGGGTCCCGAGCAGCAGGCGGGGGTTCAGGCGGGACGGAGCCTGGGAGGGTCCCAGGTGCTAACCAGGCCCAGGAGCCCAGCCCTCAGCCCCAGGCCAGGGCTCGCTAGCAGAGGAGGAATGGCTGTGTGGGGTGGACAGACATGGAGTCACAGCAGCCGTGTGTCGGGTGGGAGATCGGAGGAGAGGGGACCATGGAGTCACAGCAGCCGTGTGTTGGGTGGGAGATCGGAGGAGAGGGGACCGGAGTGGCCTGCCACGCAGGAGTGCTGGCTGCTCCCGGCCCTGTGACTACGGACTGGATGTGGGAACAGCTAGCACCTTCGGGCAACCTGTGTGGAGGGGTCCCTGACGGGCAGATGGAGCCTCTCACACTGTGGACTCCCAGGGGCTCACAAGTCACCCGTTCCTGGCAGCAGAAACCACGGCGCTGACAGCTGTTGGCGCCCGGCCCCTCCGCAGAGCCCCCTCTCTGCCAGGACCCTGCAGCCCCCCCGGGAGCAGAGCCCCCTCTCTGCCAGGACCCTGCAGCCCCCCCGGGAGCAGAGCCCCCTCTCTGCCAGGACCCTGCAGCCCCTGCAGCCCCCCTGGAGCAGAGCCCCCTCTCTGCCAGGACCCTGCAGCCCCTGCAGCCCCCCTGGAGCAGAGCCCCCTCTCTGCCAGGACCCTGCAGCCCCCCCTGGAGCAGAGCCCCCTCTCTGCCAGGACCCTGCAGCCCCCCCGGGAGCAGAGCCCCCTCTCTGCCAGGACCCTGCAGCCCCCCCGGGAGCAGAGCCCCCTCTCTGCCAGGACCCTGCAGCCCCCCCGGGAGCAGAGCCCCCTCTCTGCCAGGACCCTGCAGCCCCCCCGGGAGCAGAGCCCCCTCTCTGCCAGGACCCTGCAGCCCCCCCGGGAGCAGAGCCCCCTCTCTGCCAGGACCCTGCAGCCCCCCCGGGAGCAGAGCCCCCTCTCTGCCAGGACCCTGCAGCCCCCCCGGGAGCAGAGCCCCCTCTCTGCCAGGACCCTGCAGCCCCCCCGGGAGCAGAGCCCCCTTCTCTGCCAGGACCCTGCAGCCCCCCCGGGAGCAGAGCCCCCTTCTCTGCCAGGACCCTGCAGCCCCCCTGGGAGCAGAGCCCCCTCTCTGCCAGGACCCTGCAGCCCCCCCGGGAGCAGAGCCCCCTCTCTGCCAGGACCCTGCAGGCCCCCCTGGGAGCAGTGCCCCCTCTCTGCCAGGACCCTGCAGCCCCCCTGGAGCAGAGGCGCCTCCTGCATCAGGCGGGAGAGCCGGCTGCACCTCACGCAGGCCCGGCCGGCTGCAGGGTCAAAGCCAGGATGGCAAGATGCATCCAGACCAATCAGCCCATCCCTAGGTTCCTAGGCTGTGCTGCTCTGGGAGAGGGGTGGGGACCCAGGGGACGCAGGGACAGACTAGGGGACCTGGAGGTGGAGACCCAGGGGACGCAGGGACAGACTCGGGGACCTGGAGGTGGAGACGGGGGATGCGGAGCCGTGGCTGCCTTACCTGCCGAGTAGGGCTCTTGCTTCTCGGGGTCGGAAAACTCCTGCCGCTCGTACTTGGCCCGGATCCACTGCTCCCGCAGGAGGCTGGAGACAGAGCACAGAGGGGGCCTTGGACACGTGGCTCGCGAAGGACAGGGCTGAGGGACGCCCGCTTTGGTTTTTAAAATGGTTAATTGGGCAGTTTTATCTCAAGTACCTCCCGCCTTTCTAAAAAACTGAGATGTGAGTTACACACCATCAGATTCACCCCCTTAAAGCGCTCCTCCATTCAGTGGCTCACAGTGTGTTCACAAGGTGTGCAGCTGCCGCCATGACCTAGTTCCAGAATATTCCATCACCCTGAGTACAAGCCCATGCCCACGGGCAGTCACCCCCAGCCCCCGAACCACGAATCCACGTCTTGTCTGGACTTGCAGGCTCTGGTTACTTATGTAAATGATCATCAGGGCGTGCCCACAGCCCGCTGATGGTGGCCGGGGCTCCCCACACCTGTCCTGTGTTCCAGGGCGGCTGCTTCACAGCCCCCAGTACCCCGCTGGGCCAGGCCCTGGTGGCCAAGACAAGTCCCCTCCATCCGGAGCAGGCCAGGAGCTGGGTGGAGCTGGAGGGCAGGGCGGCCCAGTGTGTGGACACCTGCTGACATGACCCTGTGGACAAGTGTGGCCGTGGTGCCCACAGATCCCACCCAGCTCATCTGCTCGGGCTTCCCCACAATGGTGTCTGACCGCCATTACCAAATGCCCTTCTCCACCCCCACCCCACCCCCGCTCGGTCAGCCTCCGAGTCCTCTGCATCAGGACACCTCCCCAAGGTCAGCATCAGGCTTTGCTTCCTGGGAGGTGACCCCTGGGCATGTCATCTCTGCCTCTTCACGGGGCACTTATGGGTTGAACTGCGTCCACTCCCTGCCCCAAATCTTGCGTTGAGGCCCCAACCCTGGTCCTGGAAACAGGGCGGCTGCAGATTATTGATTAAAATGTACTTGACCAGGAGGTGGTGCAGTGGATAGAGTGACAGACTGGGACACAGAGGACCCGGTTCGAAACCCTGAGGTCACTGGCTTGAGCGCAGGTTCACCAGCTTGAGCGTGGGATCATAGACATGACCCTATGGTCGCTTGCTTGAGCAAAGGGTCACTCGGTCTGCTGTAGCCCCCCAGTCAAGACACATAAGAGAAAGCAACCAATGAACAACTAAGGTGTTGCAACAAAGAATTGATGCTTCTCATCTCTCTCCCTTCCTGTCTGTCCCTGTCTGTCCCTCTCTCTCTGTCACAAAAAAAAAAAAAAAAAAAGGTGAGCACCTGGACCAGGACAGCCCTGACCGGCGGGTGTCCTTACAGAAAGGGGAGCGTGGACACAGGCACACAGGTGGCCCTTACAGAAAGGGGAGCGTGGACACAGGCACACAGATGTCCTTACAGAAAGGGGAGCTTGGACACAGGCACACAGGTGTCCTTACAGAAAGGGGAGCGTGGTCACAGGCACACAGGTGGCCCTTACAGAAAGGGGAGCTTGGACACAGGCACACAAGTGTCCTTACAGAGAGGGGAGCGTGGACACAGGCACACAGGTGTCCTTACAGAGAGGGGAGCGTGGACACAGGCACACAGGTGTCCTTACAGAAAGGGGAGCTTGGACACAGGCACACAGGTGTCCTTACAGAGAGGGGAGCGTGGACACAGGCACACAGGTGTCCTTACAGAGAGGGGAGCTTGGACACAGGCACACGGATGTCCTTACAGAAAGGGGAGCTTGGACACAGGCACACAGGTGGCCACGTGGGGACGCAGACCAGGCGCGCCTCCACGCCCAGGATCGGGGCCTCGGGGGCACCCTGCACACCTGCTCTCGCCTGTCCAGCCTCTGGACAGTGAGACGACGGACTCTGGCGTTGAAGCTGCTGGCCAGTCATGCTTTGTCCCCAAGGCCCCAGGAAGCGAGCACAGCACCCTCTTCTGCTGGGGCCCTGGGCAGACTTTGGGATCTAGAACTTGTGGGACCCAGGGAGAGAGGGGCGCCCACAGGTCCACAGCTGCCAGGAAGCTCCGCCAGTGCCCTGCCCACACCCAGCACACAGGAAGCTGGGCAGGGGGTGCCCGCAGAGTGAGGCCGAGAGGAGAGCGATGACTGTCAGTGTCGAAACCCCCGACACCGGCAGCAACACAGGAAGAGCCCGGGCCTGGGCCGCTGAGTCACTGTCCAGCCGCTAAAAATGACCAGGTCACTGGATGCTCTGAGCTCATATGCTTCTCCCTAACTGCAGCCCACGGGGGCTCTGAGCCTCAGATGGGTGGGCGGGGACCACTATGTCCAGAGAACTCACTCTGGGCCACACTTGGCCACAGGCCTCACATCCTTTGCTTTGTTCCTGGGGCACCTTGGTGAGAGGTGGCACCCATCCCATTTTACAGCTGGGGAGACTGAGGCCAAAGGGCCTCTGCCTCCTGGAGGAGGATGTAGACCTGCCCTGCAAGAAGCCCCGTTCAGTGTGCAAAGCCAGGATGTGCCCGGCAGGACACAAAGCAGTTCAGACCACACCTCCTACTGCCCCCGGCCGTCTCATGGGCACGGCACCAACACCCACCTCCACCTCCAGCACCGCACGGCTGGCACCAGAGCTCGGGCAGCAGCCCCCACACCTCCCGGTCAGGCCTCCCCGTTGATCCCAGCCCGGCAAGGGGTTCTCTGAAACCCCACCCCTCCTGGCATCTGTGCCCCCCAGGACCAGGCCTGGGCAGACCTGAGCATCTGCTGCGTGTGGACAGAGCCAGGCTCCCAAGAGCCTTCAGCTGGTGGAGGCTTCCGGAAGGCAGGTCCCGCCTGGGCATCAGCACACTGCCTTGGGATGCCCAGCCCCCCAGGGAGGCCCTGACCACACACCTGCAAAGGGGCCTGCCGCAGGGACCAGGGTGCCCGGGGGCCTGCTAAGCATCCCAGCGAGAACACGAGCCTGTGGGCCAACCTGCTCCTTGTCACAGGTGCAGACAGGCAGGAGATGTGAGGTATGAAGGCAAATGACCCAACCACAGAGCAGCCTGCGGCCGGGTGATAACATCACGTCTCAGAAATAGCTGCCCGGCCTCGCTGATTCATACCGACACCCAGCTGGCCTGGGGCCCAGGTTGCCCAGTAGTGGCCGGGCACTCACAGACAACATAGCCACCCAGCGCCCCTCTGGGGGACACGTCATCCAGGACACATAAACACGCAGGGAACGAAGTAAGTCGCCCGTGTCTGGGCACACCTCCGGCTGCCCGGAGCCAGGAGCCAGCTGATGGCACCGGAACCCACCCCGTGCACATTTAAGGCAGAGATGGAAACAGCTCAGCACCAGCCTGGCCCACAGGCGTCTAGTTTACCGTCAGGAGCAGGAGGCAGGTGCTGCCCAGGTCAGGGCCGGAACCTGGTGTCACTGGCCTGGGTGGGGGCTGGGAGGGGGTTCCCAGGCAGAGATGACATCCCATCCTGGGGACACAGAGGACTGGGCATCGGGGGGGGGGGGGCTGCTGATTAAGAGGGTTAGACACGCTGGGGAGGGGGAGGGGGAGGGGGAGGGCCAGGCCGTAGCCGTGGCTCCAGGACGGGGACAGCCTCCCAGGGCCTCACAGAGGGGTCAGGACAGCTGAGACCCCCAACCCCCTGCCTGAGACCCTGGGCCCTGCACTTACCCCGACCTCCAGGACCCACAGGTGTGCCCACCCTGTGCTGGGCGGAGAGACTCTGAGGCCACCCTCCCCTCAGAGAGTGCCCAGCCCCCAGGCCCCAAGAGAAAAAGTGCTAAGTGCTCCCCATCCAGACCCGAGGGGCCAGAGGAGGGGGGTCCTCAGTAGAAACAGAAAGAGCCCTGGGGGGACACAGGCAGGGGCAGGGCGGGGACGGGCCATGCAGCCAGGGCAGGGCGGGGATGGGCCATGCAGCCAGGGCAGGTGGGGACGGGCTCAGAGAGCCAGGCTGGGAGCCCAGGCTGAACACAGCCCGCGAGGCCCCGCAGGGCGGGCACACGGGGCACTGAGACTCAGAGGCCATGAGCGACACAAGCTCTCTGTGCCAGGCCAAGTCGCACACAACAACTGCTTCTCGGACCCAGGACCCAGTTGCTGGAGCTACCGACAGTCCTCTGGCCCCCGGGCACTGGCCACCTTGCCAAGAACCAGGCCAGGCCCTGGCCGGTTGGCTCAGCGGTGGAGTGTCGGCCTGGCGTGCGGGGGACCAGGGTTCGATTCCCGGCCAGGGCACATAGGAGAGGCGCCCATTTGCTTCTCCACCCCCCACCCCCTCCTTCCTCTCTGTCTCTCTCTTCCCCTCCCGCAGCCAAGGCTCCATTGGAGCAAAGATGGCCCGGGCGCTGGGGATGGCTCCTTGGCCTCTGCCCCAGGCACTAGAGTGGCTCTGGTCGCAACAGAGCGACACCCCGGAGGGGCAGAGCATCGCCCCCTGGTGGGCAGAGCGTCGCCCCTGGTGGGCGTACCGGGTGGATCCCGGTTGGGCGCATGCGGGAGTCTGTCTGTCTCTCCCTGTTTCCAGCTTCAGAAAAAAAAAAAAAGAACCAGGCCAGGTGGAGATGCCCAAGGGGGCCGCCCCTGTGACAGAGGCCCAGCTCCCGTGAGCTCCCTGGGCGACACTGTTCCCGCCCTTCCCTGCCCCGTGGTCCTCATGGGTCTGGGCCTAGCACTGTTTACCGGGGGCCCTGACAAAGCCCTCTGTTACTCACTGGCAGTCGGAGGATGTGGGCCGGTAATAAAAGGACGGCACGTGGGACTCGTATGTGGCCCTGGTAGCAGCGTTCCCGTGGGAGGCCATGAACTGTGAGAGAGAGAACAGTCAGCACGCCCAAGGGCTTGGCCCTCGCTGGGCCCAGACCCCCACCCTCCCTGTCCCGGGGGCACCATCTGGAGCGAGGAGGAACAGCAGGTGTGAATGTGGTGGGACTCCAGACGGACCACTGGAAAAAACCCACAAACGAGACATTCGACCAAAGGCTGCCACCAAATCAGAATTCTAAAACCACTTGCTTTTCCACACAGAACACCAACCAATCCGCTCGCAGGGTGACAGAGGGAAGACCCCTCCACGATTCTTAGGCAAAGCACCTAAGAATCAGCCCAATGAGGAATGTTCCGTCTCCACGGGAAATACCGTTCCCTGCGGAGGTGACAGAGACCCGGGACGAGGTCCGTGCTGTGGGTGGGAGAGTGAACACGCCGTCTCCCGGGATAACTTGTGTGCTTCTTACAGTTCTCAGAAACAAAACACCTAAACCCAGGAATCGTTTTTGTGGGTTTTTTTAAAGCTAGCAATGATTCTAGAGTTTACTTTAAAATTTAAGAAGCAAAAATGCCCTAGGAAATTCTGAACATGAGGACTGCTCCTAGCAGATGTTAAAGCAGGGGTCCCCAAACTTTTTACAGAGGGGGCCAGTTCACTGTCCCTCAGACCATTGGAGGGCCGGACTATAAAAAAAACTATGAACAAATCCCTATGCACACTGCACATATCTTATTTTAAAGTAAAAAAAAAAAATGTGAACAAATACAGTATTTAAAATAAAGAACAAGTAAATTTAAATCAACAAACTGACCAGTATTTCATTGGGAACTATGGGCCTGCTTTTGGCTAATGAAATGGTCAATGTCTGGTTCCATATTTGTCACTGCTAGCCATATCAAGTGATATGACGCACTTTCAGAGCTGTGAGGCATGCGTCCTGCGTCACCGGAAGTAGTACTGTACGTGAGTGACGCCGTGCTTTGCGGTGCCGCCACATACAGTGCTCCTCTCACTGACCACCAGTGAAAGAGGTGCCCCTTCCAGAAGTGCGGCGGGGGCCAGATAAATGGCTTCAGGGGGCCGCATGTGGCCCGCGGGCCGTAGTTTGGGGACCCCTGTGTTAAAGCCTGTTATAACGCAGAATAAGGCAGGCGCCGGGAAGGAAGCCACGCTCCTGGGACAGACCAGGAGGCCCAGAAAAAGGCCCGGCAGGGGCTGAGGTCCGGTGCTGAGCGGATCAGACAGCAGGTGATGTGCAGTGATGGGGGCTCTCCAATCGCTGGGGGACGTCCATCCGTGGGGTATCGGGAGGGCGCTAGGAAACGGGGAAGCTGGCGGAGAAAAGCAGGGTTGGGTGCATCTTCCCGTAGAAGAAATCAAATTGCGTTAAAGATTTAATGTCCAGATCTAGACAACTGCAGTGGTAAATAGAAATCATGGGATAATTTCGTAAGTCATTTTAGGAACATAAGGAAATCTTTGCGACTCTGGATTAGGAAATGGTTTCTTAGATAGGACACCAAACCAACAGAAACAAAAGAACACCAAGCAACAAAAGAAAAATAAACACAGCTTCTTCAAAATTAAGAGCTTTGGGCCCTGGCTGGTGGCTCAGTGGATATGAGGACTGGCCCAGCACACGCACCTTCTGGGTTTGATTTCCAGTCAGGGCGCACAGGAGAAGCAGCCACATGCGTCTTTCCTCCTCCCTCTCCCCCTTCTCTCCTGCGGCCAGTGTTTAGATTGGTTTGAGTGTGGCCCCAGGCACTGAGGATAGCTCCATTAGAGTGCATCAGCCTCAGGTGCTAAAAATAGCTTGGTACTGGAGCATCGGCCCCAGATGGGGTTGCTGGGTGGATCCTGTGGGAGTTGGATCCACCAACCAGGCGCCTGTGGGATTCTGCCTCACTATCTCCCTTCCTCTCACCTAAAAAAGAAAAAAAACAACAAAACACCTGTGCTTCCAAGGATGCCATCAAGAAGGTATGGTGACCCTCAGAACCATGGTGGTGCGTGCAAGAAGCCAGACAAAGGTCACCAATTGTGCTGCTCCACCAGTGCCGGGCGTCCAGAGCAGGTGCGCCCAGAGGCAGGAAGCTGAGGGGTTGCGGGGTGGGGTCTCCCGGTCAATGGGAGCACTGTGGAGCTGGACAGAAGGGATGACCACACAACACGGGAATGAGCTAGACGTCATGGAGTTGTGCACGTTAAAAAGGTAACTTCTACACTGTCTGTCTCACCTCCACAATTTAGGAATTACTTAAGTAACTCCTTAAGAATGATAAACTTTAAAAAGGCAGTTTTTGCGGCCCTGGCCAGTTGGCTCAGTGGTAGAGCGTTGGCCTGGCGTGCAGAAGTCCCGGGTTCGATTCCCGGCCAGGGCACACAGGAGAGGCGCCCATCTGCTTCTCCACCCCTCCCCCTCTCCTTCCTCTCTGTCTCTCTCTTCCCCTCCTGCAGCCGAGGCTCCACTGGAGCAAAGATGGCCCGGGCGCTGGGGATGGCTCCTCAGCCTCTGCCCCAGGTACTAGAGTGGCTCTGGTCGCAACAGAGCGACTCCCCAGAGGGGCAGAGTGTCGCCCCCTGGTGGGCATGCTGGGTGGATCCCGATCGGGCGCATGCGGGAGTCTGTCTGACTCTCTCCCCGCTTCCGGCTTCAGAAAAATACACACACAAAAAAAGGCAGTTTTTGCATTTAAAAGTTATTTGAAAAAAGATGTTACAAGTACCGACATGAGAGCGCGTGTTTACAACCACCACCAGCGATGGCAGTGATGAAGGGCTCTTCATAACGGGAACTCCTAACTCAACAATAAAGATGAACAACCGTTTTTGAACTGGGTGAGGGATGTGAATGGACGCTTTCCCCAGGAAGACAGACAGGTGGTCGAGAGGCATGTGGGAAGAGGCTCAGCGCCACCGGCCAGCGGGACACACGCGTCAGCACCGGCACGAGCCACGGGCTCTCTCTGCCTGGGGTGGCTGCCATCGGAGACGGGGTAAGTGCTTGTGGGGAAACCCGGCTGCTTCTGCACTGCTGGCCAGAGTGCGGCCGCTCTGGACAGGCTGTCTGGCAGGTTCTCCCTCGACTGTGACAGCAGCGTCCCTAGGAGACCCGGCAGCTCCTCTCCAGTCTGAGAGAGGCAAAGCCATGCCCACAGAAACTGGCACATGATCAGTTACAGCAGCGCTATTCACGGTAGCAGAAGGGAGAGACGACCCAAGAGCCCGTCACTGGAGAGTGGACGACACCGTCCCTGTCCCCCAGTGGGAAGCGGCTGGCCACGAATGGGGTGTCACAGGGGCTGCGGCTGGCGGCCCCATGACACCCAGAGCGGGAGGGAGCACAGAGGCTGAGCTGTGTGACCCCCAGGACAGCAGACCCAGAGGGATGTCTGTCTGCTCCCAGGGGCTGGGATGGGGGCAGGTGGGGAGCAGGGGCTGCCTGTGGGTGCCCGGCTTATTTCGGGACATGAAAATATTCTGAAATTAGATCCTGGTGGTTGCAGAGCCCTGTGAACACTACGCTTTAGAAAGGTGCACTGTATGGTGTGTGAGTTACACCTCAATAAAGCTGTTGTGAGTAAAAATAATCCTGGGCTCGAGCAGGCCTATGTTTGCTATAAACCCTAAAACCACAAAAGAAGAGGTTGATCAGCCTGACAACACCAAAGTGAAATGTTTCCACTGCAAAACCCCCACGAGCCAAGTCAAGAGACAACGGAGAGAAGCGTCAGCTCCTCCCTCAAATGCGTGAATGCGTGAGAACCCCAAGACAAGGGAAGTGACTCCCAGGGTCAGGGCACGGAGACACTGATGATCGGAAGGTCCCAGTAGATGCTGGGCTTCACTCGAGATAAGACAAGAAGACCCCAGAGGGACACTGCCTCTCCTCTTCCTCAGCAAAGGGGAGCAGGGAGCCCTTGCGTGGACTTGGGAGAGGGGGAGGGGGGCTGTAGCACGTCACCCCTGACGGTGCCACTTCCGCGTCCAGGAGCTGGGCTTCCCCTAACCCCCACCTGCACCAGGTGACGCCTCTCCCAGGCTGGTCACTGGCCCCGGTTGGTGGGAGGAGATGGACACCCGTGTCCATCCAGAGGGGCCAGCTCTCTTGTTGTGAGGACAACACAGGGGACGTGAAGCCCCTCGGCCCTGCCCCCGTCTCCCTGCAGACCCCTTCCTGAGCATCTGCAGACAGAACCAGGGGCGTCCCAGCAGAGCAGGAGTCTGGGTCCCTCTCCCCTCCTTCCTGACAGGGCACCACACCACCAAGTAGTTTCTAGCCGGGGCCTCAGAGCCCAGCCCAGGGTGGCACCAGGGCGTGCCTTCCCGTGTTCTGCACAACAGGTGAGGTCAGGATGTTTCCAGCCACACTTGGCGAGTGTCCCATGCAGTGACCTTGCTCAACGCAGAACTGTGCATTTGTAACAAGCTCCCAGGGGAAGCCAGTGCCACTGAGTTACAATGACAGCAGGGCACCAGTGACCCCCAGGTCGGGCACACATGGGCTACCAACCCTGGATGCCCCGAGCCCATGGCCGGCCCCACCCGAGCCAGCAGCTTCTCTCACTGCACAACCACTCTATGTCCTGCAGCGGGACCTCGAGTAGCCACTGGCTCTGCTCCTCAGCCCCCACCCCTCTCCCCACAGCCGCCATGGGTCAGACCCCACCTGCTCCACCTCTCCTGCTCTCCTACACCCCACCTGGTGGTCTCCCCAGCCCACGCCTCTCCCCACTTGGTCTGGGCTGGGGGGCCCTCCTGCCACCCAGTGTGAGTCACCACCTTGCCCTCCCCAAGGTCCTCCCAGGGCCAGCCACCGCCCCAGCCCCTGGGTTCAGTGAGAGCTCAGCAGACATGGGTCAGAGTGGACGGGCTCTGTCACCCGCATGGCACCCACATGCCCTATGACCAGGGCCTGTCCCTGCACAGCTGAGCACCAGAGCCCCAGGAGTTGGGATTTGAGGTGTTGGGATCAGAGGCCCAGGAGCGGCCAGTGGAGGGGACCCTTGGCCCTCTCTCTGCAGCTGCCCCACAGGGAGGTGGGGAGAGTCGGCCCAGTTGCATCCAGCGACGAGGGTGAGGGTGGGGTGCAGCTGCACAGGAGGGACCCCCGGCCTCAGATCCCCACCAGGCCGAGCCCTAGAGCCTGGAGAACCAGGGATGAAGGGACCTTCAAGGGCCAGGCCGAGGTCCCCAGGGTGGCCTTGAGTGTCCGCCCCCCAGCCTTGGCCGTACCTCCACTTGGGCCTCCTCCCAGGTGTCCAGGCGAACGGACTTGACCTTGCTGACCTGGGGGATGTTGCGGTGGATGCCGGAGCAGCTCAAGCAGATGAACACCCCCAGGGTGTACGAGGCCCAGTCGGGATCTGGAAGGCAGAGGGCAGAGCCTGGGTGAGAGGGAGCCCAGGCCCGCGAGGGCCTCCTGTGGCCTCGGTCCCCCATCTGAGCAACAGGCGGCTGGTGAGATCCCCAGGGTCACTGGCTCTGAGGACCCCAGGCAGGGCTCAGGGCCCCCCCCCCCGAGGAGCAGCAGCCCACTCAACACCCGGCTGCCCTGGGGCCAGAGCAGCCCAGACCCCCGAGTGGACACTCCATCACGTGGGGGACACTGATGATGGCACATCCGAGAATGGACCACACGCCCAGCGACGACAGCACGTGATTAGAGCGGACGTGTCTGGTGTGCAGAGGACCCTGGCTTGCTCGTGCCTGCGGGCACACCGGGGGACTCCGTGTGCCCACTTTACTGGAGAGGTTGAACAGACACGCGGGTGTGGATGACGCAGACCCAGCAGTGTGCTGACAACCCCCGCGTCCAGACAGGGAGAGGCGAGGGGCCCAGGCTTCCATCGGCTGAAATATTCACACTGACTGATGGCACAGGGGGCACTGTGGAGGAGGACACCAGGGAAGTGGGCCTTGTTGCCAGGAGCCCACAGAACCCTCTGACCAAGCAGGTTTAAATCAAGACGCCCGCTGAGGCCACCAGCTTGAGCGGGTTCGCAGGAAACTTCTCACCACGCCTCGTCCAGCCTAGAGGCTACTCCCCCAACACCCAGCGGGCCCTTGCCCCCTGCATGCCCCCCGCATGCCCCCGGCGTGGCCAGGCCACGCTCCCGAGAGCACAGCGCTGACCCCACCCTGCAGTGACCACAGCCGGAGGGCCCAGGAGTCCAAGAGCCTGGGCGTCATGGAGTTGGCCACCTGCACGCTGCCAAGTCTGGACACTTTTCTCTGTGACACAGGGCTGTGCCCACATACAGACCACACACAGGCCGCCACAGGCCACTTCCCTCAGGGACCTTCAGAGAACTCAGCCTGATACCAGGAGTGAGAGCCCCTCAGACACTGAATGTCCATGCAGCACAGTGGGGGGGGATGCACCTGTAAGTGGAGGGTTTGGTGGGGGGCACCGTTAGTTCCTGGGCTAAGGACCACCAGCCCCAGGCCCTGGGAGGGTCACACCACGCTGGGCACAGGTCACCTCCTTGAAGGGTCAGTGGCAGTACAGCTGGTGCTTGCTGTCCACCAGCGCATAGCTCATTGTCCAGTCTCCACTCTGAAGGCTGGGACGAGCCGAGCGGAGGAAGGAGAGGCCAGGGAGGCGGTCAGCTGGCCCGAGACACACAGCTTCTGAGTGACACTCGGAACAGAGAAGTTTCAGAGAAAAACAGCTGCGTCATCCGCGGGCCCGGTGCCCAGCCCCAGGCTCTCCGTGGGGGCTGTGAGCAGGGAGCCCGCCACCCACAGTGGGGGGATGGGCGGGAGGACAGGCACACTGGGGTCTGTGGGAGGGGTGGCCGGTGTGGGAAGGGGCTCCAGGTAGATCTGGGGTGGGGTGGGGATACTTCCCCCCACACCGTGTCCCCCCACACAGGGACACGGAGGCTGGTGCTCTGAGGCCACCGGGAGGGGAGGTCCCGCCCCGACCCCCTCCCTGCACTGAGCTCGTTGACAGAGGAGGTGCCCACCAGGGCCTCCAAAGGTGGCAGCTTCCCTGAGACCCCGTGGCCTTGGAGCCTTGGTTCTGGGGGGGCCTGACCCCAGCTCAGAAGAGCTGTGATTGAGGGCCTGAGGAACAGGGGCCATCCCACAGGCAGGCACATCTGTCCCCTGGCCCTGGAAGCCTCAGCCATGCTTGGAAGGCGCACAGCACACCAACGCTCTTTGGAAGGTTCCAGGGACTTCTCACCACGCCTCGTCCGGCCCAGAAGCTACTCCCCCAACACCTAGCGGGTCCTTGCCCCCTGCATGCCCCAGCCCTATGTCACCACACACCCCTGACCAGCGGGGGACACCCCCATGCGTCCTGTCAGGAGCCCCTCATGTCTCCACAGCACTTGCCTCTCTGGGCATTTGTGGTCATTTGCCTGTTGACCATGCACTGTCTCGGCCCCGCCCAGCAGCCCTGACCAGACGCCTGGACTGCCCGGCCAGCTGTATTCCTAGCTCCCTTCCAGCCCTGCAGGGTGACCACCTGGGGACACCACGGGACAGGCTACAACTTGCTGCGGTGGCTAGGGCTGGGAAGGGACCAGAAGCCAGGATCTGCAGGGTTGGTGGGGCCTGAGCTTGTGGGACAGAGGCCCCAGAGGGAGGGAAATGGGGTCTGGGGTGGGGAGAAGGCCACGTCCCCTAGTTCGAGCCTCTGTGGTGTCAGGGACACTTCAAACAACCTGACAGGAGAGCCCGCCTATGGCCAAGGTCTTACTGGTTCTGGTGCCGCTCACGCAATTTGACCGCTGCAGAGGACAATGCAGCGTCCACCCCACGGTCCCACCCACCGGGCGCTCCCTGGGCACGGCCCACGCCAGGACACCACGGGGCACCAGGCTGGCAGCCACCTGCTCAGGCCCCGGGAGCCGGCTCCCTCTTTGCGACAACGCTGCTCCGGCAGGAAGTGAGGAAATGAGCAGGGAGGCTGGGCGGGCCACACACACACCGACCAGCCCAGTGGGGCAGCGGCTCTGACCACAGGACCCCAGGTGAGACACGGGGCGCGCAGGGGCGCGCAGGGACCGGGGCCCAGGGGTCTCTGCGCCCCGCCCACAGCCGCGCCCACGGGCCAGCCTGCGGCGCAGTGACTGGCACGGGCTGCCCAGGGGAGGGCGGAGCAGCCAGGGCAGAGGTGGGGCCACGGCCCAAGAAGCAGGTTTCAGCTGGAAAATCATGCAGGGCGGGGCGGTGGCCCGGTTCCCACAGCCGGACTGGGGAGCTGGGGTGTCCTCAGCCCTGCTGCCCAGAGGCCAACCTGCGGGACCCAGCAGGGAACGCGGGTTCCACGCAGTCGAAAACATGTACTGTCTGGCCCTTTAAGAGAACCAGTGCCCACCCTGCTTCCGAGGGACAAACGGGTGCGACACACAGGAGTGAACCCAGGAGGGCTGTGCTCAGATGGGTGGTCACGGCTGTCACTAACATCCTCTCTCTGGGAAAATCGGCCCTGAGGACCCAGGAGAGGTCACACGCCTGCCTGGCGTCTTGCAGCTGGCACGAGGACCCACCGGGGTACAACTCAGGGCTGCGGGACCCAGGCCCGCGCCCACCTGGTGCATGGGGATGTGCTCACGCGTGTGCCAGCCCGCAAACCCAGCGTGAGCAGCGGCTTCTACGAGGGCTCAAGGAAGTTTCAGATGAGGAAACGGAGACACTAAGCCTTTTGCACAACAGAAAGTCCCTGCATCACGTCCACCTCCACACAGCCCTCCCCACCCAGCCGGGGCCAGGAGAGACGGGAAGGGAGGCGTGTCCACATGGACGCAAAGCTGCACATCCTAAGCTTAGTGGGAGGAGGGCCTGTGGTGGGCGGCGCTGGCTGGGGCACCCCAGCACCGGGACCCCTTTGTCCGGCCAGGAGCCCCACACCCTTGTCCCAGGCTCCTCTCCAGGGCATCCCTCCGCCCGGGCCCAACAGAGGAGCTGTCCAGAGCCTGCTCCTCCTCTCTGGTCCTCTGTGGGCACCCAGGACTCAGGAATTCCCTGCCCAGTGGGCTGCAGTCGGCCTTCTTCAGGGTCTGAGCTCACCCAGGACAGACCACGAGGCCCATCAGTCCACCCTGGGCTGTGCAGTAAGGGGGGGGGGGGGTCGGGCCTGAGGCTCCGGGAACACTCCTGCAGGTGTCCCTGGGCCCCACCTTCCTCTCAGCTGGGGAGACCCCCCCCCCGGCGGCTCAAGGAAGACTGTCAGAGGCCACCAGCCCCCCCTGCTCCCTGGTCGTCAGTGCCTGCCCTTGCCCTGTCTTCTCCAGGGCGCTCTGAGATGACTCAGCCACCTTACCCCTTCCAGGAGGTAGACTGACACACCTGGACAGGTGAGGCAGATGGTCCTGAGCCAGGCCCAGCCCGTGTGTCCCCTCGGCCAAGGCCCAGCAGGGGGAGGGTGGGCTGGCCAGGCCCTGGGCCCAGCTCCAGAGACCTCTGCTCGTTCCAAAGTGAGGCCCAGCAGGGGAGGGTGAAGTTCTGCTGGTGACAGCATTCAGCGGGTGCTGGGCCAGCCCAGGTGGGAAGGGCAGGCCTGGTGCCCCCCACGCCCCAGTTGCTCACCGCCAGGAGCCAGGAGCTGCCCCTCCACACACAGCTCCATCGGTGCGGCAGCCCAGGTCCCCTCGCCCTGCTGCACAGGTGACACCTCTCTGTCCTGTCTCCCTGCTGGAGTCTAAGCTCCAGAGGCCTGGCGGGTGCCGCACTCAGGAGGCTTGATGCTCCTGGCACCTGGCTGAGTGAGGTGGGCACCTTCTTCTCCCGTTGGCCTTCCTCTTAGCGGGGGGAACCCTGCTCCCAATCCACTGATAGCACAGGGCCCCAGCTGTGCCCTGACCCCCGCCCCCCATCCAGGGGCCTTCTGGCACATTCTGGCTCTCTCCTGCACCTTCATTCAGTCCCCCACTCGCCCAGCTTACACGTGAGGCCAGGTTTCAAAGTCCATCTCAGACCCCAAGTTCCCTCTCAGCCAACCCCCGTGTACACCTCCATGTCCCTTCTCGTCCCCCCCACTGCAGGTCCCTCGGCCTCTGCGGTGCTAACCTGGTGCCTCCTCCTGGGGGTCCTCCCACCAGCCCCCCCATCCAGGCTCCAGGCTCATCCCCCCTCGGGACGTCCTCCCTTGTACCTCATCTGGTCTCCCAGCTGTAAGAATTATTTTAGGGCTGTGTCCCAGTGGGGTCACACAACAACGTTGGGAATGTTCCAAACGCCACTGACTTGTTCCCTTTCAATGGTCAATTTTTTTTCTTTACAGAGACAGAGAGAGAGAGACAGACAGGAACGGAGAGATGAGAAGCATCAATCATCAGTTTTTCGCTGTGACACCTTAGTTGTTCATTGATTGCTTCCTCATATGTGCCTTGACCAGGGGCTACAGCAGACCGAGTAACCCCTTGCTCGAGCCAGCGACCTTGGGCTCAAGCTGGTGAACTTTTGCTCAAACCAGATGAGCCCGCGCTCAAGCTGGCGACCTCGGGGTCTCGAACCTGGGTCCTCCGCATCCCAGTCCGACGCTCTATCCACTGCGCCACCGCCTGGTCAGGCTCAACGGTCAATTTTATGCCATGTGAATTTCACGTCAAATAAGAAGAGAAACCATACGCCCTTGGTGTTCTGCACCCGGTTTCCTGGGCCCTCCAGGCGCCTGCCTCCTACGGGCGCGCAGCACCGCACGCCGCCACCTCTGCAGAGTGTTTGCACCAGCCCCAGGCCCTGGCTCTCACTCACGGCCACCCATCTCAGGCCTCCAGACTGTCCCTGGCCACCTGGACTCACTGCCCGTCTCAGAGAGGCTGCTGGGAGGTCGGCACAGGAGGCACGGGGAACATCTCCCCCCTGGGCACCCTCCCTGGCCCTCTGGAGCCTGCTCAAGTCCTGCAGGGGGCGGACGTCCAGGGGAGTGTGGAGAGGAAGTGGTAGTGAGTGGTGGTCAGTGGCAGCTCCTAGCACAGGAGCCGCTGCCCATCCCTGACCGGCCCCTGTGGGCAGCTATGACATGCTCCTAGGGCAACCAGCACACGGCTAGGCCAGCAGGAGCCCAGTGCCCATCGGCGGGTGAACGGATAAAGAAAGTACGATTTTGGCCCTGGCCGGTTGGCTCAGCGGTAGAGCGTCGGCCTAGCGTGCGGAGGACCCGGGTTCGATTCCCGGCCAGGGCACACAGGAGAAGCGCCCATTTGCTTCTCCACCCCTCCGCCGCGCTTTCCTCTCTGTCTCTCTCTTCCCCTCCCGCAGCCAAGGCTCCATTGGAGCAAAGATGGCCCGGGTGCTGGGGATGGCTCTGTGGCCTCTGCCTCAGGCGCTAGAGTGGCTCTGGTCGCAACATGGCGACGCCCAGGATGGGCAGAGCATCGTCCCCTGGTGGGCAGAGCATCGCCCCATGGTGGGCGTGCCGGGTGGATCCCGGTCGGGCGTATGCGGGAGTCTGTCTGACTGTCTCTCCCTGTTTCCAGCTTCAGAAAAATACAAAAAAAAAAAAAAAAGTACGATTTTTCCACAGAGGGGAGTATCACTCGGTCTCATAAAAGGAAGGAAATAGAAACCGAAAGAAAGCTGGCGTTGCCACAATATTCATCAAAGACTGACGTCAGGACCAAACTGTGAAAGAGACCAGAGACTTGCTGCATAACGATAAAGAAGTCAACCAAACAAGAGAACGGAATGTTTCTAGATCTCTATGTACCCAACATGGAAGCAATTCAATTCACTGTATTAACTGAATAATATAAGTCCATTATTAACGGACCTAACAGGAGAAGATTATATACTAGTAAGGGCCTTTGATACCTCACTTCATCGATGGATAGGTCACCCAGGCCAAATCAGTCAGAAAACGTTGGCCTGAAAGGGCATGTGAGGCCAGTGGACTTAACAGACATTTATAGAACATCTCACCCAAAATCAACATAATACACATTTTTCTATAGCACACACAGAATATTTGCCAGAATAGATATATTTTTTTATTCATTTTAGAGAGGAGAGGGAGAGACAGAGGGAGAGAGAGAGAGAGGAGAGACAGAGAGAGAGAAGGGGGGGGAGGAGCTGGAAGCATCAACTCCCATATGTGCCTTGACCAGGCAAGCCCAGGGTTTCGAACCGGCGACCTCAGCAATTCCAGGTCGACGCTTTATCCACTGCGCCACCACAGGTCAGGCCTGTTTGGGGTTTTTTTTGAGAGAGAGAGAGAGAGAGAGAGAGAGAGACAAGAAGACCAAGCTGTTCCTGTATGCGCCCTGACCAGGGATCAAACTAGCAACCTGTGCTTCCGGACGACGCTCTAACCAACCGACCTACCTGGCCAGGGCCACAAAACAAATCTTAATACATTGAATAAGACCGAAATCAGATCGAGCATCTTTTCTGACTATAAAACTAAAAATGATAAGACAAAAACGGGAAAATCCCCAGGTATTTGTGGATTAACGCACTATTGAACAATCAACGGGTCAAAGGGAAAAAAAAATATTTAATGCCTGAAACACACAAAAATAAAAACATACAATAATTTAATAAATGCAGCAAAGGCCATTCTAAGAGGGGGGTTTATGATGGGTGATAGAGGCTCTCATCAAGGAGAAAAAATCTTGACCCGACTCCACACCTCAAAAACCAGAAGAAAAAGAACAGATGATGCCCACAGGCAGCGAAGATGCTCAATGTCACTAGTCGGCCAGGAAATGCGGGTCCAAACCACAGTGAGACGTCCCCTCGCGCCTGCTGCAGTGGCCGTCCTGAAGGGCCGGACGCCACCGTGGTGCAGCGCGGAGGGCACGGAGGAAGGGAAGCCGCGTGCGCGGTTGGCTGGAATAAGGGGACCACCAGGACACGCCGCAGGTCCACTTCTGCGTGCTGACCCAAAGGAAATGAGAACACCAGTGAAACGGTGTGTGCCACCGTGTTCACGCGGCACCATTTACGGCAGCCAGGATGCGACAGGGCCAAGGGTCTGGGTAGAGGACGAGGAGGGGACGGTGTGGCAGTGCGGGCATGGGGGAGGGGACGATGTGGCAGTGTGGGCACGGGGGAAGCCTCCTCAGCAGGAGGGGACGACGTGGGTGGATGTGACGTAACGGGTGTTACACTAAGTGAAACAAGCCAGGGAAAGACGGACACCACGTGTGGCGCTTAAGAAAAACAAGCCAAAGCCCTGGCCGGTTGGCTCAGTGGTAGAGCATGGGCCTGGCGTGCAGAAGTCCCGAGTTCGATTCCCGGCCAGGGCACACAGGAGAGGCGCCCATCTGCTTCTCCACCCCTCCCCCTCTCCTTCCTCTCTGTCTCTCTCTTCCCCTCCCACAGCCGAGGCTCCATTGGAGCAAAGATGGCCTGGGCGCTGGGGATGGCTCTGTGGCCTCTGCCTCAGGCGCTGGAGTGGCTCTGGTCGCAACAGAGCATCGCCCCCTGGTGGGCATGCCGGGTGGATCCCGGTTGGGCGCACGCGGGAGTCTGTCTGACTGCCTCCCTGTTTCCAGCTTCGGAAAAATGAAAAAAAAAAAAAAAGAAAAACAAACCGAAACCCCCAAACTCATACAACGGAGGGATGGTGGTCAGAGGGGCACCGACAAAATGGGTGGAGGGTGGTTAAAAGGAAAAACTTCCCGTAGTAAGAGAAGTCCGGGATGCCGTGCACAGCCTGGTGACCACAGCGAAGGCCGTACTGTGTGTCTGAAAGGCTGCTGGGGGTAGGCCTTCAACGTGCTCATTGCAAGAAACAGGAATTGTAGCTGTGGGCGGTGATGGATGTTAGCTACACTTACTGTGGTGCCCATTTCACAATAGATAAACATTGAACCACGTTGTACACCTTGGACTAATACAAGTTATATGTCAATTATATCTCTCTTTAAGAGAGAGACAGCGAAAGGAAAGGAGGAAGGAAGGAAGGAGGGAGGGAGGGAGGGAGGGAGGAAGGAAGGAAGGAAGGAAGAAGGGAAGGAGGGAAGGAGGGAAGGAAAGGAGGGAAGGAAGGAAGGAAGGAGGGAGGGAAGGAAAGGAAAGGAAGGAAGGAAGGAAGGAGGGAGGGAAGGAAAGGAAAGGAAGGAAGGAAGGAGGGAGGGAGGAAGGAAGGAGGGAGGGAAGGAAAGGAAAGGAAGGAAGGAAGGAAGGAAGGAAGGAAGGAAGGAAGGAAGGAAGGAGGGAAGGAAAGGAAAGGAAGGAAGGAAGGAAGGAGGGAGGGAGGGAGGAGGGAGGGAGGAAGGAAGGAGGGAGGGAAGGAAAGGAAAGGAAGGAAGGAAGGAGGGAGGGAGGGAGGGAAGGAAAGGAAAGGAAGGAAGGAAGGAGGGAGGGAAGGAAGGAAGGAAGGAAGGAAGGAAGGAAGGAAGGAAAGGAAAGGAAAGGAGGGAAGGAAGGAAGGAAGGAAGGAAGGAAGGAAGGAAGGAAGGAAGGAAGGAAGGAAGGAAGGAGGAAGGGAGAGAAGCATTCACACAGGTTGCTTCCCATACGTGCCCTGACTGGGGATCAAACCCACAACCTTGGTGTTTTGGGACAATGCTCCAACTGACTGAGCCAACCGGCCAGGGCCTCAAATATTTTTAAAAAAAGAAAATTCTACAATATGCTACCACGTGGATGAACCTTGAGGACATTGTGCTCAGTGAAATAAGCCAGACCCAGGACACGTACTGAAATCCCACTTACATGAGGTGCGCATAGATGAGTTAATTCATAGGGAGGTGACAGTGGGCGGTGCCATGGGCTGGGGGTGGGGAACTAGTGTTTAATGGGTAGATCCTCAGGTTTGCAAGAGGAACAGAGTGATGGGGGTGGATGGTGACAACGGCTGTGCAGCAATGTGAGTATTCGGTACCACTGCACACGTCAAAATAGTGAAGTGGGCAAATTTTACATTATGTGTGTGTGTGAATATGTACAGTATAGATATATAGATAGATAGATAGATTTTTTTTTTTTTTTTTGAGAAGCAGGGAGAGAGAGACAGGAACATCAATCTGTTCCTGTCTAGGTCCTGACCGGAGGATCAAATGGGCAACCTCTGTGCTCTGGGATGATGCTCTAACAACCAACCGAGCTATTCCACAGGGTTTTTTTGTTTTTTTGTGGTTTTTTTTTTAAGAGAGACAGAGGAAGGGAGAGAGAGGGGAGGGGGAAGGGAAGCAGTCATTTGTTGTTCCATTCGGTCATGCATTTATTGGTTGCTTCCTGTGTGTGCCCCGACCAGGGATTGAACCCTCAACCTTGTCATTTAGGGATGATGCTTTTAACTGACTGAGCTAAACGGCCAGGGCCTGTTAAGTATATTTTAATACACACACACACACACACACACACACACACACACACGTTCCGGCCACCACAGTGGGCCTGAGAGAGTGAGACAGGAAGCAGTCAACAGAGGAGTCAACAAGAAAGTCCCAGGGCCTCTGCCACAGCGACCAGACCAGACCTCCCACCCCACCCCACCCCACGCCACGCAGGACCCTACAGAGCCCTTCCAGCACTTTCCGTAGTGAAATGGGATCGTGCAGCGACTCACGGGTGTGTGGATAAGTGCACGGGTGGTGCACCTGTGGGCAGGTGAATGTGCTCACTGCCCCTTAAAGTGGTTAAGAAAGTAACTCATGTAACTTTTGCTGGTCTAGTCCTCACTTCACGTTGTCAACAGGTTCTTAGAAACTGCTACTCTCAGGGAAACTGCACCGCAGCTCATTGACATGAGCAATTCGGTTTCTACGGCATACTCCAGTCACAACTTCTAAATAAGGACCCAAACACTCCTAACGTTAAACGGTAAAATAAATGTGACTTAAGCACAGACTTAAGATTAATAAAGACAAGTCCTGCAACCCACTGATTCCAGGTCAGGGTCACGGGGGGTGGAGCCGTTCCTGGCAGTTCCGGGCTCATGGTGGGACCATTAGCCAGGACACCCTTCCAGGCAGGGCCACCACACCCCACCCTCACTCAGACCGGGCAGTTTAAACTCCCTAGTTCCTCCCACGCGCACAGCTCAGGAGGCAGGAGGAGCCTAGCGTCCCTGAGAAAACCCATGAACACAGTGACCCCAGTGGGAAGCGATTTCTCTCGTCAATGTGACATGGCGACATTACTCAAGCACCTACTGTGTGTGTGACCACAGTGAAGAAGTATTTTTAAACCCCAAGAGCAGGTGCACTGCAGCCTCGGTCAAGATGTGGGGGGACTACTATCAGTGCAGCCCACTCCTCAGCAGCCCCCCACCAGCCACCCTCTCAGGGGACCCGCTCCCAAATGAGGCCCGATTCCTGGAAAGACCCCCTCCCCCCACCAAGGGGCTCCTGCCCCAGCTCTCAGCTACTTTTGAAAAGTCACCTCCATTTCTGGGGTTGAGCGCAGAGCTCCTGACTTGAATTCACCCCTTCGGGGCCTGGCAGGCACATGCTTCAGTCCCTGGCCAGCAAGGACAGGCCGGCAAGGCCACATCACGCAGACACGCCTGGGACGCGCTCAGACACACCCAGAGCAGCAGGGTCGTCACGCACGGTGTCCCAAGCCATCCACCTTGCCAGAGAGAAAGGTCTGGCTGAGCCCAGGCCTCTCATATAAGGAGGCCTGCGTGCTACGGGCCGTTGAGCCCAGGTGAAGTGCATCAAAGCACCATGAAAGTATCACCCACAGCCCAACTCAATTAAAGAGCTGAGGCCCCACGTCCTTCTAGCACAAGATATGGAGCTCGAAGGGAAGACTGTCCCAACGGGTCAGTGACTCAGGCAGTGCAGTGGTCACACCTTCCCCTGTCCCAACGGAGACCCCCTCCCAGGCCTGTGACGAGAAGTGCCTCTCTGGGCGGCTGTGAGACAGGGGCCCAGGTTCAAGGGCGTGGGGGAAGGTCTGGAAGCAAACGCTGGGGGGCTGCAGGGATCCCCCAGACTGTCTCTCTCCCAGCAGCCGTCACAGGGCCCGCTGGCCAGGACTACCCATGTCTATACCCAAACACTCCAGGCCTGCTCTGTGTCCTACTGCCTAGAGCCAATGCCCCGGGGACCCCACCTGGTGATGCCCAGCGCCTGGCTCGTTGTGGCTGGAAAGAGCTAGGGGACAGGAGGGACAGGAGGGACAGGAGGGACAGGAGGGACAGGAGGCCCCAGCTGCACTGAACAAGGCTGACCAGCAGGGCTTCATCCCGAGAAGCACAGAGTAAGGGCGAGCGTCCCACGGGGACCCCGGGGCCACAGGGCAGCGAGGAGAAGGCAGGAAGAGGGCACGCAGAGCAGGGGCGCTGTGGCCGGCAGCAGAAGCCCTGGTCTGCCTGTGAGGCGTGTCCCCTGAGGCCGTTCAGGTCTGCGGGGCCTCAGTTTCCCCAGCTGTATAATGGGGACTGCTCACGTCTTGCCTGCTCCACGGGCCACCTATCAGATGGGGCAAGATGCGGACGTCAGGTACCAACTCTGAAAACTGGAGGGTTGGCCCAGGGCCAGGGAGGGCGGGGCTCAGTGGGAGTTGACCAAGGGCAGCGGCCCCTGGACCGAGAGGGTGGGCTAGGCGTGGCACCACACCAAGGAAGACCCCTCCCACCAGGCTGGAGCCCCAGGGGTGGCCGGAGGGAGGCCGCTCATGGGCAGTGTGACCAGGAGGGAGGCGGACAGGGCCAGCCCCCTCTCCTGACCCCTCCACCAGCCCAAGCCTGAGGGAGGCCCGTGCTGACCACCCCTTTCTCCCTGACGCCTCCCTGGCATGATCAGCTGCCCTGAACAGTGGAAATACAGGTCGGGGAGAGGGCGGGGGAGAGTCTAGGGTGAGGAGCTCCGCTGGCCGGAGCAGCCCAGGGCAATGACAATGCCGTCCCATCCACCGTCCGGCGGGTCCTACACTGCCCTGCTCAGCAGGCCGAGCAAAGGCCACCCCAGCCCACGTGGTCTCTGGGAAAGCCTGCCGCTGCCCCCTGTGGAGCACTCAAGCTCCTAGCGTGGCCTCGCCTGGCACACTGCAGTTGCCTGCCTGCCAGAGACCCCTCCTGGCCCAGTGGGTGGGCAGCAAGGGACAGCTGGAGACTGAGTCCTATTTGGAGACTGTCCAGTGGCTGCCCAGGTGTCTGGGGACAAGTGCAGGGTCTTCCACTCCCCTCCCTGGGGGCCTGGACCCCTCCATGTGTGAGGTGTGTTTGAGGGGTTCTGGCTAGGATCCCCCAGTGAAGTGTCCACTGTCCCCCTGGAGTGCCTGGGGGCAGTCCCTGAGCAGGGCCACCCTCCACACTGGGGGTGTGGGGGTGTGAGCAGCTGACCCTCTGGGGCTGTGCCTGCCCCACCCCAGAGGCAGGGCAGAGTCCTGCCAGTCCCAGGACAAGTAACCCAGGCCACCCAGGAGCAAAGTCCGGGAGCTGCCTGCCGGGGGATGGGGTGCAGGTGGGCCTGTTCCCGCGCCTGCGCTGGTGCCTCACCTGCACTGGCCACCTGCTCCAGAGCAGAGGCTCCGGCTGGGGGAAGGGCACCCTTTCCCATCTGTTCCACGTGTAGGAGGGGGCTTCCTCCCCCTGCTGGGGACACTGTGCAAAGGGTAACTCCAGAGGAGGGCCCATGACGTCACCTCCAGGTGGCCCGGCGCCAGGTGGACTCCCACACCCACGCACAGGAGCCCGTAGGCCAGCTCTCCCCATCTTTCCCTGCAGCCGGCCGCCGGCCGCGATTTCCTCTTTCTCTGCGGAGCCCGAGATTTCGCAACGCGGCGGTGGTCCGCGAGTGACAGCAAGACACGGAGCCCAGGGGGAGGAGGGGAGGAGGCGACACAGCCACAGGCCGGGGGCGTCGCGGGGCCGGCAGGTGCACTCGGGGGCCGCGCCCCAGCCGAGCGGGGACCAAGCTGCGCGGCCCGCGCCCCCAGCCACGCCGGCGCCATAGCGCCCTCCCCGTCCGGGTCTGGCATCCAGGCCGGCCCCCACCCAGACCGCCACCCACGCCGGCAGTATCCCCCGAGCCCGCACCCATCCCGGGCAGCATCCCCCGGCCCCGCTCCCGGCCGGCCCGCACCTACCCGGGTCGCCGCAGTCGGCACAGTGCGCGTTCCCGGGCCGCTGCAGCAGCTCCAAGACGGCCCTCTGCCACTCCCTGGCCATGGCAGCGATGCCGCCCGCCGCGAGCCGGGGCCGGGCCGGTCGGGAGCGTCTACGCCGCCGCGCTAGGGCCCCACGCAGGCCGCCAGCCGCCGCCGCCCCTGCGCCATCCTGGGCCGCCTCAGCCAGTGCGCGGGTTCCGCATTCCTGCCGCCCGGCCCGTCTCCGCCGCCGCCGCTCGTGTCGCCGCCGCGGCCGCCAAGCGTGTGCCGGCGCGGGGCCCGGGGCGCACGGCGCGCTCTGACCGGCACGGCCCGCGGGCGGCCCCCAGCGGCGCGGGCAGGCGGCCTCCTCGGGCGCCCGCCCAGGCGCCCCCAGCCCTCATGCCCCAGGGATCCACCTCGATGCCCACCCCTGTCCGAGCCCAACGCCCCACTCGCTCTGCACAAAGCCACCAGCCACACTGGTGGGGAGCTCGAGGGAACAGAGTAACTGCTGGCTTGGGTGGGTCATCGTGCAGTCATTTGGGCTGAGGACGGCACCGGACACCTTCTGGGCCCTTTCGGAGCAGTGCAGCACACCCAGACCGCTGCTGAACGCTTGGTGAGGGAAGGGGTGCTGCCCAGTGCGGGGCCTGGGGTCACACCATCCGTGCTCTAGGATTAGGCCGTGCCCTGCGTGGTGACAAGGCCAGCGGTGGGCGCTCAAGCCCACCCTCCATGCACAGCAGGGACAGGGCAAGGTGAGTCACCGTGCACTGGGCTAAGCCCTCCTGCACCAGGACCCCAAGCATGGAAGAGCCAGATAACAAAAAAGGTGTTTGGCCTGACCAGGCGGTGGCGCAGTGGATAGAGCTTCGGACTGGGATGCGGAAGGACCTAGGTTCGAGACCCCGAGGTCACCAGCTTGAGCACGGGCTTATCTGGCTTCAGCAAAAAAAAAGCTCACCAGCTTGGACCCAAGGTCGCTGGCTCCAGCAGGGAGTTACTCGGTCTGCTGAAGGCCCATGGTCAAGGCACATATGAGAAAGCAATCAATGAACAACTAAGGTGTCGCAATGTGCAACGAAAAACTAATGATTGGGACCTAGGTTCGAGACCCCGAGGTCGCCAGCTTGAGCACGGGCTTATCTGGCTTCAGCAAAAAAAAAGCTCACCAGCTTGGACCCAAGGTCGCTGGCTCCAGCAGGGAGTTACTCGGTCTGCTGAAGGCCCATGGTCAAGGCACATATGAGAAAGCAATCAATGAACAACTAAGGTGTCGCAATGTGCAACGAAAAACTAATGATTGATGCTTCTCATCTCTCCGTTCCTGTCTGTCTGTCCCTGTCTAGCCCTCTGACTCTCTCTCTGTCTCTGTAAATTAATTAATTAATTAATTTTAAAAAGGTGTTCGCTCCTCTGCACACCATGCATTTTCCAAATTCCTTCTATTTAATCATAAATGCAATGATACATCCTGTTAAGGAAAAACCAGAACAGCCCTGGCAGGATAGCTTGGTTGGTTAGAGTGTCATTCGGAAGGTTGCTGGTTCGACCCCTGGTCAGGGCACATCCAGGAACAGATTGATGTTCCTGCCTCTCTCTCTCTCTCCCATCTTCTCTCAGTAAAATCAATAAATTAAATTAAAAAAAATTTTTTTGCCCTGGCCGGTTGGCTCAGGAGTAGAGTTCGGCCTGGCGTGCGGGGGACCCGGGTTCGATTCCCGGCCAGGGCACATAGGAGAAGCGCCCATTTGCTTCTCCACCCCCCCCCTTCCTCTCTGTCTCTCTCTTCCCCTCCCGCAGCCAAGGCTCCATTGGAGCAAAGATGGCCTGGGCGCTGGGGATGGCTCCTTGGCCTCTGCCCCAGGCGCTAGAGTGGCTCTGGTTGCGGCAGAGCATCAACCCCTGGTGGGCAGAGCGTCGCCCCTGGTGTGCGTGCCGGGTGGATCCCGGTCGGGCGCATGCGGGAGTCTGTCTCTCCCCGTTTCCAGCTTCAGAAAAATACACACACACACACACACACACACACACAAAATTTAAAGCATAAATTGAAGCAGAGCCAGATTGAAAAACTACAGTCTCCCCCCCCCAGGCCTTTCTGAGCAGACCACCATTGATTGATGGACCACCTGGTCCTACTGGGCTTACCTGCTGGACTGCGCAGGAAGAATCTCCCAGAGCAGGAAGAAGAGGAGCCCCTCCCAAGTGTCACAACTTGCCGAGGACCCCACACCTCCCAGCTCCCAGCCCGCAGTGCCCCGCCCCAAACCCCTCCCTGAGGAGGACCCAAGAGAAACTGCCCTGGACACCTTGTGTCCTTGTTCCTGACAAGGGGACACCCCACCACCTGGACTTCTGGGACTTCCAAACAAGAATGGACGTGACCACCAAGAAACCGTCTGGCCCTCCAAGTCCTCTGTGCATGAGCAGCTGTTTGGCGTGAGAATGACCTGGACTCCTCTTCAGAGACGCGAGGGGTTCGGTGGCCACGGCGGAGGCTGGCAGGATGCTCTGAGTTGGAAACTCAGGTCTCATGATCCCACCCCTTGATGGAGCCTGAGGTCACCCAGCAGAGGGTGTCACCTGGCCAAGTTGGCCCCGACCTTGGCATGGTGGGAGGAGGTGCAGGCACTGCCCTCCAGAAGCAGACCCACCCTTGAGCCCCCTCCACACACACACGTGTCAGAGCTCTTGAGCTGAGCGACCACAAGGTCTAGGAGTGGCACTGGGCAAGATGGACCCGGCCCAGAGCCCTCCAGGGGCCCCACTCCCTTCCGCTCTTGGGCAGGCGGGCTGTGGCCACAAGGCTCCTTCCCCGGGGAGCTGGGCGTGTAGCTGGAGAGGAAGTTGGGTCTGGAAGGCTCTTCAGGGCCCTAGGGCTGCTCTCTCAGGCTGGGGGGGGGGGGGTGAGGAGCTGCTGCTGGGCCCATGTGGATGGCCGAGGCAGTCACCCCAGTGAGGCCCTGAGCATGGCAGGCACCCCAGGAGTCACCCTCCTGGGGACAGGGTAGAAACCACACATTTTCCGCTGTTCCCTGTACGTGGTCTGGGGAGAATGGCGAGACCAGAGGCAGACAGGACACGGGTTTGCGCTCTTACCCTGGCCCTGTCCCCTTGCAACAACGACCGTGGGGCTAGGGGTGTTAAGTTCATAGGCAAATTGGTGCAAATCAGGAAAACAAACAAAAAAACCACTTGTAAAGAACTCTTACAAGTCAATAATAAAAAGGTAAGTGACCCAGTTAAACAGTAGGACAAGGATCTACATGGACGTTTTTCCACAGAAGACACAAACGGCCAAGAAGCTCCTAAAAAGACGCCCCACACCATGGTCACTGGGGAACACAGAGCACACTTGGAGATGCCAGCTCACAGCCCTGGGACGGCGGGGATTCAGAAACAGAAGACAGCATGGGCGCGGATGTGGGGGGACCAGGAACGGGTGGGGTGGAGAACAGCAGACCTCTGTGACCAACAGCCTTGCAGTCCCCCAAATGGTTAAACAGAGAGTAACCACACGACCCAGCAGCTGCAGTCCTAGGCACTGACCCAAAGGATTGAAAACAGGTGCACCGCCCGACCTGGGGCGCAGTGGGGGCGCCGTGGATAGAGCGTTGACCTGGGATGCTGAAACCCCAAGTTTGAAACCCCAAGGTCCCTACCTTGAGCATGGGATCATAGATGTGACCTCATGGTTGCTGGCGTGAGCCCAAGGTTGCTGACTTGAGCAAGGGGCCACTGGCTTGGCTGGCGCCCCCCACCATCAAGGCACATATGAGAAACAATCAGTAAAGTGATGCAACTATGAGTTGATGTTTCTCATCTCTCGCCCTTCCTGTCTGTGTCTGTCTCTCACACATGCTTAAAGAGAGAAAACAGGTATACCTGTATACTCAGGTTCGCAGTGGCACAAATCATAACTGAAAGGGGGAAACAACCCAGAGTCCACCAGTGGATGATGGACACTCACAAGTGGTCCGTCTGCACCCCAGAGTGTCAGCAGCCACACACAGGACGGGAGCACCGACACAGCCCACAACGGGCAGGACCCCGTCACAGAGGACACCGAGTCCTGTTCACACGAGCCCTTCATCTGCAGGGTTCTGCATGTGTGTCATCAAGCACTGAGTGTCTTCTCCTGCTTCTCAAGTGCTCTGAACCTGACAGGATGGCCCAACCCCTGTGCTGAGCCCACAGAGCCTCCACTCAGTGAAGAGGGCCTTTGATTCCCCCAGCAGCCCCCCAAGAGGCGGGTTTCACGTCCCATAGCGGATGGGGAGGCTGAGGCTGGTAGGGGTTGGGTCACCCATCTCACAGGGGGACGTCTCCAGGATCAGACCTGAGGCCAGAGACCAGTGAGAGGAACCCCCCCACCCACACACACACACACTCGGACAGAGGGGCTGAGAAGCCCTGCAGCCTCACAGAGCACAGGGAAGGAGGTGTGGAAGCTTTCACAGTCACCAGGCTCTCCACAGGCAAAGTGAGTGCCTCTGAGCGGGACCTGCTGTGACCAAGTCCTGAACCAGCAGGGCAGGATGGGCCCCAGACAGGCGCAGTGGGACAGGGCTTGTATCTCCCAGAGAGTGTCCTTCTGTCTATGCCCCCCTCCTCCACCCACCTGCCCCTCCCTCGCTCCTCCCACCCCCACCCTCATCCTGTGCCCATCCCCATCCCTCTCTCCATCCCCCACCCTCATCCTGTGCCCATCCCCCATCCCTCTCTCCATCCACCACCCAGTCCTTCTCTCCCACCTGGTCTTCTATAACAGACTGGCACTCTTTCCCACTGGAGGAGGGGTCTGTGTCCCCACCTTGAGTCTGGTGGGGGGTTAGGACCACTCTGCCCAGTGCAGGATGGCTGTGAGGTGCCAAGTGACTGCCGAGGCTGGGTCCTAACAGGAGTAGCTCTGACCTGGTACACGCACTCTCAGATCTGTCTCCGTCCCTCTACATGTGCCTGTATGTGTGTACGGGTGTATGGGTGTGTGTGTGTGTGTGTGTGTATTTCTGTCTCCATCTCTGTCTCCCTGCGTCTCCGTGGGAACCTGAGCGTGGTGGCCGGGTGCAGAGCCCTGCGCTCCTGAGGCTGCTGCACTGCAGATCTCCCATGGAGGGAGCCTGGCGCCACTCTGTCAGCCCCAGCTGCTGGCATCCTCCCAGCTCAGGTGACGAAGGCTCAGCCCCCTCCTGGCAAGAACCTGGCTGAGCGCAGCCAATCCCACGGCTGAGAATGGTCACAGAAACATGCTGTTGTATAAGGTTAGTTTGGGGTGGCTTGTGGCCAGTGAGGGCAGACCGGCACAGGGTGGTCTCGGGAATCCCGGACCCACGGTCACCACGTGTCGCAAGGAAGTCTGGACCCCAGGCACTAGGAGGCCCCGGCTCAGTGTGAGCCCCTCCCACTCCCCCGTAGACTCTTGTCGTCACTCACTGCAGTCTCCTGGGGACCCCAGCTGCAGTTCTGCCCTTTGCAGCCTCTGCCCCGGGGCACTCGGTCTGCAGGTGTGGGCGGTGAACCCCTGACCGCCCGGCAGCAGGCCCCCTGACCCGTGCTGACGTGAACGCGGTATTGGCCCACGGGAAGGGAGCAGCAGGCGTTGACGAGCCTCAGCCGGGGAACCCCTGGCGTGTCAGGAGGATCCGTTGTCTTAGGGATGCACAGCCCTGGTCCCATCTTCAGGTCCCAGGTCCCGGAGTGCAAGGGCCGAGTGCCTGGTGACACACACCCCCCTCCGGGTAACCCTCCTCAGGAGCGGCGGTGCCACCGCTGTCCAGCAGGGGCCGCCACACCACCACATTCTGACCCCCAGGCGCAGGGGGTCAAGGCGCACACGGGAACCGAAAGGGGTTTTCTGAGTGCCCGGCCCCCCCTCCCCGATTTCTGGGCAGAACAGCCCCATCCCAACAGCGGCCCCCAGCCCAGCGCGCTCAGGATGTGAGGGCAGCAGGCGTGGGGGTGTCCCGGCCCACCCCCAGTCCACCCAGGGACAGGGGTCCTCGTATCACCGCCAGCCTGGGACAGGAGCTGCTGGCCCAAACCCTGAGAGCCTGAGGTTCCGGTGGGACTTGCGAACAGCGGGGCTCTTCTGTCCTGCGTCCCCACAGCCCCCTCTCCAGGGCGTCCACAGGGGAAGGAGCCCTGGCCAGGGGCTCACACCCAGGCACAACAGGGGACACAGCACCACTGGGTCCATGAACTGTGTGCATGAGCACGTGCTTACGAGGGGACAGCAGGGCCCCTTAGAAGCTGCCACCTGGAGCATGCCCTCTGCCTGGGGACAGCTCTGTCTTCCCGCTGAGTTCAGGTCTGCTGCTGTCCACTGTGGGTCAGGCCTCCCTAGGTGCTGGCCCAGGTCCCAGCCCAGTGGTGCCTGCCGCTCTGGTTAAGAATTCTCACAACTTTGGTGGCTCAGACATGAGTGAGACCCACCTGCAGGTGGCTGGGGGTGGTGACCATTCTGCTGGCTCCTCCCCAAGTCCAGGGTCTGGAGGGACCTCGAGCATTCCTGGTGAAGCTCATGGCGTGGGCCAGGCCCGAGCACAGACCCACCCCTCAGCAAGAGCACCCGGCTCAGCAGAAGGTGCTCTAATCTCTCTTGAAACACCCCTGCCTTCTCATCTGTAAGTAGCTCACCTCGCTCCATCTTCTCCCAGCACCAGGTGGGTGGGCCAGCATAAAGCACGTGATGCGCTTTGGACAGAAATCCTCTGTGGGAGGCCACGGAGGTGACCACGCCCCCGGAGTCCTCCAGGGGAGACGAGCTGACCGCCAGGGCCCTGCCCCAAGGAGCCCCTCGGCCAGCCCCATGCTCTGCAGATGCCGGCAAGGGCCACCATGCATTCCAACACATGACCCAGGAAAAACAAACCAGGCTGCATTTATAGACGACATAAAATTACAACCACAGGCACATACATCATTTATAGGTCATATAAAATCACACAACGAACTCCTTTAAACTAATGAGTTTATTACTCCTATAAAAACGAGACATGCTTGTTCTAAACGAGTCATAGAGAAAAACGTGAGGAAGAAAGCCACGTGAACTCAGCGGTGCTGCTGCCTGGACAGGTGCCGCGAACCTCGGCGCGCAGGACTCCAGATGGGTCTCCTGTCCACACCAACTCAGGCACCGTCGAGGTGGACACTCTACAGGACCAGCGGCCACGTCCTGCCCGCAGTGGTGGGCTCTAGCTTCCTGATCCTCTGATCCTTTGACTGAAAGAGCAGCCCTATCCTCTGTCATCTGCCAACAAAGCAAGTGCCTGCCACAGACCCCAGAAGAGCGTGAGAAACGCCACCCATGACCGGGACCCGGTGGCCAGCAGCGTCACAGGGCCCTTGTAAGAGGGAGGCCTCGTAACAGGAGGGCCAGAGTCAGAAGCAGAGGTCAGGGAGGAGGAGGAACAATCCCACAGGCCTCAGCACGTGGGCACCTAGATGCTGGGAAAGCCAGGGGGCTACCCGAGTCCCCCGAAGACACGTGGCCCCTATAGGAGCATTTCAGACTTGGGACTCCAGACTGTAATACATTTGTGCTGTTTAAGCCACTGAGTTCACGGTGACTGGTGAGCACAGGACGCCCCAAGGAGGGGAGAGTGCTGCTTGCTCCTGAAGGCTGGCACGCGGCCAGCAGAGGGGAGGGGACACACAGGCCTGACCATGGCAGCCTGGCTTCTCTCCTGCCTCGGGACACGTGGGAAGTGTCCTAGAAATCTGGGTGCCCTGGTCCTCTAGTCTAGGCCAGCATTCCGTCCAGAGGGCGCTCCGCCCACCACCCTCGACTCCACCAACCATGGCTACCGCAGTGTTTGTCTGCAGTGACCCGTCCCCCTCAGTCCTTCCGTGTTGGTCACAGTAAGCAGGAGCTGTCCCCTGCACTGCTGACATACTCATCCGATCATTCGTGTCGGTAGGGACTCCTGGGTCGTGACTGACTCTGAGGGCTGTAACCCACGAGGCTTTAGGCTGCTGCTCAAACCATCTCAGATTTCTCCTTTGGGGGTGCTCCTGGAACAAAGCCCCCTCCATTTCCTCAGCAGCTCCTGACTTTCTGACAGGGGACAGCCTGCACTCACCCTGGACATTCTGGCCCTGGAGCCGCCCTCCTGCAAGGAGCCCTCTCCCTGCATGGCAGCCGGTGCTGGAACCCGGGGTCTGGGCGCCGGGTGTGCCCACCGCTGGGTCTCGCTGCTTCAGGCCCTCAGTGCTCAGAGCTGGAACGTCTGCACGGAGGCATGCACACACACGCACACCTGTGCACACCTAGCTGGTGCCGCGTGTCACCCGCTCACACCCCCAGCTTTTTGATGTGAGAGAACAGCTGCAGAGCTGCCCTTCGCGTGGAAAACAAACTGAGTGGGGCTCAAACTCCTGTCTCTCCTCGCTGGCTTTCGTCCCGGCCCCCTTCCCAACCTCCTGCCTCCCACCCCCTCGGTGCGGTCCGAGTGCACGTCTGTGACACGGACTGGCGCTCCAGTTGGGGTCCGGCACGCCCCGGCTTATTTTTCGAGCGTGTGAAACATAAATACGGTTCAGTGTCAGGACTGAACTGTTGGTTGGGGACCATTCTCCTTAGTTTCTGCTTTGTCCTTCCTGAGTCTCCTTTTGTATCAACACACAGACGTTTCTAGAGTTTTCTATATCTCTTTCTAACATACTAAAGATACTCTTGCATTTTGCTTTTCCACTTATTTAAAAAAAACAACCAAAAAGCCATTTTGCTAGGGAACAGCTTTCTGAAGTTCACAAACACACAGGACATCAGTATCAAGACATTCAGTGTCACAGGACATTCAGTGTCACAGGACAGAGCCACCATTGCACAGGAGGCCCGAGAGTCCGCTCGCTGACGAAACCCTGTCGGGTCATCCTGGGCCCCCCCAGGGACCCCATCACAAATGTGGATTAAAGACGGAACTTAACACTCTCGGGGGAAAGGAGAAGCTACAGGAAAAACACTTCCCCAAAAACGTCAGGGAGGTGGGCTCAGAGGATGAGCCCCCTTCCAGCTGTGAGCCAAGCCCATCCAGGTGTTTCAGGGCATCCAGACGCCCCTTTCTCAGTCACGCCCCCTAGAAGTGACCGTCAGGGTGAAGGTCGGTGCCACGGCTCCATCCCAGACGCCCAGCCCGACGGTCTCCCATGAAAACTTAGCGTCTGTCTGCTTTTCCAGCCATCAAATCTGCAAACCCCAGCTTTTCCAGCGGTTCCTGTGCCATCAGTTGCCTGAAAGACAGACGGACAGTTGTCAAGGTGATGGTGGAGAGTGAGGAGCACCGTCCTGCCCTGAGTGGCAGTGCTGGACCCAGGTCCCCCAGCCTCCCACAGCTTCTGTGCCGGTCGCCCGGTGCCTGCCGGGCCTGAGCCCCTTCTGCCCCCGGCTCACACTCCCGGGAAAGAGCTGGGGCCGAGTTCTGTATTGTTTCAGCTTCCAGAGGGCCCCTGCCACCTTCTATACATGCGGGTACCCCACCGCATGCTGGCTACGGTCATCACCACCCCACCTTCCAGCAGAGAGCGTGCACCCCCACAACCCCGCGGATGAGCTGCCCGGGGGCACGCTGGGCACCTAAGAACACCTGTGGGGCTCAGACAGCCACGATCCTGAAGGTTCTGAGGGCCGGGCAAGCTGGCCACACTTCTGTGGGGACACGAAGCTCGTGTTCCCCAAGCTTCCCCAGTTCTCAGCAGGCCATCCCCATTTGGAAAACTAACTGGAATCACTCCCTACAGCCGGGAAGTTTGGGACTTGCTTTCAAAGGGTTATGCAGAAGAAAGAACAAGTGGAAGGAGGAGAGGGGGTGAGAGAAAAACGAAGAAATGTGGGCAATTAGTGACACCAGGGGACAAGAGCAGGGACTCACTGGACTGTGCCGGACAATCTCCATTACAAAAAGCCAGAATCGCCTGACCGGGCGGTTGCCCAGTGGATAGAGCATAGGTCTGGGATGTGGAGGACCCAGGTTCGAGACCCCGAGGTCGCCAGCTTGAGCGCGGGCTCATCTGATTTGAGCAAAAAGCTCACCAGCTTGGACCCAAGGTCGCTGGCTCAAGCAAGGGGTCACTCTGTCTGCTGTAGCCCCACGGTCAGGGTACATATGAGAAAGCAATCAATGAACAACTAAGGTGTTGCAACAAAAAACTGATGATTGATGCTTCTCATCTCTCTCTGTTCCCGTCTTTCTGTCCCTATCTATCCCTCTCTCTCATTCTCTCTCTGTCGCTATTAAAAAAGCCAGAATCAGCCCTGGCCGGTTGGCTCAGCGGTAGAGCGTCGGCCTAGCGTGTGGAGGACCCGGGTTCGATTTCGGCCAGGGCACACAGGAGAAGCGCCCATTTGCTTCTCCACCCCTCCGCCGCGCTTTTCTCTCTGTCTCTCTCCTCCCCTCCCGCAGCCGAGGCTCCATTGGAGCAAAGATGGCCCGGGCGCTGGGGATGGCTCTGTGGCTTCTGCCTCAGGCGCTAGAGTGGCTCTGGTCGCAACATGGCGACGCCCAGGATGGGCAGAGCATCGCCCCCTGGTGGGCAGAGCGTTGCCCCTGGTGGGCGTGCCGGGTGGATCCCGGTCGGGCGCATGCGGGAGTCTGTCTGACTGTCTCTCCCTGTTTCCAGCTTCAGAAAAATGAAAAAAAAATATTAAAAAAAAAAAAAAAAGCCAGAATCTGTTTAAAAGTAAAAAGTCAGAAAGTGATGGACAAGTGGACGGGGTGCCTGGGCAGTGGCTCCCTATGCTCCTCGAGGCCTGCACCCCTGGGTCTCTATCTTTGCACCAGGAGCAGGGGTCTGGCCAGAAGGCTCCATATTCTCAGTCTCACAGCCTGTGGGTGCCATGCAGACCCAGAGCTGGAGCAGGCACCGCCCTCAGGCCACCAGCAATCGGCAGGGAAGGCAGCGCATGTGCAACAAAAACCAAACAGCAGCCCAGCCGGCATGAGGCCTCCAGCACCCACTTTACATAATCTCAGGAGATGGAGGATCCTCTCCTGTCGGGGAAATTAGAGCATGTAGAGTGGCCGTCCGGAAGACATGGCTGCCAGTTTGACCCTCCAGTTGGACCTGGGCAGTTGGAGGCTCCCCACCGGTCCTCTGTGCTTGCAATACCTGCTCTGTTTGTCTCTCCCACACTAGAACCTGACTCCCATCAGGCCTCATCAAAACCTGGCAGATCCTGGCAGTTGGGTGTGGAAAACTCTTGTCCTTCACCACCAGCCTGGGAGGTAAGTTCCTTGCTTACCACCTGCCACCTACCAAGGTGGACCTGTCTGCCTGGTCTTCAGCTGGTTTCAGATTACATCTGGGAAGCTCCCCAGAAAGGCCTCGCCCAGCAGGAAGTTTCATGGGGAGGTGGCGAGGGGCCCACAGCTGGGAAACAAGGTGGGGTGGCAGGGAGGCAGAGCACAGGACTTAAAGGGCAGAGGTCAGCCTCAACAGCAAATGCCTGCAGGCGGGCAGGTGCAAAGCCATGGTGGGCTGAGGCTGAGACAGCAGGTGCATGTGTCCTCCCAGCAACAACCTCCTCCCGTATGGCCTCTGAACTCTGGTGCTGGCAGAGAGAAAAGCCAATTGAGGACCCCAAGGCCCGTATACAGGACCTGGCGGTGAGCACCCGCATGTAGCAGTAAAAGCACATCACAGGCTCTGAGCAGCAGGCCAGCGAAACCCCCTCAGGAAAATGTATGTCCCAAGAACAGCAAAGCCCGGTCAGCACAGTTTAGCCTGGTAGAGCAGTGGACTCACAAGACACTCAAGGCAGGCACAGTGACAGTCTCATGCCTTGGTAAAGAAGGCACCTGGCCAGCAGTTCTGAAAACTGTGGTCTGACACTTCACTGTGGTCAGCAGAGCAACTCGGAAGGTGGAACAGGGGCCCCACGTGAGGACCACGCTGCAAATGGCCGCACCCTCAAAATCCCAAATGTCCCCGGACGCCCTGAACACACGACGTATTTTTGCCTTGAGAGAAACGCCATCACGGCACCTGTCCTGGGAAAGTGGACATGGGGCGCCGCATGGGTTGGTTTACGTCCCCCCTCGCTGACAAGGCTGTCTGAAGGCCGGATCTCTCAGGGAGCAGATGACTGCCCACTCCCACTGCAAAACAGTAGTTACAGCTTTCCCCATTCATGGGTCAGGACGGCTCTCATTTTAAATACAATCTCCATGGAACACAAGACACGTGTTGTGTTTAAGTGAGTTCAGCTGAATTGTGGCGAAGTCAGGAAGAGTCACGCACCTTTCATGGTTTCTTAAGTAACCCATTGTCTTCCCGTCACATTCCAAACGACAAAACTGACACAGTGCCTATCTGTGCGGTCTGCGAAGGGGACGGGAAGCCACTGCACCCACAACCTTTCCACCTTTTGGCTCCGTCAGCACTTTTATGATTCTGACACCTAATGACAGCACCCACCCAAGTCTGCAAAGAGACTACAGGGAAGAATGCAGCCCCACGTAACGCGACCCCGCTGGGAAAGGCTCCCTTTTCACAGGCTGCGGGTCTCAGGGCTGGGCGGAGGGGGAGCGGCGCTGGAGGGGGCGGGGCGGAAGAAGCTGGAGCCGAGGAGGGGGCGGAGCCGGAGAAGACGGCACCGAGGAGGGGGCGGAGCCTGGGGTAGCGGCGCACGAGGAGGGGGCGGAGCCGGCGAATACCTGAGCAGAGGAGGGGGAGGAGCCGGAGGAGAAGCCGGGTCCGAGGAGGGGGCGGAGCCGGAGGGAGCGGAGCTGAGAAGGGGCGGGCCCGGAGAAGCTGGAGCAGAGGAGGGGGAGGAGCCGGAGGAGAAGCCGGGTCCGAGGAGGGGGCGGAGCCGGAGGGAGCGGAGCTGAGAAGGGGCGGGTCCGGAGAAGCTGGAGCAGAGGAGGGGGAGGAGTCGGAGAAGCAGGGTCCGAGAAGGGGCGGGGGCGGGTCCGGAGGGAGCGGAGCTGAGAAGGGGAGGGTCCGGAGAAGCTGGGTGGGTCCGAGGGGGCGGAGCTGGGAAGGGGCGGGTCCGGAGAAGCTGGGTGGGTCCGAGGGAGCGGAGCTGAGAAGGGGCGGGTCCGGAGAAGCTGGGTGGGTCCGAGGGGGCGGAGCTGGGAAGGGGCGGGTCCGGAGGAGCCGGGTCCGAGGAAGGGGCGGGGTCGAAGAAGCAGGGTCCAAGGAGGGGGCGGGGCCGAGGGGCGGCGCTGGGAAGGGGCGGAGCCGAGGGGCGGCGCTGGCAGCTGTACTTGCCTTTCCATTCTACATTCTAAATATTCTTTTGATTCACTTCTGCACAAGCCGTTTTCAAAATTATTGTCACGGAGACACTTCATGAATTTCTCCTTGAAGCCTTTGCATTCACCTGGGAAAGAGAAAACAGCATTTCGTCTCTGAAGCGCACACCGGACGCGCTCACACAGCCGCCGGCCGGCGCACCGCTTCGCCGTCGGGAGCACGAGGACCACCCGTCGCGCGGCCCGGGCTGTGCTTGGAGACGTCCTCCGAAAAATGCTGCGGACAAAAGTAACCGAACTTCTTCCGAAACCTTGACTTCCACGGGCTTATGCTTAGCAAACCGCAGACTTCAAAACCAGAGAAGAGACTTAGGCATTTGACGTCTCGCGAGACGCGCGACGAGGCACCTCTCACGGTCCGAGACCTCCCGCCGCTCACCAAAGTGGTCCAGCGGGAAGCTGCCCTTGTCCGGGGGCCGCGGCTGGAAGCTCTTGGTCCCGAAGTTCATGGCCGTCGACATGATGGTGGCACCCGAGTCTCGGAGAGCGACGCTCGCACTACGCAGGCCAGCCGGCCGAGCGCCGAGCAGACCCCGAGCGAGCGCCGAGCACGTCGAGCGGTCCCGGCAGCCAGGCCACGCCCCTGGCTCGTGGGCCACGCCCTCTCACCCCGGCGCAGTCTCGTCCTTCAACTGGCTCTGAAAGGCCCTGACCCCGCGTGGGATCCGGCTTGCTCCGTCAGGCCTCCTCCTGTCCCAGCCCCTCTGACCCTCACAGCAACCCAGGGGCAGTGAAACGGAAGTTCAGAGGGGTTCAGCAACTTGCCCAAGGACACACAGCTTCAATCCACACAAGCTGCAGGGCAGGCGCCGGCACATCTTGGCTGTGCGCGTGCGCCGTGGTGGAGAGACTCTCTGCGTCCAAGTGTCAAGGGCGCCCAGCCTCTGATCTTGGCGCTCACCTGGTGAGAAACACAGTGAAGGAGGGAGTGTGTATGAGCTTCCTGGGGCGGCTCAGGACGACAGCAATTTAACCTCTCAGTCTGGAGGTCAGCAGTCCAAGATCAGGATGCCGGCAGGACTGGTCCCCTCTGTTCGTGGTCTCTCCCCTCTTTTCTGGTGGCTTGCAGGCAATCTTTGGCGCTCCTTGGATTGTGACCCATCATCACCTGCTTCTCCCTGGGGGCGTGTCTGTGTCCAGATTTCTCCACCGGTCCGGGGTCAGGGCCCACCCTGATAACCTCACCTTAGCTGCTTGCTTCTGCCATGACCCTGTCTCTAAGGCCCTGGCATTCATTCCTTGTTGTGTGTGGCAACAATGACAACAGTGAGACCCCAGCTCTCCCCTGAGGCCCAAACCCTGGGCACCCCCACTCTGTGCCTCCACTTTTCATCTAGACCAGGGGTCTCAAACTCAACTCAGCATATGGGCCGCAGAGCAAGATCACAGCCGTTCGGCGGGCTGCACTAGGTCTACAAAAGGCAACTGTTACGCAACACTTTTCTCACTGCAGTTGAAAACAAAAAAAAATCAGTACAGCAAGCACAATCGTACATGCAGTTTACTCAGTGTCACAAAACGACCAGAAACTGTAGTTCGCATCACAACTGCTGTTAACTAAGCTAATATCTAGCTAGGATGCTAGAGAAATGAAAAATACAAGTAGGCCCCTAGGCTTACTTAATTTTATCCAAAATATTTTGAACTTCGTGGATTAGTCTGCAGGCCGCGAGTTTGAGACCCCTGATCTAGACGATGGGGAGTTGGGTCACCGCCTCCTGACACAGGCCAACGCCTACAGTTCTGCTGGGTACTCTGTTCACAGCCCGTCCACCTGGTGACCATTCACTGAGCACCAGTGTGTGCCGGGCCATGCAATAAGCACCAGTTGGTCCCCTCGGACATCCTTACGGGTCACCCCGCACCTCCGCTCCCCCTCAGGTCGGGAGGGGGAGTCAGCTCCAGACACTGAGGGACTCCTGGAGAGGTGCCAGCCAACCAGCCAGAGCAGCCTCACATGGGTGTCCCCCAACTCCAGGACGCTCCCCCCACCTCACAGGGTCCCCTCTGCAGTGACCACCGTGCCCGAGGCTGTACCCGTTCTGTGTCCGGGGCCAGCACAGAGCAGGCACCCAGGGTTGGTTCCACAGGGACAGCTCCGGGCTGCTGGGAACACACTGCAGTCATCTGGGCCTTGATCGGCCTGGGGCTCTGGGCCCACTTAAAACTACGGAAGAAAAACTGCACCTTGTTCTTGTCACATAAACAACTGTTTTACACGGCTGGAGCCAGGGCCACACACGGTTATTCACTAATAGTTTCCAGGGCTGTGAACAATCGTGGCTTTATTACCCAGCAGGTAGCACTCTGACACTTGACTACACGGAACCACACAGCAGCAAAAGGGGCCGCCCCTCCCCGCAGGGTGCCCACAGCCTCTGACCTCGTGGCCCCAGGGATTATTGACCTCAAGGTGACAGCCAGCTTTTATTGACTCCTCCACACCTGGAAAATGATTATTGCTTTCTCAGGTGTTCAGCTGTGGGAGGGGTGGGGTATTTTTAGCTGCACAGATAGGAAAAGCGGAGAAGGAACTAATGTTTTTAGAAGCCCATCCTGTGTGCTAGGCTGTTTCACATGGCACCTGGGGCCAAACACAGTGCCTGGCACGCGGTAGGTATTCGGCTGATATTCCTAGAAGAATGAACCCAGTCGGTCCCTATCACTGTCCTCACATCACACATCGAAGCACAGAGAGGTCTCACTCCTGCCGAGGGAGGAGCCAGCGTATGGTTACTTACCAAACTGGAGGTGGTGGGCAGTGATCACTGGCTTTGCTCATGAATTTGCAATGTAGGCAGGTCTTGGGAAGACAGCCCACCCAGCTTTAAGATAGGGCACACCCATGACCTTGGCCGGAGGAAATGCAGGAGCAGAAGACAGGTGGGGGCACTCAGAGCTGGGGACCAAGAGGTGGAGGTTTCTCCTGACAACCTTCATACGTGGCTTGGCTCTGGGTGGGTCAGCGGGGGAACCGCGACCTCGCCCCATCATGGTGGGGATGTCTAAGGGCATCTAACAAGCAGCAGTCCCTTGGCCCAGAGATCCCATTTCTAGAGATTTTTTGTGTAGCAACCTTTGCAACTGTGAACACAGGAATTGGCACACAGGTACTTTGAGCAGCATGCTCCTGACAGCCCCAGGCAGGCAGCAGTTACAGAGTAGCAGGGTCCTGTCTGATCCCGGCAGGGGGAGGGAGGGATGTTGGGCAGAGGAACTTGGATTGATGGATTGATCACCATCCTGATCGTGGGGAAGGTGCTGTTCACCTCCCTCATCCCACAGAATATTCTAGACCCTTGACTCTCCCACACCCACTTCCCTTGGCCTGGGATCTGGGCTGACTCCCGTGAGGGGACACAGCCGCATGACTCCAAGTCTTATGGGTCATAGGTTGTGGCCTCTGCCTCTTGAATCCTTGCTCACGGAGCAGGGGTCAAAGTGGTCAATACCAGGGTCGTGCCCCAATCCGCCTCACCTGTGGGTACCCCCCCAGCACCTCTCAGCTGAGCCACTGCTTCCTCCTCTGTGACACAAGGGCCACCCTGCTAGGCTGTCAGGAGCTAAAGGGTCCTGCAGGTAAAACACCTGTCCAAGCTTGGCTCCGTCGGCAAAGGCAGAAACTGGCCCAGCTGGATGGTTCCGGAAGGCCTGCTATCTGCACAGGTGCCCCTTGCTGGGAACGGTGCCTGCTCCTAGGGGTGGGTGCTATGCCAAGACCTGGACCTGGAGCCCAGCACACCCTGCAGGTACCCAGGATTCGCCTACCTGAAGGAGGAGACTGTGCAGGACAGAGCCCCCCGCCCCAGGACCTGGAGCTTCCTGCCTGCTGTGTCCACCCATTGCAGTGCGCCCCAGGCACATTCTGGGCTCGGGCTCCACCTGCCCAGCAACACCCCAACACCTGTCCTGGCCCCCCGCTTATCACACTTCCAGGCTTTGCACAGGCTGCTGTCTCTGGGAGACCTCTGTGACTCAGCTGGGAGGCTGGGCCTCTAAGGACCCTTGGCCTTCTTGACTCCTGGTGTCCCCACTGTACCCGAAGGGTTTTCGGGGTTACAAAGTCACTGCTCTATCAGCTCCTCCCACTGAGCTGTGTGGGCCCTTTTAGGGCCCCTGCACCCCCAGTTTCTGTAGCCCTATCTCCTGGCTGAGGCTAGCACACACAGGTGCTCCATAAATGCTTGCCACATTCAGTGAACTTTCCTGGGCAGACCGGACCCCCAGCCTGCATGCTCTTGGTACCCTGCACTCAGCCCGAATGACTCAAAGACCCAACAGTCAGAGAGCCACCCTCTCCCCCTACACCTCACAGCTGTGCAATAGTACAGGCTACGTGCGAGGGAGTGAGCACCCAGCACTGGAAGGGTGCAAATCAAGGCAGGGTGTGGGTGGCTCTGGGGTTGGTGCAGGGGCACGGATGGCACCCTGGGGGGACAGGCCCCACAGTGAGGGGACGGGGTTGCAGAGCCTCGTGTCGGGGCAGGTGGCTTGGAGCAGGCCCAGCCACTTCTGGTGCCAACAGCTTCACGCCCCTCCCAGCTCACTTCCAAAGTGGTGTCTTCTCCCCTCCCAACCGGGCCACCAAGGGTTAGAGGACAAGAGTGTGGCACAGACAGAGGGCTCGTAAACCCGGCCACCTGTCACCCAGGGTCGGGCCTCAGCCCCACCCTGGCTGCAGTGTGGGGCCCTCTGGCGGGCCAGCCCCACCCAGTCCTGGCACAGGCTGGTGCCTCCTGCCCCAGGTGACAAAGCCACCCAGGAACAGACTATCACTCGGCGTGAGCTCACCTCAGAGCCTTGGTGGGTGGGCACTGCTGGCGACCTCTGAAGACCCTGGGAGTTGAGGGCATCTGCTGTGCAGACCCTCAAGGGTCTCCGCACCGAGCTCTCCGCACCTGGCACCCTGCCCCCGGCCCATCAGAGGAGCTGGGTGGGCACAGGTGGCGACTTTGTACCCATACCTGTGGGGCCCCATAGAAGGAGGTCAGCGCATGAGGGGGCAGAGCTGAGCCCTAAGCCCTGGAGTGTCAGCTCTGATGGGAGACAGAGGCAGAGAGGGCTGAGACTGGCCAGGAGGGGCAGACAGGCCACGGCGGCTTGTCCCTTCCAGCAGCATGATGAGATGCCTCAAGCACGGGGCTGGCACATCTGCCCCCCTAGACAGCACCCGGTCCCTGCACAGGCTCGACCCCACATCCCACACACGCCTGTTGCTTTAAGCCGCCTGGCTGTCCCCTGCAAACTGCTTGTTCCACATTCTCGGGGTGGTGGGGTGGGTGGGGTGCCGGCACGCCCTCCCGGAGGCCTATAAGGCACAGGGCGGGACGGTGGGCCCAGGGAGGGAGCTGGGGCCCCACTGCTGCCGTCCTCATGGCCCCACTGCTGCTCCTGGGGCTCCTGGCGCTGCTGGGACTCTGGGTGCTGCTCCGCGCCCGCGCCCCAGCCCCAGGCTGGCCCCCTGGGCCGCGCCCGCTGCCCCTCATCGGGAACCTGCACTTGCTGCGGGTGTCCCAGCAGGAGCGCTCACTGATGGAGGTAAGAGGGGCAGGCCGTCCTGCAAGCGGCCCTTGTGCCATCGCCCACCCCCCCACATCTGGGGAAGCACAGCCCCAGTTTTCTGGGACCCCTGTGGGTAGGAAGGTTCACGGTCCAGTCAGGCACTGGCCTGGCATGGGACACAAGGGGCCCAAGCGCCCACCTCCCTTGGGGAGGAGAGAGACACCCCACCGCACATGAAGAAGATGGGCCGTATCCAAGGAGCACAGAGCCAGGGCGGCTCCCTGGAAGAGGCAGAGGTGAAGAGACCCTGAAGGGCCAGGTTCCGGGCATCGAAGGGGAGGGCACAGGTGCTCCAGGGCACAGCACAGTGCAGCAGCAGCAGCAGCAGGACAGCACGCACAGGACCTGTCCACCCCCCCGAGAGGGGCAGCTGGGGTGCCTGCAGGGGTGTGTGTGTGGGCGGGGGCTGCTGATGGCCCACAGAGTGGCCAGGACTGAAGCAGCCGCTCACCAGGCTGCAGGCACCAGGGTTCTCAGTCCCGGAGATGGCCACTCAACCTACGGCCACAGTGGGCAATGGACTGGAGCAGCTGGCTGAGGTCGGAGCCCTGGCACAGCAGTAGGGAGATGACAGCCCTCCTCACCTCGGGCAGGGATGCTGTGGTGACAGGAGGGGATGGGGACGGGCACACACGGAGACCCCCAAGGCCAGCACTTGCTGGCACTGTCATTCTGGGCCCTCAGGCTGGCCAGGGGAGGTCAGAGTGAGACAGACTGGGCTTGCGAGGCATGAGGCCTGGAGATCACTCCTGTGCAGACCCGAGCTCTGGCAGTGGCTGCCCCAGTACACGGCCCTCCCACTCTGTGGCCCCCTGGAGTGTTTTCTCTGAAAAATAGAGCCCATGACAGCCACACCCAGCCCAGAGGCAGTGCCCCACTGGGAGGGCGGGCTCTGTAGGGGCCTACTGGACACTGCTTCCGCCTGCCTGACTGCCCGCTGGTTTCCACAGGCCCTGCCTGGGCCCCCACCCTGCACGGCATGACCTGAGGGGCTGGACTGGGGGGGGCCCTGGGTGATCCCTGAGGGGCTGGACTGGGGGGGGCCCTGGGTGATCCCTGACTACCCCCCCCCCCGCCAGCTCTCAGAACAGTACGGGCCAGTGTTCACTGTCCACATGGGACTCCAGAAGACAGTGGTGCTGACCGGCTATGAGGCAGTGAGGGAGGCCCTGGTGGGCACAGGGCAGCGGCTGGCTGATCGGCCCCCCATCGCCATCTTCCAGCTCATCCAGGGAGGCATGGGTAGGTTTTTGGCGGGGGCCCCACCAGGTGGGGAGGGGCAGTCACCAGCTCTGCTCTTGGGGAGAAGGAAGGTGTCCATGTGGCTGGTGGTGGTGGTGGTGGTGGGGTGCCCAGGGGACCACAGCACAGCAGGAGGGCATGGGGCCAGTCTCCTGGGACCGAGGTGAGCAGCCCTCCTCACCCTGTCGGCCACAGGCATCTTCTTCTCCTCGGGGGCAGGCTGGAAGAGGGCCCGCCAGTTCACCGTGCGCACCCTCCACAGCCTGGGGGCAGGCAGGGAGCCCATGGCCAACAAAACCCTGCAGGAGCTCAGGTGCCTGGTGGACCAGCTGGAGCAGCACAGAGGTGAGTGGGGGCCAGGGCTGCCCCGTTCCTGGGGGCCCCTCCCCGCTGAGGCCTGTCTCCTCCCTCCAGGCCAGCCCTTCCCCCTGGCCCTGCTCGGCTGGGCTCCCTCCAACCTCACGTTCACGCTCCTCTTCGGCCAGCGGTTTGACTACGGGGACCCTGTGTTTGTGTCCCTGCTGGGCCTCATTGATGAGGTCATGGTCCTCCTGGGGACTCCCGGCCTGCAGGTGAGAGGTCCCTGCTGCCCAGCCTGAGACAGGTGGGGGGGAGGTCTCAGTGGGTCCCAGCTGGGAGAAGTGAGCTCCGGCTTACCAAGCTGGCACAGGACCCATGCAGGTCCTGTGTCCACATCACCAGGCCCTTGAGGAACCTGGGAAGTGAGGGAGTCTGGGGCAGGGGTCCTCCTCCACCCCACACCCTCCCATCAGCTCAGAGTGGGGGAGAGGGGCCAGGATCTGAGTATGGAATGCCTCCAGGCCCTCCCCCCACCAGCCCTCCCAGGCCCAGGGGTCCTTTATAGTCAGAGGAATCACAAAGGTCCTGATTCTCATGTTTGCAAACGTCAGTACCATTTCCCACTGTACCTCACGTGAGCTCATGTCTGTGTGTGCATGTGCTTACAGTGGGGTCACAGCTCACAGGTCCCTCCCATCCTCACCCCTCCAACGTAAGTCACAGCTGCCATTCCTGGAGTGTGGCTGAGCCCTAATTCTGGACAGGGGAGCGGGTGGAGGAGCCTCCGTGTCTCCTGGGCAGGTGGAGTTGGTCCCCTTGGAAGGCCAGGCTGACCCTGTCCCACCGGGGAGTCTCAGAAGGGTGGGGGCTGGCAGCTCCCAGGGCAGCAAAATGTTCTACGCGGCCTTCTGTCCCTGTGCCGGCTCCTCACCGCCAAGGTGCCCCATAGGGTGCTCCCAGGGATCAATCACGTCCCTGGGACACAGCTGTGCAGGTATAGCCAGCATCTCCTGAGCACTGACTGCGTGCCAGCCCTGCTGGCCCACTCTCAGAAGTGGGCAAATTCTTTTTTTTTGTTTGTTTTTTTCTTTTTCTTTTTTGTTTTTTTCTGAAGCTGGAAACGGGGAGAGACAGTCAGACAGACTCCCGCATGCGCCCGACCGGGATCCACCCGGCATGCCCACCAGGGGGCGATGCTCTGCCCCTCCGGGGCGTCGCTCCGCTGTGACCAGAGCCACTCTAGTGCCTGGGGCAGAGGCCAAGGAGCCATCCCCAGCGCCCGGGCTATCTTTGCTCCAATGGAGCCTTGGCTGCGGGAGGGGAAGAGAGAGACAGAGAGGAAGGAGGGGGGTGGGGGGCGGAGAAGCAAATGGGCGCTTCTCCTATGTGCCCTGGCCAGTAATCGAACCCTGGTCCCCCGCATGCCAGGCCGACGCTCTACCGCTGAGCCAACCGGCCAGGGCCAAATTCTTTTTTTTTAACGGCTGCAGCACTCAGTTATTCCAGCTGCAGCAACCCTCCCCCATCTCCCAGCTTCGGTGGGTGGAGAGCAGGGCCTGCTGTGACCTGCAAGAAACTCCGGGTGTGTCACCTGTCCCCAGGCCCCTCCTTCCTGCCCTCAGTCTGAGGGTTTCCTCTGAGCCCTGGGTGGCTGGTCCCACGTGGTAGAGCTGTGGGGCCTCATGCCTGGTGCCCTCTTGTGGCTGCAGGTGGCACTCGTGCCAGCCTGACAAGCAAACAAACATCCTGGAGACTGGACCCACCCCTTTGCCAGGTGGGGTTGTAGGGCCTGACCTCCTCCTCCCTGCCCCCCAGCTGTTCAACATCTACCCCCGGCTCGGGGCCCTCCTCCAGCTGCACCAGCCTGTCCTGAGGAAGATCGAGGAGGTGCGAGCCATCCTGAGGACCCTACTGGAGGCACGGCGGCCCCCTGCCCCCGGGCCAGGCCCTGTGCGCAGCTACGTGGACGCCCTGCTCCAGCAAGGGCAGGTGTGGGCGAGACCCACCCCCTAAGAGGTCTGGGGGCCCCGCTGCAGGACAAATCCCTCTAGTCTCCTCACTTGTAAAGTGGGGCTTCATGTTGCCTGCCTCAGGCCAGAACACAGCTGGGGCTCGGTGGACCCTGGCTCTGCCCTTTCCGCCGAGTCTGTCTTCTACCCCTTGTCTTGGGTCCAGGGCTGGCGGGGGACCCCACGGGGCACAGCCTCCCACTGAGCCCTGCCCCCCCTGCCTCTGCAGGGGGGAGACCCTGACGGCTTGTTTGGCGAGGACAACGTGGTGGCCTGTGTGCTGGACATGGTCATGGCTGGCACGGAGACCACCTCCGCCACCCTGCAGTGGGCCGCCCTCCTGATGGGCAGGCACCCGCACGTCCAGGGTGAGTGTGCAGCTGTGCCGCTCGCGTTCCACACCCAGTGGGGGGGTGGAGGCTCCTGGGGACGCTGGCTGGTGCCCACCCTCCTGCCCACAGGCCAGGTGCAGGAGGAGCTGGACCGTGTGCTGGGGCCCGGGCGGCCACCCCGGCCAGAGGACCAGCGGTCACTGCCCTACACCAACGCCGTGCTGCACGAGGTGCAGAGGTTCATCACCCTCCTGCCCCACATGCCCCGCTGCACAGCGGCCGACACCCGGCTGGGCGGCTATCTGCTCCCCAAGGTGGGATGGTCAGGTCTCGCCCCAGCCCTGGACCCTCACTTGCTCTTTCCTCTCGCTTGGGGGAGGGGGACCCTGGCATCCTGGTGCCAGGGCTCACATGGGGATGCAGGAGGGGGTGTTGGAGTAGACCTGAGTCCTTGCTGTGTGGCCCGAGGGTCACCTGTGCATCGGGGATCCGTCTGGGAGGTCTCCACCAGGCAGGGCCAAGAGGGTGTCCACCCACCTTCCTGTCCTCCTCGGGGACCCTCTCTGTGCTCTCACCTGGGGCCTGCCCAGGTGGACAGGGTGCCCCAGCTGAGCCCACCTGCTGCCCCCCCCCCCAGGGCACGCCTGTGGTCCCCCTGCTGAGCTCTGTGCTCCTGGACAAGACGCAGTGGGAGACCCCCCACCAGTTCAACCCAGGACACTTCCTGGATGCCCAGGGGCACTTCGTGAAGCGGGAGGCCTTCCTGCCTTTCTCTGCAGGTATGGCGGCCCTCACTGGGGTCTCACCCCCCTCTGGTGGCTTGCTCGCCAGGGACCTCGGGAGCTCAGGCTCACCGGCCTGCAGGGACCTCCCAGCTCCCACCTCCGCTGCTGCCTGCTTGGAGCTGACGCCGTCCCGGTCACTCCAGGCCTTGCTCTCAAGTTGCCCTCCCTCGCTCTTGCCGGGCACACAACCCGCCCGGCCTTGGTTTCCCACAGGCCGCCGTGTCTGCGTTGGGGAGAGCCTGGCCAGGATGGAGCTGTTCCTGCTGTTCGCCGGCCTCCTCTACCGGTTCCGTCTGCTGCCCCCGCCTGGCCTCAGCCCTGGTGGGCTGGACACTAGGCCAGCCCCTGCCTTCACCATGCGGCCACCGGCCCAAGTCCTGTGTGCAGTACCCAGGCCCCGGACCCTGGCTTGCAGCCTGAAGACAGATGGTCCCTCACCAGGCCCCTAGCCCGTTCCAGGGACAAGTGTGACTGTGGACCTGTGGGGGCAGGCCCTCCTCCAGGCCCCGGCACCCCAGTACTCGACCCCTCCCCTCTTCCCCCCAGGGCAGCCAAGGCCCCCACTCTCTTCATCTGCCCCTCCTACCCCCAGCCCCTGGGTTTCAGCTGCTGCCTGCATCTGCACCAGGACGCCCACCAGCCCCGTCCGGGTCCCCCATGGCCCACTGGTGCCGGCAACCTCTCCTCCTTGAAGTGTCTGATCCGCAGAACTCACCCCCCCCACCCCGGGCCCCACTGGCCCGGCTCTGTGCCCTCTCCCCTCACCTCCCCTCATGAAGGGGCCGTCGAGGCACAGGGACCTCCAAGCGGGGCTGCCAGGGCCCCCAGCGTGGCAGCACCAAAGTGCCACCTCAGGCGCAGAACAGTTTAATAGAACAGCGAGCAGCTGCTGGGCTTCATCTCACCACCGAGACCTGGGATGCAGGCCGTCCACCGGCCAGACGTGACTCGGCCACCCACCAACCCTCGGAACAGCATGCGGTCTGGCCCCGACCAGGCGCACCACAACGGCCCCCCTAGACTGTGGGTCAGGAGGAGCCAGAAGTGGTGGACGCAGGACTGAGACGGTGGGCAGACAGGCTCTCCGGGCGTCTGTGCTCACACCCCTTCCTCCTCCAGGTCTGGAGGGGACGGCCTTCGAGGCTGGGGGGTGGCTCCAGTCCTGGCCCAGCCACACTGCAGGTGCCTCCTGAGCCCACAAACACCGTAACCACACCCCCCGACTGGGAACAAACCCCCCAGGGCCTGATGCAGCGGCTGTCTTGGTTCCAAAGCCCCTCCAGTTCTCTGCCTGGCGTGGATGTGCACGTGTGACCATGTGTGAGCAGGTGTGCATGTTGTGAGTGTGTGTCATCAGGACTTCAGCTGCACCAGTGGGCAGGGGAGGCTCCTCCCAAGTTGCATCACAGCACCATGGGGGTGCTGGCGAGACCTGGATGTCGGAGGGAGGGGTGCTGTGATCCTCAGAGACGAGGGCTCTGGGTTGCAGGTGAGTAGAAGTCCAAGACCCCAGGTAGTCAGCGAGGAACCTGCCCAGACCCCTTTGGACGTTGGGCCCCGCCTGGGCTGGGGTCACGCCTCCTCAGGGTCCCTCCTACCCTCATCTCTCAGACACGCCCTCAGCACAGTGTTTCAGGGCAACCGAGGCTGGAGCACAGGGGCCTGCAGGGCTCGAGCCAAGACTGGGACCCTGCTCTGCGCAGTACCCGAGGCCTCGGCTGGGAGGCCTGTCCCAGCTCAGAACATCCGCAGGGAGGCCCGACTGTCCTCTGGAATAAACAATGTATGCACAGGCCTGTCATACTGTTGCCAACAATGTGACCAGTTCACATCATGCAGTCTGTGTTCTGCGACCCACTGCACCCCAACAGTGTGGCTCACAGACCTGACAGGTGAGCAACACTTGGTGGGGATAGGTCCCCTCTGCTCCACTCTGTCACCTGGGGTGCTTGAGACTGGGGCCGCAGCCATCTGGGGCTCACCACCACCCGAGCACCCACACGTGACATCCCCACATGGCCATGACCCCACGTGACCTCTACACATGACCTCCCCACGCAGCCGTGACTCAAAGGCGACTGTTCTGAGCACCAGGTGGCAGCGGTGTCCTCTGCCCTCCCCTCAGAAGTCACAGGGCCCCATTTCTGCCTCCTCCCATGCCAACAGCTGACCATGTTAAACGGGGGGGGTGCAAAGACCTGGTGAACAAGTGTTACAATGACCACGTGTCCACCACCCACACTCCCAACCCTCCACGGGTCCTGAGGGCCTGCTGCATGGAGGCCGGCCCTGCTGCCTGTGGCTTCATCCACTCGCCCCGAGTGTAGCCCCTAGCACTCAGCGCTGAGTCCCACGGGTCCGACATGTGCGCTGCTCTGAGAACAGGAGAGCAGGTCCTGTCTCTGTGCAGACAGATGGCAGGTGTGACCCAGAGGGGCTGTGGGAGGGGCTGTGCGTGGCCAGTGCCTCCACCTGCAGAGTGAGGGTCAGCTGACAGCTCTCCTGTGTCCTGGGAGGCCACAGCCACAGATGGCCTCATGGCCTGCACACTGTCCCAGGCAGGAAGAGCTCTCCCCACCCACAAGTGAGGGTGACGAGCCCCACAGGACAAGAGACACGCTGGCACAGGCCGCTTTATTAAAATGTAACCAGTTTTCCCTGCAGCCAGGTGGTGAAGCGTGGCTTGGCCTGAGGAGGGAGGTGAGAGGTGGACAGCCACAGCTGGGAGGCTCGGTGAGGGCAGGCTGGTGGCCAGGAAACATGTGGCCTGCACGGGAGGAGCCCCCAGACCACCGTGCAGGACCCAAACCTGGGGTGTCCCCCGCAGCCTAACACAGATGGACCACAGCTGGTGGGGAGCAGTCTCCTGCTAATCTCTGAGATCCCCTGGTAGGAAAACAGACATTCCCCTCCCCAGCAACTCCCCAGGCAGGGCCCGAAGGCAGCTGGAGCCAGCACTGGCATCTCCAGGCTATCTGAGTGACCGCGGCCGCTGTATAGGGGTTAGAACCCACCGTTGTCCGAGAGCAGCTCTGACCGAGGAGGGTCAGGGGAGAGAGGTGGTCCTCCCAGGGGCCTGGCGCCAGGAAGAACCGGACCCAGCACCTGGGAGCCCCGGGCTGCTGTAACTCTGCTGTCCTGAGTCGCCCCCCCACACCGGGAGGGGGCGGTCAGCGGCAGGAGCACCGTGGCCGGAGGGGGGCCCTTGCAGCCCTGGCCCCTAGGAGAGCAGCTGCAGCACCTGCCGGAGGCGCTGGGTCTTCTCCCGCAGGGGGCGGTCCAGGTGGCCGGCACCCGCCTTGTCCAGCTCCTGCATCAGAGCTTCAGCCTTCTGCACGGTCAGCTCGCGGGCCTGGCCTCTCATCCCCTCTAGGTAGGCCAGCAGGGTGGAGAAGTGCTCGTCAGGAACCTGGACGGGAGGGGACAAGCGCAGGTCAGCAGCCAGGTGGGGGGCATGGGGACGTGGACTCTGAGCAGTGGGGAGAGGAGGCGCTTGCGGTGTGCGCCCAGGGTCCTGGCCCTGCAGCCGGAGTCCCAGGCCCAGCCCACAGCCTCGGAAAAGAGCCCACGCCACACCTGCTCCCTGCTCCCGTCGCTCCGGGACAGGACAGGACAGTCCACTAGCCGGGGAGCAGTCCATTAGCCGGGGAGCAGTCCACCAGCCGGGGAGCAGTCCACTAGCCGGGGGGTAGTCCACCAGCTGGGGAGCAGTCCACCAGCCGGGGGGCAGTCCACCAGCCGGGGAGCAGTCCACTAGCCGGGGGGCAGTCCACCAGCCGGGGAGCAGTCCACCAGCCGGGGGGCAGTCCACTAGCCGGGGAGCAGTCCACTAGCCGGGGAGCAGTCCACCAGCCTGGGGCTGTGTCCTCCCAAATGTCAGGCTCCAGCTTGCCTTACAGAGCTGGAGCCACCCTGCTTCCAGGCCCCTGGGACGCCAGTAAATCAACGCTGCGTAGGAATGTTTAAGGAGACAGACGTGCGAGGTGAAGAACTGCACAGAAGAGATCAGTGCAGCCCTGGGGGCCGGAGATTAAGGACGCCGGCATAGCCGACCTGAGGACACGCTCACCCCAGCCCCGCCCCAGGCGCCCCCCAAACCCAGAGTGGCCGCAAGTGCACTTAGGACACAGTTAGTACCTCACACTCCTCGGTTTCAAAACCTACCACAAGGTTACAGCAATGAAGTCGTGTGGCATGAGCATAAGGACAAACAGACAGACAGACCAACAGGCTGAGGAACAGAACAGAGGGCCCAGGAACAAACCCTCCCGTCTACGGGCAGCTATTTCCCATGAGGTGCAAGGCCACTCGATGGGGAAAGCATCTGTCCAACAACTGACATCCACGTAGAAAAGCACGAAGCGCCTGACCAGGCGGTGGCGCAGTGGATAGAGCGTCGGACTGGGATGCGGAGGACCCAGGTTTGCGACCCCGAGGTCGCCAGCTTGAGCACGGGCTCATCTGGTTTGAGGAAAAGCCCACCAGCTTGAACCCAAGATCTCTGGCTCCAGCAAGGGTCACTCGGTCTGCTGAAGGCCCACGGTCAAGGCACATATGAGAAAGCAATCAATGGACAACTAAGGTGTTGCAAAGTGCAATGAAAAACTAATGATTAATGCTTCTCATCTCTCTCCCTTCCTGTCTGTCTGTCCCTGTCTATCCCTCTCTCTGACTCACTCTGTCTCTGTAAAAAAAAAAGAAAAAAAAGAAAAGCATGAAGCGGGACCCCTACCTCACACCGTATTGAAAACAAATTAACTCAAGTGTTAAAACTATAAAATTGTTAGAACATAGATGAAAAACATTTGTGAACTTGGGTGAGGTGAGGATTTCTTACATTCCACACCAAAAGCACAAGCAACTTAGAAAAGCCCCGATAAACTGGACTTCATCCAAATTAATAACTTAACATGATGCATGTTACAGTATATGAATGATATCTCAATTTTAAGAACTGAGCGGTTAGGTCTGTGGAACCCTAACCTGCTAGAATCAGCAGGTCAACCGTCCCTGGTTCCCAAACAGTGAGACAGAGGCAGGGGGTCAGGTCTGGGCCACGGGCAGCGAGGGAGGGGAGGGGTGTTTGAGAGTTTCTCTGCTGGAGGCCAGCCCCTCACGCCCAGTTCTATTTCACCTGAGCTCCCAGGGCAGAAAGGAAGGATGCATCGGCGTCTGCAGGGGCTAGAGAGGCACTGGAGAGGCCGTGCAGCCAGGGCTGCGAGACCCCTGCCCCCACCCTGTCCCGCGGGCACACACCTGGTCGCTGTCGTACATGTGCAGCAGGAGCCAGGTCTGCCGTGTCCCTGTCCCGTGAGCACACACCTGGTCGCTGTCGTACATGTGCAGCAGGAGCCAGGTCTGCCCTGTCCCCGTCCCGTGGGCACACACCTGGTCGCTGTCGTACATGTGCAGCAGGAGCCAGGTCTGCCCGTGTCCCCGTCCCGTGGGCACACACCTGGTCGCTGTCGTACATGTGCAGCAGGAGCCAGGTCTGCCCTGTCCCCGTCCCGTGGGCACACACCTGGTCGCTGTCGTACATGTGCAGCAGGAGCCAGGTCTGCCGTGTCCCCGTCCCGTGGGCACACACCTGGTCGCTGTCGTACATGTGCAGCAGGAGCCAGGTCTGCCGTGTCCCCGTCCCGTGAGCACACACCTGGTCGCTGTCATACATGTGCAGCAGGAGCCAGGTCTGCCGTGTCCCCGTCCCGTGGGCACACACCTGGTCGCTGTCGTACATGTGCAGCAGGAGCCAGGTCTGCCGTGTCCCCGTCCCGTGGGCACACACCTGGTCGCTGTCGTACATGTGCAGCAGGAGCCAGGTCTGCCCTGTCCCCGTCCCGTGGGCACACACCTGGTCGCTGTCGTACATGTGCAGCAGGAGCCAGGTCTCCTGTGTCCCGTGGGCACACACCTGGTCGCTGTCGTACATGTGCAGCAGGAGCCAGGTCTGCCCTGTCCCCGTCCCGTGGGCACACACCTGGTCGCTGTCATACATGTGCAGCAGGAGCCAGGTCTGCCGTGTCCCCGTCCCGTGAGCACACACCTGGTCGCTGTCGTACATGTGCAGCAGGAGCCAGGTCTCCCGTGTCCCGTGGGCACACACCTGGTCGCTGTCGTACATGTGCAGCAGGAGCCAGGTCTCCTGTGTCCCGTGGGCACACACCTGGTCGCTGTCGTACATGTGCAGCAGGAGCCAGGTCTGCCCTGTCCCCGTCCCGTGAGCACACACCTGGTCGCTGTCGTACATGTGCAGCAGGAGCCAGGTCTGCCCTGTCCCCGTCCCGTGGGCACACACCTGGTCGCTGTCATACATGTGCAGCAGGAGCCAGGTCTGCCCCCACCCCGTCCCGTGGGCACACACCTGGTCACTGTCATACATATGCAGCAGGAGCCAGGTCTGCCCTGTCCCCGTCCCGTGGGCACACACCTGGTCGCTGTCATACATGTGCAGCAAGAGCCAGGTCTGCCGTGTCCCCGTCCCGTGAGCACACACCTGGTCGCTGTCGTACATGTGCAGCAAGAGCCAGGTCTGCCCTGTCCCCGTCCCGTGGGCACACACCTGGTCGCTGTCGTACATGTGCAGCAGGAGCCAGGTCTGCCCTGTCCCCGTCCCGTGGGCACACACCTGGTCGCTGTCATACATGTGCAGCAAGAGCCAGGTCTGCCATGTCCCCGTCCCGTGAGCACACACCTGGTCGCTGTCGTACATGTGCAGCAAGAGCCAGGTCTGCCCTGTCCCCGTCCCGTGGGCACACACCTGGTCGCTGTCGTACATGTGCAGCAGGAGCCAGGTCTGCCCCCACCCCGTCCCGTGGGCACACACCTGGTCGCTGTCGTACATGTGCAGCAGGAGCCAGGTCTGCCCCCACCCCGTCCCGTGAGCACACACCTGGTCGCTGTCGTACATGTGCAGCCAGGGCCGCGAGACCCCTGCTCCCACCCCGTCCCGTGGGCACACACCTGGTCGCTGTCATACATGTGCAGCCAGGGCTGCGAGACCCCTGCTCCCACCCCGTCCCGTGGGCACACACCTGGTCGCTGTCGTACATGTGCAGCCAGGGCTGCGAGACCCCTGCTCCCACCCCGTCCCGCGGGCACACACCTGGTCACTGTCGTACATGTGCAGCAGGAGCCAGGTCTGCCGTGTCTTCTGAAATCTCCAGTTCTTGTGCTTTTGGGCCCAGCTGGGAAAGTGAGGACATGATGTGTCAGGCACCAGACGGGAGCAGGAGGGTCTGTCTGCACTGACTGACGTGGGGGGCCTCTCCTAGGCTGGGGGGCTGTCCAGGACCCTGGGTGTCCACAGGGGATACTGGGGGTCCCTCCCAGCCCGAGGCTGCAGACACGGAGCAGAGGGGCCAGGATGAAAGGGTTAGAAAGCTCAGGGCCACTTCCTATCAGCTTGATGATTTTGTGTGAACATCCTGAACTTTGTTAACTGTCACTCCTCTGGAAGAGTGCGCTGGGCGCTGTGGCAGAGATCGCCCCCTGCAGCAGGCATAACCTAGAGACCGGGAGCCGCCCGTGCAGGGTGATGAGATGCTGGGAGGGGCCACGTGTCTGGGCTGCTCAGATGCCCTGGCCTTGCTAACCCACCCCAAGGGGGGGCCCACACTGGAGGGGCTGAAGGGTGAGGAAGCAGGTACCCAGGTGCCAGTCTGGGGAGGAAAGGCCAGGCTGGGTGGTGCTCTGGCCGAGGCAGCGGGGCTGGCTCTCAGAGTTGAAGCCTGAACACAGGGACAGAGGCCCCTGAGGTGAAGGGGGGTCTGCGTGTCTGGGACTCGGGGGCGCGGATGGTCAAGGGGGACTGGTGCGGGGCGTGCGCCTGGGTGTCCAGCACTGTTCGAGCTGCAGACTCACAGCCCACACTCAGACGTGTGGAGAGGGCCTGACTGACCCGCTCTGCACCAGAGCTGTTGGGGGCTTGGGGGAAGCATAGCCACATCTGCCCCTCAGCACATGGCTCGTCACGTGTGCTGACCGAGTGCAGACCCGTCTGCCCAGGACCACGGGCACTTCACTGGCAGTTACAGAGCAGGCCCTGGGCCAGAACGAGCCACCACTGTCCCCCCAAGGGACCCAACACCAGGGCCCGAGCCGGAATTATCAGCGTGGCTGTGGGTGACCCCCTTTAACCAGAGTCTCCCACTCGGCCTCCCTGCACAGCTGTCCTCACACGTGGCAGCTCCTGCTTCAGTCCCCACCAGAGGAGGCCCGGGGTGCTGACGTGGCCGCTGCAGCAAGACCTCCCTCTCCTGGCAACGGCAGAAACGATTTTGTTCATCTGTGTCACTGCAGAACGTGTGCCCTCATTGACAGACCAGGCGGGTCCTCCCTGGTGCCTGGGCTGGGCCTGAGGAATGGGCCAGGGCCCTGGGCAGTGGGCAGGTGGCTGCGTCCCTCTGAGGTCAGGACCCAAGTGGACACCCTGGCTCAGTGTCACTGTTCTGAGTCCCTCATTGTGCCTAAAAGTGACCTGGCCCAGAAACACAGGGCCCCTCCATAGCATGCCCTCTGAGGGGCAGGCCTGTGACCCCGGTGCATAAGACAGCTTCATGCTGCGCCCCCCGGTGCCATCTGGCCCAACTGGCAAACTGGCTTCTGCAGGTTGGGGACAGACACACAGAACTGCACCATGAGGAAAGGCGTACTTTAACTCGGTGGTGGTCAGCCTGGTCCCTACCGCCCCCTAGTGGGCGCTCCAGCTTTCATGGTGGACAGTAGCAGAGCAACCAAAGTATAAATAAAAAGATAGATTTAACAAAGATTTATTCTGCCAAACTTAGTAAAAATCCGACATAAAGTACTTGGTAAGTAATTATCATTATAATTACTTTGCTTTATAAATTTTTAAAGTAAAGCGACTTCCCTACTTTATAAATCATCATGACTGTGGAACCAGTGGGCAGTTAGAAAATTTTACTACTAACAGAGATACAAAAGTGGGCGGTAGGTATAAAAAGGTTGACTACCCCTGCTCTAACTGAAGACGTCCTTCCTATAGGGAAATTGTTGGTTTTGAGGAGAAATACCCACCCTCACTCGTGCACACCCGCAGCCCCACGCCCTCAGAGGGGCCGGCACAGCTGGACACGCCAGCAGAACCCACACCCTCAGAGGGGCCAGCACAGCTGGAGACAGCAGCAGAGCCCCACGCCCTCAGAGGAGCCAGCACAGCTAGACACGCCAGCAGAGCCCCACGCCCTCAGACGGGCTGGCACAGCTGGAGACGGCAGCAGAGCCCCACGCCCTCAGAGGGGCCGGCACAGCTGGAGACGGCAGCAGAGCCCCACGCCCTCAGAGGGGCCGGCACAGCTGGAGACGGCAGCAGAGCCCCACGCCCTCAGAGGGGACGGCACAGCTAGGCACACCAGCAGAGCCCCACGCCCTCAGAGGGGCCGGCACAGCTAGACACGCCAGCAGAGCCCCACGCCCTCAGAGGGGCCAGCACAGCTGGAGACGGCAGCAGAGCCCCACGCCCTCAGAGGGGCCAGCACAGCTGGAGACGGCAGCAGAGCCCCACGCCCTCAGAGGGGCCAGCACAGCTGGAGACGGCAGCAGAGCCCCACGCCCTCAGAGGGGCCAGCACAGCTGGAGACGGCAGCAGAGCCCCACGCCCTCAGAGGGGCCGGCACAGCTGGAGACGGCAGCAGAGCCCCACGCCCTCAGAGGGGCCGGCACAGCTGGAGAGGCCAGCAGAGCCCCACGCCCTCAGAGGGGCCGGCACAGCTGGAGACGGCAGCAGAGCCCCACGCCCTCAGAGGGGCCGGCACAGCTGGAGACGGCAGCAGAGCCCCACGCCCTCAGAGGGGCCGGCACAGCTGGAGACGGCAGCAGAGCCCCACGCCCTCAGAGGGGCCGGCACAGCTGGAGACGGCAGCAGAGCCCCACGCCCTCAGAGGGGCCGGCACAGCTGGAGACGGCAGCAGAGCCCCACGCCCTCAGAGGGGCCGGCACAGCTGGAGACGGCAGCAGAGCCCCACGCCCTCAGAGGGGCCGGCACAGCTGGAGACGGCAGCAGAGCCCCACGCCCTCAGAGGGGCCGGCACAGCTGGAGACGGCAGCAGAGCCCCACGCCCTCAGAGGGGCCGGCACAGCTGGAGACGGCAGCAGAGCCCCACGCCCTCAGAGGGGCCGGCACAGCTGGAGACGGCAGCAGAGCAACACGCCCTCAGAGGGGCCGGCACAGCTGGAGACGGCAGCAGAGCCCCACGCCCTCAGAGGGGCCGGCACAGCTGGAGACGGCAGCAGAGCCCCACGCCCTCAGAGGGGCCGGCACAGCTGGAGACGGCAGCAGAGCCCCACGCCCTCAGAGGGGCCGGCACAGCTGGAGACGGCAGCAGAGCCCCACGCCCTCAGAGGGGCCGGCACAGCTGGAGACGGCAGCAGAGCCCCACGCCCTCAGAGGGGCCGGCACAGCTGGAGACGGCAGCAGAGCCCCACGCCCTCAGAGGGGCCGGCACAGCTGGAGACGGCAGCAGAGCCCCACGTCCTCAGAGGGGCCGGCACAGCTGGAGACGGCAGCAGAGCCCCACGCCCTCAGAGGGGCCGGCACAGCTGGAGACGGCAGCAGAGCCCCACGCCCTCAGAGGGGCCGGCACAGCTGGAGAGGCCAGCAGAGCCCCACGCCCTCAGAGGGGCCGGCACAGCTGGAGACGGCAGCAGAGCCCCACGCCCTCAGAGGGGCCGGCACAGCTGGAGACGGCAGCAGAGCCCCACGCCCTCAGAGGGGCCGGCACAGCTGGAGAGGCCAGCAGAGCCCCACGCCCTCAGAGGGGCCGGCACAGCTGGAGACGGCAGCAGAGCCCCACGCCCTCAGAGGGGCCGGCACAGCTGGAGACGGCAGCAGAGCCCCACGCCCTCAGAGGGGCCGGCACAGCTGGAGACGGCAGCAGAGCCCCACGCCCTCTGAGGGGCCGGCACAGCTGGAGAGGCCAGCAGAGCCCCACGCCCTCAGAGGGGCCGGCACAGCTGGAGACGGCAGCAGAGCCCCACGTCCTCAGAGGGGCCGGCACAGCTGGAGACGGCAGCAGAGCCCCACGTCCTCAGAGGGGCCGGCACAGCTGGAGACGGCAGCAGAGCCCCACGCCCTCAGAGGGGCCGGCACAGCTGGAGAGGCCAGCAGAGCCCCACGCCCTCAGAGGGGCCGGCACAGCTGGACATGGCAGCAGAGCCCCACGCCCTCAGAGGGGCCGGCACAGCTGGAGACGGCAGCAGAGCCCCACGCCCTCAGAGGGGCCGGCACAGCTGGAGACGGCAGCAGAGCCCCACGCCCTCAGAGGGGCCGGCACAGCTGGAGACGGCAGCAGAGCCCCACGCCCTCAGAGGGGCCGGCACAGCTAGACATGCCAGCAGAGCCCCACGCCCTCAGAGGGGCCAGCACAGCTGGAGACGGCAGCAGAGCCCCACGCCCTCAGAGGGGCCAGCACAGCTGGAGACGGCAGCAGAGCCCCACACCCTCAGAGGGGCCGGCACAGCTGGAGAGGCCAGCAGAGCCCCACACCCTCAGAGGGGCCGGCACAGCTGGACATGGCAGCAGAGCCGGTGCCCAGAGAGAGCGCAGGCACCCAGGGCAGTGGGCAGGGGCAGGCACGGGCAGAGGCACCGTCAGCCTGAATGTGGGCGCAGCGCGCACCTGGGTGGGGTGGGGCTGTGGCGGTGTGCTGTGGCCGGGACAGGACACCTGCAATGAGGGGGGAGGGGAGCGGAACGGCGTGTGTGCCAGTTCACTCAGCAGGTGGGGCTTCCGCTCACACCTGTGCCCAGCCCTGCAGGGCGCCCAGGGCCCTGGCGCCCAGGAGCGAACAATCCTCTGTCCCCGCCACTCTGCACACCAGCTGCCAGCCGTGTGTGCATACGGAAGGTCCAGAGACGGGAGGTAGATCAGTGGCTGCCTCAGACTTGGGGGGGGTGGGGAGGAGGAAAATGGTCTAAAACTGACCATGATGATGGTATCGTGACTGAACACACTAACAACCACTGAACTGCCCACTCTGAATGGGCAAGATGTGTGCTATGCAAACACCGGAACAATGCTGCCCCCCAAAACCAGTGACGCAGGTGGCCTGGTGGCGTCCCGGGGAAGGTGACCATCTCGACCTCACGTGCAGTGAGTCTGGTCTCGCTCTGCGAGCAGCAGAGCAGGAGGGAGCCAGGAGGCTAGGCTGGAACACCTCCCATGTTGCCCTGCACACAGGAACTAGTGATCTCACAGTGGCCCCAGCTCCAGGCGCCTCTGGGACCCTTGTCCAAAGCCGTCAGCCATGCATGTGACAACCAGGCCAGCCCCTGGGCACACCATGGGGCCCGAGTTCTGGTGAGAAGATGCCAGGCACCCACGCTGGGGCCCAGCCAATGGCTCCTGGGACGCCCTTCCTGTCCCCTTGACAGTAGATTCCTACACGGCTGCAGCGTCCTCTGCGCCCTCCCTGCCTGCCCGCTGTGCTGGGGAGGGTTGGCAGTCCCCGTGCGGTGCTCCACCTCTGTGGGCCTCAGGCCACCTGCGTCCACCCGCAGTGATGCTGGGAAGTGGCGTACAACCAGCTGTCCCAGGAGCGCTGGACTCCTGCAAGGTGCCCACAGCCTGCACCCCTCCCAGGGCACCGGGGACCCGGGGTGCAGCCCAGCCAGCCCCCCGCTGTGGCCTCTTACCCACAGAGGTAGTCGAGGGCCAGCTGGGCGCCCGAGCGCTTGGCCGGCAGGTGTGAGGCCGTGGCCACGCCCGCCTCCCGCAGACGCTTCCGCTCCTCTTTCTTCCGTTCCTTCTTCAGCTTCCTCTCCAGGACTCTCCTCTCCTCTGGGGACAGCTCCGGGTCTGAGGTCTCTCCTCCTCCCTGAAAGTTACAGGCCGGCCTGTCAGGGCTGCAGGAAGCCACCCTGCGCTCCTGGTCCCGCCCTCGCCCCAGGACCCTTAGGTGAGGTCCAGCGTAAGAGGCTGCTCAGACCCCACGCTCCAGGGCACCCAGAGCCCAGCACCTGCGTAGCTGACCCATCCCAGCATGGTCAAACTTGAGTGGCTGCAGAGCCAGCGCCCTGGGCTCCGTGAGAAGCCCCCGCTCAAGGCGTGCAGTCCTGGCTGAAGCACACTCTGGGGGTCCGGAGTTTCTTCAGCCCAGGGTTCCTGAGACCCTTCTGCACATGAGCCCCTTGGACTGAGGACGGCAGGAGTGCCCACCCTTCCCTGGGCTGGGGGGCTGCAGGGCAGGGGGCACACTGGTGGCCTTTGGCTCTCCTCTGGAACAGACAGGGCCGTGGCCCCCTGAAGCCACCTTTCCCCAATCACCTCACCAAGAAAGCGCAACTGCGGCCCCCTCCCCAACTAACCCACCAAACGAGTGCCATGCTTGAGGGCTGGTTTCTGGGGGGTGATGCCATACACTTCATCCTCAGGAAGGCAGAACACCCTTTAGTCCAGGGGTCCCCAAACTTTTTACACAGGGGGCCAGTTCACTGTCCCTCAGACCGTTGGAGGGCCGGACTATAAAAAAAAACTAGGAACAAATCCCTATGCACACTGCACATATCTTATTTTAAAGTAAAAAAACAAAACGGGAACAAATACAATATTTAAAATAAAAACAAGTAAATTTAAATCAAGAAACTGACCAGTATTTCAATGGGAACTATGGGCCTGCTTTTGGCTAATGAGATGGTCAATGTGCTCCTTTCATTGACCACCAATGAAAGAGGTGCCCCTTCCGGAAGTGCAGCGGGGGCCAGATAAATGGCCTCAGGGGGCTGCATGTGGCCCGCGGGCCGTAGTTTGGGGACCCCTGCTTTAGTCTGATTCAGGCAGGGGCCTGCAGAGACCCGCACTAGGCTCCTCCCGTCCTCTCCCCTCCTTCCTCTGCCCCCTTTGACAGTCTTTGTGCTCCCACTTAACACCCGACTCCTTCTGGAGTCTTCTAAACAAACAGAACCCAGCTCTGCCCAGGTCCTCTTTCCCTTCCTCCCTGGACACCAGCTGGACCTCACCAGCAGCAGGGCTGTGCTGGGTGACAGGCTGCACAGGAAACACGACCTCTGGCTCTTACGCCACCGACTGCCAGCCCAGGAGGCGCGTCCAGACGGGGCCTCTGGACTCCCCCGTCTGGACGGAGTGGCCACAGCTCCGTGCGCGTGCGGCGCATGCAGACAGCTTGGCTGCTGGCCAGAGGGCCCAGGGGACGAGGCAGCAGGGGCTCTGAGGGGCATCTGCATTTGAAGCGGGCTGTGCTGAGGTCCAGGGCAGCTGAGGAGTGGTGATAAGCATGCAAGCCTCTGGCTGACCAGCTAGTCAGGCAGCACAGAAACTCTGGTAGTGGACGGGGCAGGCCAGCCCTCCCTGCGGCCGCTGCCTGGGCTCTGCCCACACTGAGTCTGTGGGAGGCAGCAGGTTGGAAGGTCTGGGGGGGGGATTACACTTGCCCCACAGTGGGGCAGCCCCCACCCATGGCTCCAGCTGTCCCGGGACACAGCCCCTGCCACTGGCCCCATGACCCTGCAGGGTACTGGCTGCTGCCAGGGCTGCAGGAGCCGTGTCACATGAGAGAAGGGAGCCCTGGCCTGCTCCCCGAAGGATTCCTTGTGTGCTTTGCAGGCCCTGCGCCAGCCAGCCGATGAGGTGGGCACAGGAAGGAGGTTGCAGGGGGCAGACCAGGGCAGCAGAAAGGACTAGAAAGTGACGCTGCTTGGCTGGGCCTGGGTGGGAAGGATGGGAGGGGCTTAAGGAAGCTGTACGGGGTGGGAAGGGGTGAGCCAAGCTGTTCCAGCCACACTGCTCTGTGCAGCCCTTTGGTTCCTCGACAGGGCCCGTTCTCCAGGGAGCTCTGGGGGCAACAGACCCTCAGAGCAGGGAGGGCAGCACCTCCCACCCACAGCTCTTCCTCCCAGCCTTTGGGACACCCAGTTTGCAACTCGCTCTCTGCACTGGGTGGCCAGACTGCCAGTCACAGGCAGCACACCGGTGGGCTTGGGTCAGCACACTCACCTGCTGGCAACCAGGAGCAGAGAGGGCAGCGTGGCTGAGGGCAGAGGGGAGGTGACCTGGCTGTCGCACACCCAGTGTGGCCATACCAGGTCTGTGCTCTGAGGGCCTGTGACTTTGGCCCTGGTACCTGTGGGAGGCCTGGGCTTGTTCAGGTCAAGTAGCAATGGGACTGAGGGCTGTCCACAGCACCAAGGACACCTGGGTGCCATCTCTCTGCTCTCCTCTTTTGGGGGTGGCTCTAAGTGTAGCCCAGGCAGGGTACCCCAGAAGGACCCTGGCTTCCCCTGGAGAGAGGGACATGAGACGTCACACACATTCACTCAGTGGGGCTGGGGGCTGTCACCCCTCCCCACATTGCGGTCATACACAGCACACGCTCGGTGACACAGGCTGACATTGTTTCTACCATTTTTTCCCCCTCCTCACATTTTTCTTTTTGTTTTTTAAGATTTTATTTATTGATTTTAGTGAGAGGAGGAGGGGAGGAGCAGGAAGTATCCATTCATAGATTCATAGTCGCTTCTCCTATGTGCCTTGACCGGGCAAGCCCGGGGTTTTGAGCCGGTGACCTCAGCGTTCCAGTGGATTACACAGTTTACAGAATGTGCTCAGTGCCCCGGTTGAACTGCCTGCCCAGCTGCTCTGAACCACAGGGCTGGAGGAGAGGCTCTGAGCCCTGTGGTCCTGGGCTGAGGGGACAGCAGCCGCTCCAGTGCAGTTGGCCAGCAATCACCTCTGGCCCAAGCTCAGGCTCCATGAGGGTCAACAGTGGGTCTGTGTGTCCCAGAGAAAGGGCCCATTGTCCTTCCCAGAGCTCCCTGGAGCAAAGATAAAGCGCTCTCCTTTACAGGGAGAGCTGGGGAAGGAGGCCACCAGCCTGGCCCTGGACCCGTGGGCAGAGGAGCTTCCTGCTGAGGACATAGGGGACCAAGCTGCAGTCCCTGGATGTGCCCGCTGTCAGAACCCAGGATGCCGGCACTGCCACCAGCTGCAGAGAGCAGGGACAAACCATGGCACCCTCTGGAGTTTCCCACTTAGAAGCGGTTCCTTGCTGAGATCTGTGTGGAAGCCCACAGCTTGGTGGGTGGGGGGGTGCAGGCAGTCCTGGGGCCAGCATCCAGGGTGCACGGTGGACCTCCCTCTGCCTGTCTACATGCTGGAGCGACGCTGCCTCACGTTTGCTGGGCATATTTTCCAAAATGTGGTATAAAAAAAAAATAAGGCCCTGGCTGGTTGGCTCAGCGGTAGAGCGTTGGCCTGGCGTGCGGGGGACCCCAGCTCGATTCCCGGCCAGGGCACATAGGAAAAGCGCCCATTTGCTTCTCCACCCCCCCTCCTTCCTCTCTGTCTCTCTCTTCCCCTCCCGCAGCCAAGGCTCCATTGGAGCAAAGATGGCCTGGGCGCTGGGGATGGCTCTGTGGCCTCTGCCCCAGGCGCTAGAGTGGCTCTGGTTGCAACATGGCGACGCCCAGGATGGGCAGAGCATCGCCCCTGGTGGGCGTGCCGGGTGGATGCCGGGTGGATCCCAGTCGGGCGCATGCGGGAGTCTGTCTGCCTGTCTCTCCCCAATTCCAGCTTCAGGAAAAAAAAAAGAAAAAAAAAAGAAAAAGAAAAAGAAAAATAACTCCAGCAGGAGAATTCTAGAATTTAGTCCCAATTTAAATAATGACCCAAACCCTTGACTCTGGGCTGTCCCTAAGGTCCACCAAACCAGACCCTCTTGACATTCCGACTGAACCCCACACACGTGTGCAGGCACACGTGTGCACACCCACACCGTGAGCACACCGGCTTTCGCGAGCTCCTCCGTAGCCGGGTGCCTGCCCCGCCAGGACGAGCGCTTTGGCTTTGGCAGGAGTCAGCAAACTCTAGAAGCTCTTGGAAGTCACGCCACTTGCACAATCCGGATGCTGGCAGAGGGGTCAGGGACAGGACGGACAGCCAGAAAGCCTGCACTCACAGGAGTGAGGGCGCGGAGAGGGACTGACCCGGTGTGGGGAGCCCAAGGCCCGTCACCCGAGACCAGACTCTGTCCCACAGAACCCTTTCATCATGGTGGCAGAACCACACTTTACTTAAGGAACATCAAAACAAGTGTCAGGACTCTGGGGTCTGCTCCTCCGTCTAGAAAGTGCCACCAGGAGGTGGTGGCTGCGAGCACGCTGCTTTGACAGAGGGCCTGGGGTTGGAGCCAGCTCCGCAGCCACATCCGGCAACCCTACCCCAGGAGGGCAGGGATTGCGGTGGTATCGGCGGGCCTGTCCCCAGAGCGGTGGCCTGTTACTTGTCAACAACTTGGACCACAGTGGAGGCCCAGGGCTGGGGGGTGGGCTGCTGCAGGGGTGCCGAGCACTCCACCCACCTTCTCCCCAAACCAAGGCAAAAACCCCAGCAACTCCACTACCCATGACATTATTGGGTCAGACAAGAGCAGTGAAAGTAACTGACAAAAACGTGCCGTGCACATGTGGCACTCACGCGAGGGCTGGGGTAAGGAGGAAAGGGATGCGGGCTGGGGGGCAGCCAGTGGACGCCTGCGCTGTGGGAGAGGCACAGCTCCTGGCTCAGCCTTGTTTACAGATGTGGACAGTCCCAAAGGGCAGCCACTGGCCTGAGCTGGACAGAGCCCCGCCCCCAGAGCTTTGCCAGAGGCTCCTCGGGCAGAGGGGTTCCTAACCACAACCATCTGTCCATCCGCCGTGCCTCTGGGTCCTCTGCGGACCCTGGAGTCCTGAGGGTCCTGGAGCCGGCCCTTGTGGAGCCCAGAGCTCAGGGACAGACGGACACTGGAGCCTGGTCCCAGAACCACACCTCCCAGCTCAAAAGCCCCCCTTTCTTCTTGAAGCCAGAGGTTCTGCAGGTTGTAAGCCTGCATCTCCACCTGTGCATCAGAGAATAAACTTTGACCAGACTTACTTTCCAAGTATTAAAATTCAAAAGGGTAACTCACGGCACCAAATTACTTTTTTCCTTTTCTAAAAGTAATGAACAAAAAGAACATTTCCCACAATTTTTATTTAACTAATATATTTATTTTTCCTGAGACAGACAGACATGAAGGGAGTGAGCTGAGAAGCATCAATTCTTCATGATAGCTCCTTAGTTGTTCATTGATTGCTTTCTCATATGTGGGGGGGGGGGCGCTACAGCCATGTGAGTGACCCCTTGCTCAAGCCAGTGACCTTGGGCCTCAAGCCAGCAACCTAAGGGGTTTCAAACCTGGGTCCTCTGCATCCCAGGCTGACGCTCTATCCATTGTGCCACCACTTGGTCAGCCTCCCAAAATTTAAAGAATATATATATATATTTTTTATTTAGAAATATCCAGATGCACCCCATGTTCCCTGCACCCAGCTTCCCTCGTGCTAATACCTGCAGAACCAGAGCCAAGACTCCACCAGCATAACCCCCTTTTTAAAGGCCAGAATTGCATACACAGTAAATAGTACATCTATTATAGTGAATGATACAAAATCTGCAGATACAAACTGTTACATTCTTGAAAGGCTAATTCCCCCTAACTTCCTCACTCAGCCAAAACATATGGCTAAAGGAAACTGAGTGATACTGAGTAGCCTTCTTTCTGCTATAGGTTGAAACAATGGCACACTCTCCCCTCTTCATTTGTCAGTATCTTGACTAAAAGAAATGTTATTTCAGAGAACCTGCACTTGGACAATTCAGGATGCTTCGATGAACCATATATAAGCTGCTGTGGAAACACAGCCAGGCCCCCACAAGTTGGACAACTCCATGGGACAAGCATGTCGCCCTTCAGGGGCCCCAGGCTGGTGCTGTCACTGAGGCAGACGCAGGCTCTGGCCCCGAGGAGCTCACGGCCAGACCCAAGTGAGCTCCTGGAGGACAGGGAGAGCGGCTGCCCCGTCCATGGCTGTGCGGGCGGCGGCCTGCCTGGCAGAGCTCAGCTTCTCCGAGACTCCTGTGCAGTGTGGTGGGCCCGTGGGCCCTTGTCTCAGCTCCTGCGGGTACTGGGCACACTGGCCCTTATCAGAAGCTGCTTTAGGACAAAGGCCACGTGTGGGGCCAGATTCACCCCCAGGGTGTCACAGCACAGCTGTGCTCAGTAGGTGACCTGAAACAGCCCATCAGCTGGAAGCCTAGCTCATTACAGATGGGGTGGCCCCAGGACCCCCTTTTGGCAGCCAGGCTGGATTTCAGAAAGAATACCAAAATCTTAACTTTATTCTCATCTTTTAACCCAACCATTAAACAGGGTTGCCAATATGCACCGGGAACGCCAGAAGGCACATGGATGAACAGCTCTGGTACCAAAGTTGGATGGGAGAGGACCAGCACTACACAACCTTGTCAATGTCCCAGAGCTTCAGCCGGGAACACTCGTCTGGGCCCCTGGCTCTGCCAAGGCTGTGATCAACCTCTCTGCTCACTGGGTGGGCTTGGCCCTGCTCCCACCCCCCACCTGCAAGAGAAGGGCTAGACTGGACCTGCTCTGCCCTCTGCCAAGGAAGGCAGGGTCTGCACAGGGCTGGGTGGGCTCAGTGCACCCAGCACACCCGTCAGCCTGGCCACAGCAGGTGCCTCCAGCCACGGGGAATGTCCCTGGGCAGGAGGCAAACCTGGTCTGACTGAGAAGGGACTGCTTCTCACAAAGATCCAACTGGGTTTATGGAAACAAAAAGGTTTCCGGTATAGCAAGGTGTGATTTTTCATTAGTGCACATTTCACCACCTCAAAGTCACAGCATGCCGGTCCTGTCCTAAGAGGGCTCACTCCCCAGTGGAGGCAGACAGACATATGGACAGATGGAAAAGGACCAGAGATGGGCTAGGGATCTCCTCAGAGCTCTAAGCTGATGAGGGCAGCAGGGGAAAGCTCCCACGTCCCTGACAGGGCAGGCGGCAGGAGTGCCCACAGAGACCTGTGGCTGGCCGGGAGAGCCAAATGGCAGGTGTCAGCGACAATGCAAAGCACAGCACCTCCCTTTTAAGCCCTGTAAGCCCAGGAGCACCAGTCAGCAGACAGATCTCTCTCTGCCACAGCTCAGACCCCACCTGTAGAAATTGCAACACGCTGCCCCTCCCACAGGTGGCTGTGGTGGGCCTGCCCAGGAGGGACAGCTCAGCATCATCACTAAAGGGCATACGGCCCCAGAACAGTTTTGGAGAATCGCCCGAAGCCAGCGGGCCAGGGCACAGCGTGGGCCTGGAGGCTCAACACGTGAACACACTGAGCTGTGACTGAGGCTCTGCCTGAGCTGGTGACCGGGACGGTGGTGACCGGGCGGCGACTCTGACAGTGGAGACCGTGGTCAGGGGAAGAACGAGGAGCAGTGGCTGTGGATGGCTCACAGCCGCGCTCAGATGGGAGCCGTGCTGCCTGCAGGCAGGGAGTATGGGTGCTGCGGAGAGGCCTCTGCTGAGGTCCTGGGTGAGACCACAGAACACATCTCAGCAGAAAAAGATGCTAAGAGGGCCTCGTGGTCTACTCAGCACCTGGTAGCGGTTCCACTTCTAGGGAGACTCCTGCTTTTCCTGAGCCCCAGGTCTCGCTACAAGAGATTCATGCAAGAATGACTTTCCTTTGCCAATTTTTAGCAGAAACCCACTCCTTCATGTCCAGTCTTTAGGCCTTGAGAGCGTGAGGGGTCCCTGGAGGAGTCCCCTTCTGCAGCCCAGGCACAGGAGGCAACACCTCAGGACACTGCCCTGGGCCTGGCAGCCCCTCACAGCTGCAGAGACTGTGCGGCCACCCTGAGGGAAACAGCGAAATGCTCAGCAGCAACAGGGACCCAAGCTGAGTCTCCTGGCTCCAAGTTTGGTCTTCCTGGACTCCCAGGTCTCCAGGGCTGCCTGCCCCACGTGCCCACTGTCCCCTGGGATCTTAGCTGGGACTCTGGGCTGACCTCACCTACGTCAGGGGCAAGCAAACAGGCCCCTGGAGGTCCCCTTTGCACGAGTTTTATTCACGCACACGCAGGTCTGCCCAGTGGCCGTCCTTTGATTTTACACATACGGGCATTCCTTTCACTACGAGGAGGCCCAGGCAGGCCCGGAGCCATCTGAACTCCGCAGGGTCCACAGTCGAAGTGGAATGTGACAGTTAGGGCTCCATACGGGAGGACAAAGGTCACAGGCACATCCTGCTTCCCTGTACTGAAGGCTGCTGTGCTCTGCAGGCCCAGCCCGGCCCACCTCCTCCCTTTCCTCTGTGGAGACACGTGACTGACTAGGATCCCATGGCTGCACTTGTTCTTCATCTGGACATGCAGTTCTGGCAGGCCGATGGCCGGACAGCATGGGCAGAGCTGGCCAGCACGAAGCACAAGAGCTGTAAACAAGTCTAGAAATCACAGCTAACAGACATAAAATGCACTTCTCAACTTTCAAAAACTAGCGGAGTCAATGCTAACTGTGCCATTTTAACAACAATCTGATTATTTTTTTCTTTTTAGTGAGCGAACGAGACAGAGAGGAGGACAGATAGGGACAGACAGAAAGGGAGAGAGATGAGAAGCATCAATTCTTAGCTGCAACACCTTAGTTCTTCATCGATCGCTTTCTCATCTGTGACTTGACCGAGGGCTCCAGCTGAGCCAGCGACCCTTGGCTCAGTCCTGCGATCATGGGGTTGTGTCTATGATCCTACGCTCAAGCCAGCGACCCCGAGCCCAGGCCAGATCAGCCCGTGCTCAAGTTGGAGCTTTTGGGGTTTCAAACCTGGGCCCTCTGCACACCAGGATGATACTCTATCCTCTGTGCCATCGCCTGGTCAGGCGACAGTCTGATTCTAAATTTTGGCAAAACATAACCTCAAAGCGAAATGACATCTATCTCCCTACCTCTCAAAGGTGGACCTGTGGCTATAGGAGCAGGTGCAGGAAGAAAGCTGACAGCAGCTGCTCCCCCCCCCCCCGCACAAAAAAATACAAATTTGTATAAGATTGTCAAATATATTTTCATCCTGTTTCTACCCAGCAGTCCCTGGACTGTGCTCCTCCTCAATGGTTTCTGCGTCCTGTGCTGTTAGGAGAGAAAAATGCAACGACCAAGTGCAAAGCAAACACACAAAACAAGTTCTCATCTCAGGCCCCGCCCTCCCCCACCCTAACTCCAGGCTGGAAGGGGTGCTGTGCTGCCGCCTTCCCCGCGTTCAGGGCCTGCGGAAGCTCTGGGCTACGGGGAAACAATCAAACAAAACACGCCACCGGCTCTATAAGATAAAGAAACAGCAAAATCAAATGTTTCATTAAGTTTCTATAAAGTGTAGCATTATGTCAACCTCACTCGTTGAATGTAATTTTCAAAATGGTTTCATTACATGTGCAAAAACTCTTTATGCGCCTTAGGTTTTTTTCTTACTGTGCAAGAATTCCTTGCAACGTTAAGTGTACACAGTAACTTTTTAAAAAACCGATCACGTTGTTAAGTAACAAGTGACTCACAGCCAAATAATTTCACAAGCAAAATGGTCAATACCCTGGTGGGATTTTGTTCCAAAACACAGAGGTTTAATGTGCCAAAGGTGAGACGCGAGGGCTCCAAATCGGGGCCCCGGACACCGGTCACGACGACCACGGCTCTTCCCGGGAGGGACGGCATGGCCGGGCGACCTGGGCGGGGCAGACGTGACCGCTGGTCACTGGCCCGCTGCTTTCCTCCCCAGCAGCCCGCGGGGCAGGCACCCCTCCCGTCTGCACAAGGGGACCGGAGACCCCGCGGGGGCGGGCGCCACGCCCTCCCGGTGACGCCGCGGGTCCGGCGCGGTCTGGGCATCACCTGCGACGTCCACCCGGGCCAGGACCCCTGCTGCCCCCGGGAGAGCCTCCCCCGCCCCCGCGCGCAGGTGCAGGACGGACCCCCGCCGCCGCCCGCCCGCGCTCGGCGCACTGACCTCCGCGTCCCGGGCCTTCACGTCTGCCCAGTCCCACCCCCGCCCTCACCGCCCGCGCCGCCCGCGCACAGCGCATGTCAGGCCAGCCCGGCGCGGCTGGAACCAGATACAACCGGCTGGAAGGTGACGCCAGTGCGCCCGCGCTCGGCCTGTGGGCGGGGCCCCCCACGGGCGCTCTCGGAGTAGGGCCGGGAGGCGGGCGTGGCTTACGGTGTGGGCGTGGTCCGCGCGGTGGGCGGGACCAGAGCGGTGGGCGGAGTCAGTCGCTGCCTGCGGGCACGGACTCCTACACCCAACCCGGCAGCGTGGGGAGGCGCGGCGGAGGGGGTGATGGGCGCGGGCTGACACCCACCCTGCCGGGTTCCCTACTTAACAAAGGGGTTCAGAGGGCAGAATCCCGTTGTGCCTGCGACCCTCACAACTCCTCATCACTTCAGGTCCCGGGTCATCCACAGCTTCAGGGACATGTCTGCTTCACCCACTGAACAGCCAGCCTCACAATCCAATACCATGGTCACCGCTGCACTCCGCAGAGCAGCGACACAACCTCCCAGAGTTCTGATTAATGTCCAGCCCCCCATACTGTGAGCTCCACAAGGGCAGGAAGCTGCTCACCACTGTACTGCCGTTGCCCACAAAAAAGCAGGCGCTCAATCAATAAAGGCTTACGGAACCAACGAATGAGTCATGAGGTTTCCTCACCATGTGAGCACCTTAAGCCTCTTCTACAGCTTGTGTTCCCTCCCCTAAGGCAAGGCTGCACGTCAATTATTGTGATCCAAGGAAAAACCACACTCCAGCAGCCAGGAACCTGCCAAACCCACCCGAGGTCTAGAGTAGGCTCTGGAGGCCAAGCGGGTTCCAGGAATGGCCGGGCCTGTGTCATCCACCCTTTCTCTGGCAAAGGTCAGACGCCAGCAGCCGCAGGACACCCTGTTCTCAGGCTGCTGAAGCAAGCTCTAGAAGCCCTTTCTGCCTTTGTCCGCTGTGCATGCTAGTGGGTGTGGGCTTCCCGCTTTGGGTGTGGGTATGTATGTATCCAGGCTTCCCAACCTGATAAGGATCTCCAAGGTCCAGAGCCAAGCGGGTGTCTCTTTGTGCTTTTCCTCTCGGCTATTTCCCGCTGCCCACAGAGAGCCACACACAGAGGCTTGCTCAATCCTGGAGGCGGAGGCGGGGGCAAGCCAGGGACTGCCAAGGCCTTGACCAGAGCTAGATGGATGCAAGGAAGACCGAGGGCAGGGTGGGCGCCTGCCCACTGCAACAGTCTCCCTGCCAGGCGAGCTCACTGGTGCCTTGTTTAATCCCTGTGACGCTGGCATTGGCGGCTCCACTTTACAGATAAGACTGAGATTCAGAAATGTTTTTAAAAGTTCCCAAGAATGCAGGTTTCATGGGATGGACTCAGTTCTGGGTCTTCAGAGTGCCAGAGGATGCGTGTGCTGACGTCCTAGTGCCTTTCCACTGCCAAGTCCTCTGACCCAGGGGCCCGGCCAGCTCATTTGCTTTCTAAACCTCACTGCTGTATCTGTGGCTCCATGGGATGCCTTGGGGGATGAAGGAGATAGCTGGCTTGGCAGCCAGGTGGACAGGCACAGAGGTGCTGGCGGACACTACATGCAGGGAAGTACAGCTCAGAGAGGGCTTTTACTCACGCTCCCAGCCACCCCGTCACCCACTTTACAGAGAAGAAAACCGAGGCTCAGAGAGAGTGTGATATGAAGCGCACCAGGTCTGCCTACTTCTGATCCAGCGTTCCCTCCTGGGCCCCTTTGATCTGGGACCAGTCAGCAGGATGTGCTCTATCCCTCCCTACGCCACAGACCAAGGCACTGGGCTGCTCGCTGCACCCCTGGGGTTTCCAGCACGGGAGCCCCAAGAGGAATGGTACCTTATACAACCCCAAGAGCTTTGGGGACAAGGTCTAGCTGGTGGAATGGGAGGGCATGACCAAGAAGCCTGCCTACTGCATGAACCTGGGGGCAGAGGCTGGGTGCGGGCATGACCAAGAAGCCTGCCTACTGCATGAACCTGGAGGCAGAGGCTGGGTGCACCCCAAGGGAACTGAGAGACCTACCTACTGCATGAACCTGGAGGCAGAGGCTAGGTGCGGGCATGACCAAGAAGCCTGCCTACTGCATGAACCTGGGGGCAGAGGCTGGGTGCGGGCATGACCAAGAAGCCTGCCTACTGCATGAACCTGGAGGCAGAGGCTAGGTGCACCCCAAGGGAACTGAGAGACCTACCTACTGCATGAACCTGGGGGCAGAGGCTGGGTGCGGGCATGACCAAGAAGCCTACCTACTGCATGAACCTGGAGGCAGAGGCTAGGTGCGGGCATGACCAAGAAGCCTGCCTACTGCATGAACCTGGGGGCAGAGGCTGGGTGCGGGCATGACCAAGAAGCCTGCCTACTGCATGAACCTGGAGGCAGAGGCTAGGTGCACCCCAAGGGAACTGAGAGACCTACCTACTGCATGAACCTGGGGGCAGAGGCTGGGTGCGGGCATGACCAAGAAGCCTACCTACTGCATGAACCTGGGGGCAGAGACTAGGTGCACCCCAAGGGAACTGAGAGACCCTAGAACCCCCACACCCCAAATTCACTCAGCAGCTCCTAGCCAGGAAGAGTGGGTACATGACAGGGACCCACATGCACTGCACAAATATTTGTTAAGCATCTTCTCTTCACTAGGTTGTCTGAGTGCTAGTATACTGCGGGGAACAGAACGAACGTTGCTGGTGCGGACTGACATGCGGCCCCCCAGCCCCCACTGTGACAGTGTCAGGAGGTGGGCTACAGGGTGATTAGGTGGCAGGGTGGGGCCCTCATGAATGGCATTAGTGCCTTATAACAAGAGGCCCCTCTGGCATGGAAGGACACAGTGATAAGACGGCCCTCAGCAGACATGGGATCTGTGGGCACCTTGGTGCTGGACACCAGCCTCCACAACCAAGAGGAATAAATGTCTGTGGCTTATAAGCCACCCAGGCAGTGGTGTTCTGTCACAGCGGCCTGAACAGACTCGGGCAGTGAGATTACCCTGGAAGGCTATAACAGTGAGCAAAGTAATGAGGTATGTTAGACAGAGTAGGTTTATTTATGTTTTATAACTTAAAATGGTTGTGGGAGGATGGAGGTCAAAGAAAAGGGCGCCAGGAAGGTGCCACCTGAGTCAAGACCTGGAGGTAAGGGCACAACCTGGCTCTCTGGGAGAGCGGCGATCTAGGCAGAGGGAGTCACTACCACCCAAGTCCTGGGGAGGGGTGCAGAAGCCCCTGTGAGGCAGGAGAAGTCAGGGTGGCAGCGGACATGCACGTGGGGTGTTGAGCAAACCTGGCAGGCTGGCATTCTAGAAGCACAGAATTGCTACCAAACCTCCTCCCAGGGGCAGTAGGAATTAGCTTTCAACATCTGGCACCTGGCACCCAAGGTCCTGTGGAGCCTTCTGAGTCACCGTTGAAAGACTCAGTGTGTCCTCCATACACATGCTGAACCCCTTTCCCGGCATGCTGCCTCCCGGGGAACAGTCCCTGTGGAAACGGCAGGAGCACCACCTGGACACAGACACCTGGTTGCAGCCCACACGACTCCTCCAACACCACTCCCCGCCCCTCAGCCTGCTGCCAGAAACAGCCCTGCTCAGAAGCAAAGCACCTCCTGGGCCCAGGTGAGCGGGGTCTGCTGTTGGCCACAGGCAGGAGGGAGCAAAGCCAGACAGTGCTCAAGGCCTCCACAAGGCCACCTGTCCGGAGCCGAGGCTGTCTCCTCTCTCGGTCAGCTGGACCCCTTCCTCTCACTGGCATGGCAGGGCCTCACTGTCCCTGGCCTTGGGGAGGGCCTCAGGAAGGGCCAGCTCCCAGTGTCTGACTCCAGGGCCTCATGGCCCCAGTGGTCTTACTGGAATTCTAGGAAACACCTAAGGAAGAATCATCACCAACTCTACAGTCTCTTCTAGAAAATGGAAGCGGAGGGATCCCTTCCCAATGCATCCTGTGAGGACAAAACCAGCATAAACCCAAATCCCTCATGAATATACTATAAATGCAAAATCCCTATTCAGCAACATATAAAAGGAACGATACACCGTGACCTGTTCTGGGTCCTGCTGGGGAGTGGCACATGCAAACCGGGAGGGGAGAAGCTGGTCAGCGGTGGGGGAGGGCTGCTGGGCATACAGCCCCCTGTGAGCAGAAAGCCTCCTGTCCCTACGTCCCAGCTGCCACCGGTGACTGCAGGAAGGAGCCAACTCCCCAGACCCACGCAGCGCCACCACAGGCCGTGCCAGGGGTGCTGGCATGCGGAGCGACACCTCGGGCTGGAAAGGGTGCTGGGAGGGAGAGGCCTTGAGGAACGAGGCCTCTGAGCACCACTGAAGCCATGGCTTCGGGTTCACTGGGCTCCAAAGCCCTGCGTGCTCCCACTCACACTCCCCAGGCCGACTCCTGGTGTCCGTACTGCCCCCACCCCGGCCCCTGTGGAACCAGAGCCCCTGCTCGCCTGCCTGTCTGCCCTGGCCTGGGACTCCTGGAGGCTGGGCCCGCGTCACAGCAAACACTCAAAACACAGCCGCTGGTCTCTAATACTCTCAGCTCACCCACACCACAGAAGGCGCGGCTCCTCCAGGACCAAGAAGGGGAGACACTCTGCAGATAGATACCTGGTGCTGCTGGCCACAAAACCAAAGGCAGGTCTCATGGCCACCAGCTACAAAAATGTCACTAGGTCACTATTAGGCCAGAATGCTCGGTACACAGTCCCATAGCCATCATGGGTCCTTGCCCAGTTACTAACAGGACAGAGAGGTGCTGGCAGAAGCCAGGAAGGACAGCATTTGGAGAGCAGCGAGGGACTGCGCACTTCCTTTATCCAAGTTTACACCTTACTGGGGCCACACAGAGGTCAAAATGTAGCCTTATTACAGACCATACTCTCAGAGCTACTAAAACAACTTGAAACGTTCCTTGTCCCTGATGCACATGACACACAGGATCCCATTCACCTAGTAAGCACGTGACTGTGGGGTGCACTTTCAGAAGGAAAGCCAGCCTGCCATTTCTCCAGGGTGCTGTAACCCGCATGTCACCCTCCCAGCCCCCCGAGAGGAAGGCTGGATGCAAACATTCTGGCTAGCAGGCTACTCTCAAGTTTCTGACCAGCAGTCCAGCCACCCTCCCATCCCCCCGTGTGGAATGCAGCCAATCATGTCAACTGTCATCCAGAACAAACAGGAAGGGTGACGAGTCTCAGGACTGTGGTCAGCATGGCAACTGTGACGCTTCCACAACCCATGGAGCAGCACCTCTGCCACCTCAGCAGAGCCCTGCTGGAGTCTCCCTTCTCACAGCAGAGCATGGTGCCCAATGAGGGCACCCATCTCCTGGGTTACCAGCAAGGCAGGGGATGCCAGCTTCACGTGGTTTCCAAAATTCAGCACTGGACCACGATGCCGTCGCACACCCCAGAGGCAGGTTCAGCTTCACATGTCTCCTACAGCCCGGTCCATGTGTGCCCAGGGCGGTGCGGCTGTCCCTGAAGTCACTGGGGTTTCACTCAGGAGTTGGCCTGAGCAGGTGGGGGACAGCAAGCAGCAAGGTACACAGCTGCAGCACTCAGGAGCCACGTGCACTCCTGACTGTGAGATGCCGATCCCAGCTCAGCCTGAGGGAGGGTGGGCCGACTTTGAAGATCTCCGGACACACGCAGACAGACCGACCTTGCCAACCTCCCTGACTTTGTTTGCCTGCTCACAGAGGAAATCTTTCTTTGCAGATAAGGTGGTCTGGGCGCCCTGAGATCTAAGTGGCTTGATGTAGCCAAAAGTCAGGTGCCTCCCACAGGACACCCTGTGGGGCAGGGCTTGGCCAGCCTGATATTCCAGGGACTTTAACCAGGAATTCTAGGGTCTGAAACCAGTTCATACAAAGGAGACAACCCTATTGTTCAGGCATTGTGCTAGGAGAAGCCAAAGTCCCCAACTCTGATCTAGAAAGACAAAGACCATCTGGATTCATGTCCTGCTCCGCTATCCACTCTGTGACCTTGGGCAAGTTGCTTAAAGTTTCTGATGCAAAATAATTAAAAATGAAACACTGCGTCTCATTGATGCTAACACATTTCATTCATCTCTCATCTTAACAGCTCTCAAGTCAGGGTGCTGCTAATAACTGATAGTGTCAGAACTTAACTGGCAAATTGTTTTCTTTGTAGAGGTCCATAAAATAATGGTGTATGTTATGTGAGTGAGGTCGCAGATTTGAGAAATTATGGGCGTATATGCCTTGAAAGGTTGTTCTGAGAGACTAGGAAAGAAGTCCTCCCTATCTGCAAGACATCAGTGCTCGCAATCACTAATCTTAGCCTTGGGGTAAATGTCTGCCCCCCCCCCAACACTGGTGTTGGGCTAAGGAGCAAGTTAAGATATTTTAAGGTATTAACAACAGGGCATGGGGGTATGGGGGTGGTGGGGCCTAAGGGGTCTACAAATGGCCTGCAGAAAGAGTAAGACTCCACCCTGCCTTTCAACCAGAGTGTGCCCCCTCCCTCGCTCCGAGCCCTTATTCTCTCTCCAACCCGAGTTAGGAAGCCATTCTGTCCCGGTCTGTCTTGGCTATTATTATTCCTATTCTATTGAACTCCTGGCAACAGAGTAAGTCTGCATTAAATTCCACAACCTGTGTACCTGGATTTTCGAAAAAGGTTCTTAGATCCTGAGCATGAACGTGCTGCCATGTGCCCTACTACGCCGCAAGAATTATAGCAGAGTGACTGATCTTGTTCTTTAAACTTTCCCAACATTTAATTACAGCAACAGCTACGTTAACCAGGCCGCAAACGATGTACTGTCTCTTTAAGCGGTCTCCTGCGGCCAGTTCAGTTTACAAAGAAATTCCTGACTCCAGGGAGCGACGGGCATCTGGGAGCCGCACACTCAGGGGAAGAGGAGCAGGTGCGCCCGGACGCAGTAGATTACAACCTTCCGCGCGCGGAGGTCTGTCCCCTGCAGATAGAGCGCGCCTGACTCAGCACAACGGCCCCGGCGCCGCGCACGGAGCGCCACTGGGCCTGCGTCCTGCACACGGCTGACCCCGCGTCACGGACCCGCCGGCCTCCCCGCCCGGCCACCCCCCGCGGCCCGCGCGCGAGGGGGCGGGGCCACGCGGGGCGGGACCGGCGGCGCCGCGCTGGGCGGGCGGGGGCGGGGCCGGCGGCGGTCACGTGTGTACACAGGCCCCGCGCGGCGTGCGCGCCGTGAGCTCCGCCGCCTCCTCGGAGCCCCGAGCTGCCCACCCGCGGCGACTGCGCGGCCCAACGAGCCGGTGAGTGGGGGCCGGGCGTGGGGTCGGGATCGGCCCGGCACTCTGGGGGTCCTGGCCCGCGCGGGGGTCGAATCCCGGGTTGCGGTGGCCCCGTCCGGGTGCTTCGCTCAACTGCCGGGTCCCGCGGCCCCGCCCTGCGCTGTCCCTTCAGGGTGGGGGCGCTATCCCCTCCGGACGGCTGCGCGCGGAGCCGGGAGGACAGCCAGCGCCGGGCAGCCGCCCCGCGGTCGTTAACCTGCGGAGGGGCAGATGAGCGCTCTGCCCGAGCCAGAGGCCAGCGGCAGCTGGTTCTCACATGCTTCGTGGACTGGCCGGGCCCTCCGGGTCACCGTGGTTATAATAGCTTGTCCCCTTCATGATTACAACAGTTTAGTAAGTTCTGGAACTAGGGCCCAAAGGAGAATCAAGCCTGTTGTTAACTGTCTCTGCTACTTGATACAAGTATTAACTCTCTGGGCATGGACAGGCTCTGCAGATGTCAGAGGACGGCCATGCCCGCTGCTCAGGCTCCCTGGGGTCAGAGACCCAGCCTGGCCCTACTGTCATACCCGCGCTCGGTCCCCATCCGGTGTGGATCTAACTCATCTGTAGGGCACACAGGTGCACGGCCTGACAGCACCCATCCCTCTCAGCTCCCCCTTCCCACTGGACCCCCGTGTCAGTTTTGTTCTTCAGATTCCACATATAAGTGAGACCATACGTATTTGTCTTTCATCTGAATGACTTGTCATCTAGCACAATACTCTCTAGGTTCATCCATGGGGTCACAAATGGTGAGCTTTCACTCTTTTTATGGCCAAGTAATATTCCATCGTATGCATAAGCCATTTTTATCCATTTGTCTGTTGATGGGCGCCGATCCACCTGTAAATAACCAGCTCCCTATCTTAACTGAGCAGCCTGATGCCTCCCCCACCCCCACCCCTCTCCTGCATCTGGGGGATGCTAGATTGACCCACAGGTGGCAAGAAGCTTGTTTTACAGCCTCTGCACACACGGACTATGAATAAAATAGCTCTGACCATGTTTCCCAGGCTGCTCACGCATGACGGTGAGCAGGTCCGCTGTTGTCCTCACCAGGTCCCTGCTGGGGCACCGCAGAGAGTGAAGAGAGGCATTATTACTAATAATACACTCTCCACGGGCTGCACTCCAAACCAGAATCTCAGGTATCTTCCCAAGTGGTGAGGCCTCTGAAGATAAGATACTGGCTTTTAACAACCGTGGTTCTAGTCTGTGAGTGCCACCAGCACAGACAGGACACCACAGCAGCGAGGCCCATCGCTCAGCGCCACATGCTGCCGAGGGGCGCTTGCTTGTGTCCACACACGTGTTGTCCTGCCTCCAGTGTGGCAGAAATTCCCCGAGGACAGAGGTGCACAGCTTTGGGGAGGATGTAGACATTAACAGTGACCTGCTGTCCCTGTAACTCAAAAGCCCTTGCTAGGCTGACCACGAGAGAAAGGCAAGGATCATCCACCTCCTGCGGGTGCACATGAGATTTTGAGTCACAGTGTCCTCATTGGTTGTACCTATCATACAGTGAAAAGGGGACAAACTTACAAAGAACGCTCATGGGCAGGAAGAGGGACCTGCTGCTTTCTGGGGGAAGCTGCATCCACCGCACAGCCCTGGAATCCTGACAGAGGAACTGCCGCCGGCCATGTCTTTGGGGTGGGGACATTCCGCCCGGAGACTCAGGCTACTGTGTGAGTGCACGTGACAAAGTCATGCTCCTTTGGTCCAACCTGTCTTCTTGCTGACTGCCGGCTCCTAAGCTCCTAAGGCTGAAGCTGCTGCGTGACTGGGCAGCCTCGGGCTGCATTCATTCACGGGGTCTCACAGGCCCAGGCATCCGAGAGCAGAGAGGATGCCGTCTAGAGGGTAAAAGCGATCTTCTCTCTAATCTGAGTCCCTGGAATGCGACGACACTGGGAATCCAAGTGCAAACAGAATGCCCCGAGTGGCTGAGGGCAGGGTGGCATGGGCCGGATGTCCTCTGTGTCCCCAGAAGGTCCACCCTGGGTCCCCCTCCTCCCACACATCAGCAGAGCATGCCTAGGAGCTTCCGGGGTTTGATTAAGCTCCATAAACTGAGGAAGCGACAGTTCAAGTAAAAATAGCTGGCTGGCTCCGCCCTTGGAAAGAACCACAGGTGGTGACACTGGCTGAGCACTCAGCCAGGTAAGAGCACACCTGGTGAAAAGCCAGGGTGGACAGGGAGCCCAGAGAGAAATGAAGACAAGCTGTTCTTGGGCTGGCCCTTGAGTGTCTGAGCCTCTTTTTGTTCCCGTTCCCCTTGGCCTGGTGTACCTGGGGGGCGCCTTAGCCTCAAACCAAGGTACTCAGGTGACAAGAAAGCCCAAGTAACCAGTGCTCCATAAACAAGAGTGTGTGTCCCATCTTCTCCAAGGAGAGGAAGTCCGTGGCCCGCACAGGCACCCCGCTGACCCACTGGCCAGGACCCAGCTGCCTGGCCTCAGTCCCCGCGGCCCCCTCCGAGCCAGCACACAGGCCCGTCCTCTGTGAAGAGAGACGCAGCCCTCTGTTTGTGCGTCTGAGCCAGGCTGCCTGGTTCATTCTCACTGCTCTTTGGCCCAACCTGTCTTCTTGCTGACTGCTGGCTCTGGAACCGTGAAAAGCAAAAGGGCTACAAAATCAAAACAGCCATCTATATAATGAACCGTTTCTTATCACGCCGAGAAGGCACCTCGTTTGTGATAGGGATCAGTGTGCGTAGGCTCCAGCGAGAGACCTATGAAAACACCAGCCTTCCGGAGCGTCTGGCTCCTACCAGCTGGGTGCTAATTGTAGCTAACGCCTCCCTGCCCATTAGTACAAAGGAAATAAACATTCAGGAGTCATTTTCAAAGCATTTTGGTTGTTCCAGAACATGTGAGGTGGAGTCTCAGGGTGCACAGCAGGTCAACAGGACCAGCAGCCGGACAGAGCCGTCGGCCCCCTCAGGAGGCACAGCCTGGCCTGGCCTCTTGTGCCCACTCCCAGGTCTCTGAAGTGTCAAGGGGCACATTGCTGTCAGGACCACAGAGGGTCTCCTGGCCTCTGCCTTGCACTCGGCATATCCTGTGGCTCACGTGGGGAGAGCCTGTGTGTCACCCAAAGCATGTCCTTCTGGACAGAGCCCGCCAGGAGGCTGCAGGTCACGAACAAGAAAGCCCTCCCTTCCCTCCCAGCCCGCTGGCCGGGTGCTGACGCTGCCTGAGCAGAACTTCGAGGGGGAGTTTGTGTTGGCCGAGTGACGGAGGGGAAGTGAGGAAGGGCGTGCAGACAGCCGGGGAGGCCGTGGAGGCCCAGCCCTGACGGGCCCTGGACACAGGACAGAACCTCTGACTCACAGAGGCAAGGGGGTGAAAGGTGAGGATGGTGACGCTCGTGCAGCTCCGTGGGAGCAGGATGGCCGTCTTTGCTGGTTGCTCACTTCTGGCCTTGCACACTCCTGCACACACACACACACACATACACAAAGTCCCTAGGGGCAGGCCCAGCTCCCCTATCCCCTCAGCCGGCTGCTCTGACCACGCCTGCACTGTTTCCATAGGGATCTCGATTTACATTAGTCCTGGATTTTAGCAAGGTTCATTTTATCTGCTTAAGGATATGCAACGGCTGGTTCAGAAAGGCACAGGAAGAAAGCCCAGAGCTCCTGAGCTGCGGCCTCAGCCGGAGGGCGTGTGGCCCTGCCAGGGCTGGAGAAAACAGGCTGAGAGTCTGGATGACGGAGCCAATGACAGCCCTGAGCCCGGCCCCTCCCGGTCCCATTCCTGTGACCACTGTGAACTGGGCCAGGACCTCTGGACGAGGGCACGCTCGGGAGGTCGCTGTTGTGTGATGACCTGAGCACCCACAGGTGCTGACGCACCCACAGATCTGAGCCACAGCCTCTGCAGTCAGTGCGCGTGGAGGGGTGCCAGCGCGTCCCTTCTCGTGGGGGGGTCCTCTCCCAGGAGAACTTGACACATGGCTCTGACGGTGCTCACAGCCTTCCTGCCCTGGTTCCCTTTCCGGGTGTCAGTTAACAGCAGCTCCCTGAGTGGAAGGAGGGTGAGCATCTGCACTAACCCTCCCCACACCAGGACAGCCAGGCCGTCCTCCGTGCTCTGCGTGTGTCTGTAAACCCTCCCACAGGCCATCTCGTGAGGATTTTTCTAAACCTGGAAACTGAGGCAGGAAGTAACTAGCGTCATCAAAGTGTGAGTCTGGATGCCCGTCCCAGCATCTGGCCACAGAGTCCAAACGCTCCACCATGTGGAGACACTGGGAGGCTGAGAGCATGGAGTGGGACAGTTCACACTGGCACTGACGGCCTCTGTGGCCCTCACAGAGCAGCCTCGGTCACCTTGGCTCCCTGCACATGGGCAGGAGCAGGTAGGCCCAGGGTCAAGTGTCTCAGAGTCAGAGCTGCCTTCTCGCAGTGAGGATGCTTACTGGTGCTGGTGTGTCAACTCACACCCCCTTGTGCAGTGGGTCCTGGGCCCTGCTGGCCACTGTGCACCTGGCCCTGTCTGTCCCACTGTCACCCAGGCCTGCTGGCCATGGCCGACCTGGCACTCACTCCCAGTTTCAGGGAGGGCTGCTGTCGTCTGTGTCCCGTGCTGCTCGGGACACTGGCCCCACAGTCTTTCGGGACCTGGGCTGCCAGCTCACCTTTCCTGTGGCACAACAGGCTTCCAGTCTACACTCACGTCCTGCAGGGCCTTCTGCCCCGCACACGGACTCGTCAGTCCCCCTGCTGCCACAGCGCGGGCCTGTACAGGGTCCGGGCACGCAGGTGTGTGCTGCTCTCGGACCTCCAGGCTGTGTGACAGGAGGAGGTTCCTAAAGAGGCCGCGTGGTCGAGGGTCCTGCGTGTGCCCACAAGGGAGAAGCCACAGGCACAGCAGCCCCTGCCCCTGCCCAGGGCTCAGGGCCCAGGGCCCAGCAGGGAACCGTGTGACCTGGGCAGCACCGCCACAAATCCCTAGCCAGCCTGGGCACTGGCAGAGGGTGCAGGCCAGCGCTGGGCTGCTCTGGAGGCAGACCCTTCCAACTCCGCACACCCAGACCTGGAGCCCTGAGAACCTGTCCAGAGAGCCTGTCCAGAGAGCCCGGCCAGCCCAGGGGCGAGTGCAGGCCTGGGGCTGGAAATTGCTGGTCTGCGGCAGACCTTTTTGGGAAGGACTGGTTGGCACCCAGGGGGGTGTTGGAAGAACACCACTTTCCCTCCATGCTCAGGAGCATCTGTCAAGGCCATGGCCCTCCAGCTGACCGCACAGGGCCCCAGAAGGGCTCCATTCTGGAAACAGCTGGGTGCTTAGACACTGGGATAGGACACAGGACCCCAGAAGGGCTCCATTCCCTATGACCTGTAGTGGTGCTCAGAGACAAGCAGCTGCCTGTGCATGCACTGGCCTCGGTCTGAGCCCGCTCTGTCAGAGGGGCTGCTGTTATCATGCCCCTCAGACAGGCTGACCCAAGGTCACAGCAAGCCATCAGAGGCCGGGACAGCAGTGCCTCGGCATCAGGTGACACAAATGGGACTCGAGTTTTTCTGACTGTGGAACTCTGGCCTCGCGAGCCTCCACCTAGCTTTCCCCTAACGTAGGGCTGCTGGGGTCCGTGAGGCACCCCCAGCCCCCAGCGGAAGTGCCACAGCTCTGTTCCTTTCCAAGGTGCCCACAGCCCTGGCCCCCAGGCAGCACGTGGCAGGAGGTCTGAGCACTTCCCCGTCACATCACAAAGAGGAGCCCCCCGCCTGATTGGGGAGCTCACTGGGGCCAGCTGGGGTGCAACGCTCTCACAGTAGAGCTGCTCTCCTGTCCCCATGACAGTCTGAGACGGAGGGGAGTGAGAGGGGCACGAGCACCCCAAGCCAGCACACAGCCACTTCCTGTGTCCCCATGAAGGTCTCAGACGGAGGGCAGTGAGAGGGGCACGAGCACCCCAAGCCAGCACACAGCCACTTCCTGTGTCCCCATGAAGGTCTCAGACGGAGGGCAGTGAGAGGGGCACGTGCACCCCAAGCCAGCACACAGCCACTTCCTGTGTCCCTAGGCTCCAGTGCAGTGAGGTCAGAAGGGGAACCTGACCAGGCAGAAGGGAGAGGTCCAGAAACAGAGCCGGGATCCAGCCGAGGTGAGACAGCTGGGGGGAGCATGGGGCCCTGGGGTGCCGTCCTGGGGAGAGGCAGGACAGAGAGCAAGCAGGCTGGCCACTCCCGGTGCCTCATCTGAGGAAGGGGCGTGGACTGGGCTGTCGCTGGGACCATGGTATGGGACCTGAGGACATTTCACGTGGGCGCTAGTCCTAAAGAATCGTGGGGGAGTGTCTCGAGCAGGCGAGGCAGTGATGAGAACCGGTGAGTGTGGAGGTGGCTGCAGAGGCAGCAGGAGAGGAAGAGGGTGGGGAGGGAGGAGCAGCTGCCAGGCCACAGCAGCACCGAGGGCCTGGCAGGTGGAGGCAGGTGGGCAGGGGTGTGTGTGAGGACGGGACACCATCCTGTTCCTCAGGCCAGGCCAGAGGAGAGGACCATGGGGGCCCTTGCTGACCTGGCTTCCTTCAGCGGAGGACATAGCAGGTGGCAGGGACACTTACAGAACACACGGGAGGAAAAGCCCTGGGCTGGGGTAGCTGCCTCCTCTGTTCTGTGTCTCTGGGCACAGAAAAGCAGGGGGGGGGGGGGGGCTTCCTGGAACCCTAGGTCTGCCCAGCTGAGTTCCAAGTTCCCCTTTCTCAGGAAGGTGCCGCTCGGGAACTGGAAGCCTGTGCCTGAGGCCTGTGCCTGGGTGGGGTGGGGTGGGGGGAGGGCAGGAGGAGGGCAGGAGCCACAGCACGGTCGTCAGGCCCTCCCTCTTCCCACACTGCTCCCTTTCCGGGATGTGGGAGGAGGGTGGCTGCAGGGGACCAGGAACGGGCACGGAGAGGCGGTGCTTATTCTAGCAGCCCTGCCTCTCACTTCCTGCCTGCCCCCCTCACCCCTCAACTTCACAGAGGTGGGGGTGAGTGGTCCCCATTCCACAAACACACACCTGTGCTTGTAGCACAAGGCAGCTCCGACGGCTGTCTCTTGCTCCCCGATCTCTAAGAATCCCTGGAGAGTCGAGGTCTGTCCCCCAGGAAGGATGCCGGGCACATGGCAAAGTGCGTCCTTTCCAGACTGGACGGGAATGAACACTCGCTGTGGGCCTGCGACCGGCACCAGAAACCAGTCATCCCCCTAGCGGACATGTCAGGAAGCCGCACGCACGCGCGCACACACACACAGGTCTGTGAGCCCTGGTTCGGCGCTGCCAGCAAGCAGCATTTCTGACCCGACGCCCCCGCGCGCAGGACGGGCCAGGAGGCACGTGAGTGCCTCAAGGAAACGCTTAACAGATTTTGTTCCACGTGATGTTTTCCCGAGAACAGAGCCAGGGTGGGCCCAGCACCGGAGCTCCCGGCGGCTCTGCCTGCCGGCCATCAGCTGGGGAGCCCCGCGGCCTGCAGGGGGAGATCGTTCCGCTGGCTCCTGTCACTTGAGTGACCCTTACACCCTTAAGAGTTTGGAGCTGCCCTTGACCACATTCTCTGTGCACGCCCCCACCCCCCCACCCCCGCAAAGCGCGGGACCCCCTGACGTCCAACATGAGTCCTGCAATGTCCGTCTGTCTTTAGTTTCCATCCACAAATGTCTGCTGGGTTTATTTCCTCAAGGAGAAAGGAGTTGCTAACTGAACGTGCCCCACACGTAGACTCGAGGCGAGCAGGGGCCGGGGCCACAGCGGGGATAGCAGCAGCCTGAGTCACTGGCTGCACAGGCACAGCCCGCAGCCCGGGTCTGAGACCAGCCGTAAACAGAGCTAGGGAGGCCGTGGCTCCTGCCAGGGGAGACAGAAACTGGGAGTGATTTACTAGGAAAGCATGGTGCCCTTCCCCACGCACAGCTCACTGCCCACACTGGCAGGCCCGCATGGCTACGCTGAAGAGACTGGTGTCCAGGAGCGCCCAAGCCTCTGTCCTGCATGAGGCCACAAGGGGTGCGGAGTAAAGGTGAGGGTGCAGACCTCAGAGAAGCCAGGGCTGTGCTGGGAGCTGGTGGCTAAGCTGAGAAGTCAGGAGGGAGGACTGCTGAGAGCAGGCCCTGCGCCCGAGGTCAGCAGGCACCCGGGGTCAGCGGGCACCGGGTCAGCAAGCAGAGTGAGAGGCAAGTTGACAGGGCAGGCCTGAGATGGACCAGGTCCATGGTTCCTGGCAGCAGGTGCAGGGCTTGTGCCTCCCTCCTGTAAGTGCCCCCAACAAGACATCTGTCCCGATGACAGCGGGGCACCCCTTCTTTTCAGGGGCCGCAGCCCCACCTGACCCTACATGGGGAGGAAGGTGGACGAGAATGGGTGGGAACACCCTGGGTAGACTCCAGGGGTCTTTGGAGGCCATGTGAGCCAGACAACACCAGGACAGCCTGGGGTAAAAATGTCTGTAGTGGCCGCAGGAATGCCATTTCCTGGGGACTTGAGGCCAGTGAAGTCTGGTGGACGAACCCCCACAACCTGTGTGCCCATGGCTCAGCAGCAGGAGCCTCGAGATGGAGGAAGCAATGGCACTGAAACACCTGCAGCCGCCCCAAGATGTTCCGGGGGAGAAACATGGGAGGAGCCTCTGAAGGACCCCATACCTGGCTTCCGCAGCTCCGTGGACAACCAGCACTGCCCGTGGGTCTTCCTGCCTGCCTGGCGCACCCTCTCCCCTGGAATCTGGCCCCACAGGCGAAGAGCACTGGCCAGACTTCAGGACCTGTCTCCCGGCTGCAGAGTGGACACTCCTGACAGCGACATCACTGACACATGGGTGGAGCCCTGGGCCAGCCCCTGTGCTGTGACACCCTCTGTCTCGGGCTGCGGGGGGTCCTCACGAGGGTCACAAGATATTGCCAAGACACAGTGTCCCTCCCGCCTGCCCCTTGGTGGCTGGCTGGTTGGGCGCAGGGAGCAGGGAGAGGACGCTCTCCGGCTGTGGGGGAGAGCTCCGCCTCCCCATCTCCTTGGTTACACCAGCCCACGGGCCAGGACGTAGCAGACAGCAGGGCAGTCCGTGGGGCACACGACATGACTGACCAGGCTGTCCACAGGCCGTAGAGCCCTTGATCCCTGTCTCCCGCGGTGGGGCCAGCGCCTACTTGGCAGGGCTGGCTGTCGCTGTGGCTGGAGGCTGGGAAGCAGGCGTCTGCTCTGCGCACGTTTGCTGAGAGGACCTCTTCTTGGTCTGTGAGCAGATGTGCTCGGACCAAACTGCACTTTGAACGTAAGGTTCCCTCTAAACTGTGGCGATAGTCCTGTCAGTCTCAGACTGAAGGCCGAGTCCACGCTCAGGCCTCCCAGACGCCAGGACAGGCCGGCCACCCAAGCACTCCATGCGTGCAGGGCATGCGCCCACTGCTGCCAGCCACGGTGCTTGCCGTCCCCGCCCGGGCACCCCAGGTTCACCAAGGGCTCTCACGTGGAGACCAGGGCAGCGCTGCAGGCCCCCCACTGGAGGTCCCCCACCCGGCCTCTCCCCGGAAGCGGCCCTTCTCACCAGCACGGCTTAGGCTCAGTGCACTGGGGGCCTGCACACCAGGCTCTGCACGCCCAGCCACGGGGGGCTTGGTGGGCGTGGCGTTCTGTGCTACCTGGGCGCCATGAGGACAGGTGTGAGGGCGGGCAGAAGAGCTGTCGATGCTCACACATGCCTCCTCCTTGGCAGGACGGCTCCCCCCCACCCCCAGGTGGCTGCTGAGGGGCTGGTGAGGCAGGGCTGGCAGTGAGAGGGCGGGCCTGAGGCCCTTCTGACCTTGTCTGAGTCCCACCTGTCCCTGACGTGGCCTGCAGGTCTGCCCTGACTGACCCCCTCGTGGCCTATGGGCACTTGGTCTTCGTAACCCCACCTCTCCGTAAGAAAGCTGGGGAGGGGCAGGTGGACAGACTGGCTGCCATTCACGCAGCAGATCTGAGTCCTGGCACAGACCCTACCTTGCAGAGGGCTCTGGGCCCAGGTCAGCAGGGCACCCTCTCCTGGTGGAGAGAAGCCCCTGAATCCCACCAGCCACTGCTGAGGGTGAGCAGGTAGGGATACCCACCCTGGCTGGGACACAGACACCCTCAGAAACAGGGTCAGGGAGACTGGCCGTGGCCACCAAGAGCACTGTCGCCCGTGACCTTCCTGGCACCGGGCACTCAGAACCTGGGATAAGCAGCCTGTGATGGCAGGTTCACTGTCACAGAAAACTGGGGACAGAATTTCCTGTTTGAACAGGCCCTGTTCTCTGGCTGTTCCTGAGCTCGCCCGGGACTCTGGCTCCGGGTCACAGCTAACCTTCTGCTCTCCCCCCAGCCCTGCGGAGCCCACTGCCATGTGGAGCTGCAGCTCGCTCAACAGCACAGGCCGGGGCGAGGACCAGCCCCTCTGCCAGCACTTCCACCTGGTCCTGTCCGTCTTCTCTCTGCTCTACCTGGTCATCGGCGTCCCTGTCGGCCTGGGCTACAACTCCCTGCTGGTCCTGGTCAACCTGCATGACCAGGGCAGCATGACCATGCCCGACGTCTACTTCGTGAACATGGCCGTCGCGGGCCTGGTGCTCAGCGCCCTGGCGCCTGCGTACCTGCTGGGGCCCAGCGCCTCCGGGTGGGCCCTGTGGGGCTTCAGCAGCGAGGCACACGTCACGCTGCTGGTCCTGTTCAACGTCTGCTCCCTGGTGACCATGTACTCCACGGCCCTGCTCAGCCTCGACTACTACATCGAGCGGGCCCTGCCGCGCACCTACATGTCCAGCGTCTACAACAGCCGGCACGTGTGCGGCTTTGTCTGGGGCGGGGCGCTGCTCACCAGCTTCTCCTCCCTGCTCTTCTACATCTGCAGCCACGTGGCGGCCAGGATCGTCGAGTGCGCCAAGATGCAGCACACAGAGGCCGCCGATGCCATCATGGTGTTCATCGGGTACCTGGTGCCCGGCCTGGCCGTGCTCTACGCCCTCCTGCTCATCTCACGGATCCGCAAGGAGGACACGCCCCTGGACCAGGACTCGGGGAGGCTGGACCCCTCGGTGCACAGGCTCCTGGTGGCCACCGTGTGCACGCAGTTTGGGCTCTGGACACCGCACTACTTGACCCTGCTGGGGCACACCTCCCTGGCCTTGCGGGAGGAGCCCGTGGGCGGGCAGCCCCTGGGGATACTGCTCTTTGCTAAGGACCTGTCAAGGTGCCTGGCCTTCTCCAGCAGCTCCGTGACGCCGCTGCTGTACCGCTACATCAACAGAAACTTCCCCAGCAAGCTGCGGCGGCTGCTCAAGAAGACACCCTGTGGGCGCCGGGGCTGCCACGCGGACCCAGCAGGGGTCCAGCAGGTGCTGGCGTAGGCGTCCGCCCACGCACAGCGCACTGCGGGTGCATGGGCCTGCACGTCCCCTGCTGGGTCTCGTATCTTGGGGGACAGGGCGGCGCGTCTGCCGCACGCACAGCACTTTGCCGCCGCCTGCTCTCCTCGCCCCCAGCGGAGGCGCACCAAGGCGAGGATGCGCAGCAACTCAAGCCCTGTGCTCTTGACCTTTCCTGTGTTTGTGCAGAAAAGAGCACGGGAGCCCCTGTGAAGAGCTGCCCCTCTGGGGCTCCTGGAGGCGTGTGCACCTCCCAGGACAGCCTGCAGGTCCACACCCTCCTCCTGCTCACACAGCCCCCTGACAGGGTTTTCCAAATGAAGTGATGGAAGTTAAAGCCAGTATTTATACTTCGTGTGTATTGTTTAAAATACTTGATTCCCCTTCTTATGTTTGTTTATAAAAAGAGATGTTTGAAAGAAAAGTCACAAAGTATTAAAATGAAGGAAACAGGACAAAGAGCACATGTTGATGGGGGTGGGTGGCCATGGCTACTGACGGGTCCGCGGAGGAGGAGGCCACAGCCACGTGGGCATGTGCCTGTGCCATACGCAGGCTGACAGAGTGCATCACCAAGGAAAGGTCTGCCTGAGTGGCACTGAGGTGCTCCCTTACCCACCAAGTATGCCCACCGCCCCTGCCACCTCACAGGGAACGCTGTTCACTGTAGAGCTGTCCTAAACCAGACCCCACAGTGGGCACAAAAACAAGGCAAGAAAACACTGTGAGGACTTATAACCAACCCAACATACAGCTGGAAGGGCCTCCCCACAGGAGCGACCAGGAGAGTCGTGTGGTCCAGATGCAGGGACGCAGGAGTAACTGCTCCTGAGCACGAGCCGAGGTCACCACCCCCACCCCCCAGGTCTCCATCAGCTCAGGTCGCGGTGACCTGAGGAGGCCTGCTTACAAGCAGGGCTGCACGTGGAATGAGGAGGCCTCTTCCCTGGTCCTCTAACCCCCACCCCAGGTCCTTGTGGCCTGAGTACATGCCCACCAGCCTCTGATCCCAGTTTTGAAACCCCAAAGGCCCTATAAACAGAATTTTTCTGTTTGCAGCAAACCCACACGGTTGCAAACCTTGATGGGAAGTGGTGCAGGAGGCAGAGTGTACTCTGCAGTATCCAGCAGCAAGCTATCCCCCAGGGAGCCCAGATGCCGTGGCTCGAGGACAGAAGTGTCCATGGGCGAGTTGCCCTTCTTCCATGGCACGCAGTGTGCCTGCTCCACAAACATGCACTGGACACCAGGCCCTGGTTGCAGCTCCTCGCTGACTGGGCTGCTTCTGCTCAAGGGTGCAGCTTGTCTGCCACCCAGGGCTACACGGTGCCAGCACTGCTTCTAGGTCCCCAAAGCCTCAGGCCTGACCCCACCACCCCAAACACAGGACACCAGGGTGGCAGCAAGGACTCCACATCCCGCTCTAGCTGGGCACCCTGAGGCCGGCTGAGTGAGAGTGCAGCCCCCGAGGCCCTCGCACAGAGCTGCAGGAGCTCTCTTGACACCGAAACCTGGGGCCAAGGTCCCCCAGGCAGCGCGGGGCTGGTCAGAGAGCTGGTGTCAGGGTTATAAAAGCCCCTTCCCTTGGCCGTCTTTCTCCCCGGCTCTAGCACAAGGAGCCCGGGTGAGGGGAAATCCCGAACAAACCTGCGGTCTCTGCCCTCAGCCCGACCCTTAGCCCAGCTGGTCTTCCCCAAACTGATAAGGGGGAGGAGGAATCACTGTTTTTCCTTTTCAATTTCTCAAAGGCTTTGGCTGCAAACTGGCTATTTTGGTGGCTTCCTGGGGGTCTGGGAAGGCCCCTGGCCCTATCCTGGTGCCCACCTCAGATGACAGAGGGGTCCATGGATGTGGGCAGCTCTTCCTGGTAGGGCACTAGACCACAACAGACTGGGCCCCCCTGCAGACACCCCCCTCTCACAGAGAGCCTCTATGCTGCTCACGCTGCAACCCTGCAGGTCTGCCTGGCGCAGGAGCAAACCTCGGCCCTCCTCTTCTCCCAGGGCGCCCAGCACCGACTTTGCATTTGGCACCTGCCCCTCCCGGAAGAGTCTGAGTGGTGTGCATTTCTCTGGCTCCCAGAACGCCTGACTCCCAGGGCCGGCACTGCACTGCCAAAAATGGAAGGAATTCTGAGCTATCAGGAGAATGAGGAGCTGTTTGGTGAACTAAATCCTATTTTTTTTGTGTGTATTTTTCTGAAGCTGGAAATGGGGAGAGACAGTCAGATAGACTCCCGCATGCGCCTGACCAGGATCCACCCGGCACGCCCACCAGGGGCGAAGCTCTGCCCACCAGGGGGCGATGCTCTGCCCCTCCGGGGTGTCGCTCTGCCGTGACCAGAGCCACTCTAGTGCCTGGGGCAGAGGCCGAGGAGCCATCCCCAGCGCCCAGGCCATCTTTGCTCCAATGGAGCCTTGGCTGCGGGAGGGGAAGAGAGAGACAGAGAGGAAGGGGGGGTGGAGAAGCAAATGGGCGCTTCTCCTATGTGCCCTGGCTGGGAATCGAACCCGGGTCCCCCGCACGCCAGGCCGACGCTCTACAGCTGAGCCAACTGGCCAGGGCCTATTATTTTTTTGTGTGTGCGAGAGAAAAGGAGACACAGGAAGGGAGAGAGATGAGAAGCATCAACTCATAGTTGCAGCTCCTTAGTTATTCACTGATTGCTTCTCATACATGCCTTGACCAGGGAGGGGCTCTAGCCGAGCAAGTGACCCCTTGCTCAAGCCAGTGATCTTGGGCTTCTAGCCAGCGACCTTTGGGCTCAAGTTGGCGACTTCAGGGTTTTGAACCTCGAACCTTAGCATCCCAGGTCGACGCTCTATGAATTGTGCCACTGCTGGCCGGGCTCTATCCTATTTTTTTAACTGACCCATGCTGTGAGTTTGCAAGTTGTCAGGATAGCGTTCTCAACTTTATGTCCCAAGGTCATTAATTCTGCTGCTGACACTTAACTGTTGTAATTTTTAAATTAGCTATCTTATTTTTATTAACAAAAACTCATTTGCCTTGCCATGCTTCATTATTTAAGAAGCTAAGTTATATGTCAAGTTCTTGAATGGAAAGTCGTTGAAATGTGGGATTTCTCATCAGTAATCTGTGACACCTGCCCCACGGGCTTGCCTCAAGTTCTATAGCTCAAGAAAGAAGAAACTGCTGAAGGAAATCACACATTTGAAGACTTTAAATTGTTTGATACTTATTATCCACTTCCTGAATGTTTAACTTTATATCTCCGGGATTCTGTGATATGTATGAGAGAGCTGGCATTTCTCCTAACAAGAAGCTCACCCTTCTTAGTTCCTTTTCTGCAGTTCCTCCTTCCTCCAACCTGTGCATCAGACCCACAGAAGCTTGGCCACAGCCTCCAATGTGGACACAGTGCCCACATGTGTCTGGAGAGTTGGCCAGAGGTTATGGCATCCATGAGCCTTATAGCTCTTTGAATACAATTTAAATTTTTTTAATTGACTGATTGGGGCGGGGGGAGAGAAACATAGATTTGTTGTTCCACTTAGATGTGCATTCATTGGTTGCTTAATGTATGTGTCTTGTCCGGGATCGAACCCTCAACCTTGTTGTTTTGGGATGACATTCTTAACTGAGCTACCCGGCCAGGGCCTCTCCAGATGCAACTTAAAGCTTATTGCCTGCACACACTGAGTGTGACAGAACTGGAGGCATCCCCATGACCCCAGCAGCTCTATGGTGCCCCCAGCCAGCGTGGGTGGGAGCCGAGTGTCCCCCACCCCTCTGCAAGGGGCCTGACTCACCAGAGCCCAGCATCACTCTGCGCATAGCACTCAGTATTTCAGAGCTGGGTGAAGCCCAGCATCACTCTGCGCATAGCACTCAGTATTTCAGAGCTGGGTAAAGAAGCAAATCGTCCAGGGACAAGAGAACCTGAAGCACCCACTTCACAATAATAGAGAGTGGGCAGCTCAAAGGACTCTGTGAGCTTGCTGTGCTTGGCCGACCAGGGGTGTACAGAACAGGTGCCCACAGGACCCTGGCTGAGCGCCCTGTGTCCACCCCGCTCAGTGCAGTCTGCTTTCAGGAAGCGAGGCCCAGGCCTGGGAGATCTACATTCCAGACGCCACTCGACTTAAGGTGAGGCTACTACCCCAGAGAACCTTCACGGTTTGTCTTTTCACCTGTGTGGCCCACGCTGCCTGCCTCAGCCCGCCAGGCCCTGGAGGACAGGCTGTGCGGTGAAGATGCAGGGACACCCCGCGCCCAGTGTGGGCTGAGGACGCCCAGCGCCCAGACCTGCCTCGGCCGCTGCTCTGCCCCTTCCCTCCTCTGCCGAGCACGTGGGCGACTCTGGGAAGCACGAGGCAGGGAGCCAGACACCCGCACCTGCTCTGTGAGCCTGAGCTCAGCTTAGTGATTCTCTGTGGCAGTGGTCCCCAACCCCCGGCCGCAGACCGGAATCGGTCCGTGGGCCATTTGGTACCGGTCCGCAGAGAAAGAATAAATAACCTACATTATTTGTTTTATTTATATTTAAGTCTGAATGATGTTTTATTTTTTTAAATGACATGGTTCCCTGTTACATCCGTCTAAGACTCACTCTTCCCTGATTTATCAATGTCACCCCATTAAAATTAATTAAAAATAAATAATCATCAACAATGAAAAAAAAAGACTCACTCTTGACACTTGTCTCGGTCACGTGATACATTTATCCGTCCCACCCTAAAGGCTGGTCCGTGAAAATATTTTCTGACATTAAAATGGTCTGTGGCCCAAAAAAGGTTGGGGACCACTGCTCTACGGGGACCACCTCATGCTCTCTCCCATGGGGTACTGGGAGCTGCCGAGGCTGCACGGGACGGGGCACCTGGCAGGTGGGTGCCACATGCTGCCGGAGGGAACAAAGACATATCCTAAGTGACTTCCAGGCCCTAAGAACTCTGCTGCTCATAGGAAGAGACAGGGTCCCAGAGCAGGCCTGCCAAGAATGCAGACTGACAAAGTATGTGCTCTGGAATAAACCAGGCATCGTCCCCCCTCCCAAGGCACCAACACGCCAGGCCCTCAAAGGGAACGTCAGTCAGAGTAGCTGTAGGTGCAGGAACCAGCCAGCCAGCTAGCACCGAGCTCTGGGGAGGGGAGGGGAGGGGAGGGGAGGGGAGGGGAGGGAGGGAGGGAGGGGAGGGGAGGGGAGGGGAGGGGAGGGAGGGAGGGAGGGGAGGGGAGGGGAGGGGAGGGGAAGGGAGGGGAGGGAGGAAGGGGCATGGGGCTTGGAGTGTGCACTAGGTTCCTGGCCCTGCACCCAAGCTTCTCATAACCCTAAATGCAACACCCCAACTTCCCCAAGGGGTGGGTACTGTCACCTCTTTTCATAGACGAGACGGAAGCGCAAAGCTGAGGGCCTGCCCCAGAGCCCACCCTACCCTAGGTCAGCACCCCAGGTCAGCCCTCCCCTGACCAGGCAGCCTGGCTGCTCAGTGCCTGGACTGCGGGGACCATTCCCTTGGCTCTGCGGGAAGCTAGAGCCGCAGCGAGGAAGAAAGGTCCTCGCTGACCTAGGGTGACTTCTGTTCCTGGAGATGGCCTGTGCTCACCGTGAACTGTGATAAGGGCCAGGATGCCCCTCAGAGCCACAGCTGGAAGGGCTGGGGCTGCACCTCTGCTGAATGAGGGGGACCCCATGCTCAGGAGCTGAGTGGGCCTACAACATAAGAACGTCCCAAACGCTGCAGACGTGAGAGCTGTGAGTCCTGAAGCTCTGAGCAGGAGGTGATGGAGAGCCACCTCCCAGGTCCCCTGCTCCCAGCCCGAGCAGGCGTTTGTGGAGCTCCCCCCAGTGGTCGTGGGCGGAATCTCTTCAGAGCCCAGGAGCATGGCGGGGCAATCAGGACCCACAGGCAGAGGGAGCTGCCCCCCACGGCACCGGGGGCGGAGCAGGAGGGAGGAGACCCTGTCTGTGCCACAGGCAGGCTGCTCACAGGCTTCACAGCTGCCCATGGAGGCGATGGGGCCTCAGAGCACAATTCAACGACTTCAGGAGGCTTTCATCCCCACCGCACCTCCCCGGCCTGTCTGCGGAGAGCAAAGGGAACACCCATCCCGTATTCCTGAGGTAGTGGGAGGAGGAAGTGCGAGTTGTTCGGAAACTGTCCCCTGCGGACACTTAGCCCAGAATCCACACAGACTCTCAGAAGTCTCAGGGAATTCTGCTTTTACAAACACATGCACAGCCGCCCGGTGCTGTTCTGCATGTGTGAATGCACGCACACACACCTGCACACCTGTATGCACACACACGATGCAGAGACACACAGGCACATACACATGCTGCCCATGTGAGGACAGCACACCCTCAGGTCAGGAGCAGAGGGGCGTGCACACGACTTCTGCTTAGTGAGAGGGCAAGTCTGGTTCCCGCAGACGCCTGGTGCGTGCGGCTCGCGTGGGGCTGTGAGCACTGTACTCGACGGGGAGGGGTGCAGCCCGGAGGTGCCCAGCAGAGGGCACTGGCAACGCCGCAGGAAGACCTGGCGGGTCTGCTGCGCTGGGGCTGCTGCTGTTAGCTTGCTGCTAGAAGAGAAGGAGGGAGGAGCCACATAACAACACTCAAGTGTTCTCTTCATAAAAACATCTGTCCACGAACCCCAAAAACCCCTTGAGCAGTGCACAGACCCCACTCCCGAGGGACCAGCCAGCTCCCTGCCACAGGTCCATCCAAAGAGCCCCCAAGTCTGCAATTCCACAGGTCCCTCGAGGCCAGAATGAGACGCCCAGCCAGGAGCCCACGGGACTGTGGGACCTCCGGCAGGCCCCCGTTTCCGGGGCCCTTTTGATTCTCTGGGAGCAGGAGACCTGCAGGGCCTGTCAGCACCGTGGCCAGCGCCACCCAGAGGCCCATCCCACAGTCTGCCGCAGAGCTTTGTGGCCCGGCGGGACCCTAACCCTAACCCTAACCTGCCCACGCCCCGCCCTGCCCCGCCCGCCAATCCACAGCCAGCTGCCAGCTTCCTCCACAACGGCCTCCAGCAGGACCTGGGAATGTGTGTGTGTGGGGGGAGGGGGCAGAAGCCTGTGACACGTGGTGACAGGGGCCGGAGGGGCAGGCAGAGCCTTCTGAGATGGTGGCAATGTTCCTAAAGTGTGTTGTGCTCCTGGTGTACATGATTTTTATTGAAAGACACTGAACTGTATTTTTATTTTGAAAAGAGTGAAGACAGACTCCCACATGCACCCCGACGGATCCACCCGGCAAGACCTGTCTGGGGCTGACACTCCACCAGCTGAGCCACTGGCTGAGGCAGAGAAAAGGGAGAGAAGGGACAGAGAAGCAGATGGTCACTTCTCCTGTGTGTCCTGACTGCTGATCAAGCCTGGGACATCCACACGCTGGACCAACATTCCATCCATTGACCAAACCGGCCCGGGCCTGAATTATGTTTTTAAAACAGGTGGATAATATGGTACGTAGAGTATACTTCAAATAAGGCTTTTGTTAAACACGTCCGAGGGACAAAGCCAACACAGACAGAGGTCACGGGTGCTGGTACTACAGCAACTGACACGAAACGCCCCCAGCCTGGCAACCACCGCGCTGCCCGTCTCCGCACGCACGGCCTCTCCTGCGAGTGGAGCCACGCGGGGCCTTGTGTGTCGGCTCCTCTCACTGAGCAGTCTGCAAGGTCCATCCTGGGTGAGGTTGTGCCAGGCTCTGCCCCTTCTCCTGGCAGGACCAGGTCCCGTGGTGCACGGGGACCACACTGTGTGTGCCGTACGCCACCCGCCGCTAAGCATGGGGTTGCTTCCACACTCTGGCTGCTGCGCCGCGTGCACCAGTGTTTGTGTGGAAGAGGGCCGTTTAGGGACTCGCGCAGGACAGCACAGCAGCTGTCCCAGCCTGTGTGGTGCCCGCAGGACGAGCCAGAGAACAGGAAGCCTGGTTGTGCAGAGCTCCTGCCAAGATGCCAACAGTGTGTCCTGGAAAAGGGTGGGCAGAAGGGGAGTCCCTGTTCCTTAGGACAAGGTGTCCACCGCCCTCTCGACACAGGGCTCAGACCAGGTAGTGGAGAACTGAGGAAACCAGGTCCCTGGGTGCCTCCCGCTCCATTGCCACGTCCCAGGCCAGGCTGGGCTCCAGGAGTGAGGATGAGCTCAGCCTCTGTCCACTCCGGTCACTGCTCCGGACACGACGTGCAGTCGCGTGTGCGGGGCTCCTGCGTGCCTCCGCCCGCCAGGGGTGTCTGCAGAGTCCTTGCCTGACCCCGTGTTGGGGTCAAGGGAGCCTGGGCCACGACAGGGGCTTTGCAGGCAGGACAAGGCCCACAGCACACCTGTCATCCTGCAGCCCGTCCCATCCAGGGCGGACAGCCCCAGGGCGCAGCGACCACAGGAGGAAGACCACACTAGTAAGGACAGAGGATGTGTCACGGGTGGAGGAGCACCTGCCCACCTGATCCTAGCGCCTGAGTACACACTCCCCTTCACTCGGGAAGGCGGAGACCTCACAGCCATGGCTGGCCCAGCTGGTGGCCTGGAGAGCCTTCACTGTCCACCGGCGGCAGCTACAGCACCAATGAAGCCGATCCCCCACCCTTCGAGACCAGAGGAGCCACAGGACACACCAAGCGAGACTGGGGTTGGGCGAGGGAAAGGCAGCTGGCCAGCCAGAAACCTCCTGCAAAGCTGGAGAGGTCCCAGGGAGAGCTACAGATGTGAACCGGGGCTCAGGGAAGAAAGCCCTGGGCCTGAGCTCCAGGAGCGGAGGCGGGTCACCCCTACAGTGCAGGAAGCCACATTCCTCCCACAGAAGCCCAGGTGCCACATGCTCCTGGGGCACAACAAGGCCCACACCACTGAGCAGGAGCAGGCGTGAGCAGAGCAGGGGCAGCACTCTCATCTCATGACCCCACCCCTCCCTGTCCCCAGGAAGGTCCTGCCTCATCTCATGACCCCGCCCCTCCCCTGTCCCCAGGAAGGTCCTGCCTCAGGCAGTGCCCTGGTCTTACTCCCCGGCCAGCGCCCGCCCTCAGCAAGCCTGCACAGCACCAGGAGGACGCGAGGCCCCAGTCAGTAGCCTGAGTGCAGGGCGGGGCCTGCAGCTGCACGTCCTACGCAGAACCCGCAGCCTGGCCAGGCCTGTGCCCGCCTCTCCTGCCCTGGGCTCAGAGTCAGGGGCCAGCTCGGGGCCCGGGGCTCCTGAGTGCCTGTCCCAGATGGGTTCCCCCAGTCAGACCTGGGGCTGACTGCCAGTCAAGCTGGAGGCCCTTCCTCCTACACTGGCTGAGCTTGCTCTCAGGGCCTGCCTGTGGCTGGGTCCTTCTGGGGCACACAGGTCGGGGTGAGCTTGATGGCCACGGGGCCCAACGACAAGGCACCTCACCTCTGGAAGCTGGGAATACCCAGGACAGAGACTGACAAGAGCCCAGCTGCCCCTCCAGCCTCAGGCCTCTCACCCCCAGGGGGGGTGAACCCTCGTGGTTGTCAAACCCCTGCAAGGCCTTCCCACTCCCAAGCGAGCTCCAGTGCAGCTCCTGGGCCCAGACTCGGCCCACAGAGCTCCCACCGGCTGTGCTGCCGCCGGCAGGGGCCGCAGAGGGGGGCTGGGCACTGCTCAGAAAGTGCCCCCAGGCTCACACATCTCACAGGGCTAGCTTCACAGATGGGACACGGCTGCCAAGCGGCGAGGCACTTCAAGGGGAATCGATCGCACTCCAAGTTCCCAGCCAGCCGGAGCAAGCCACCGTGGGAGCTCGTGGCTCCGCCTGGCAGGGCCTCCCTCCTCCAGGGACCGAGGGCTCTGGGCTGTGCCCCGTTTCCCCGCTGCTTGGGACTTCACTGACCCTGTCCTCGTGACTGCCTCCAAAAGCCTTACCTGCCCAGTGCCCGGCCTCCTGCCAGGTGCGGAGAGGATGTGCTGGTGACCAGATGCAGGGGACCTGCTTCCCAACGGTCCTCCAGGCGACCACACAGCAGGGTGCTGGGCACAGGCCTGCAGGGCCGGGGTGGGGAGGAGCCTCCCAGTCCTGAGTTCAGGATGCCAGTGCCCCGACCTCCACCCCTTGTGAACAGCAGCGGGCAGAGCCCTGGTCCGGGTGGCGCCAGTGGGGGCCCTGGAGCTGGTGTGCTCGGGGAGCGTCTGGGGGACTGTGCGTGGCTAGACAGGTTGTGAGCCCTTCTCCCGTGTGCTGGGTGGTGTGCTCGGGGAGCGTCCAGGGGGCTGTGCGTGGCTAGACAGGTTGTGAGCCCTTCTCCCGTGTACTGGGTGGTGTGCTCGGGGAGCGTCCAGGGGGCTGTGCGTGGCTAGACAGGTTGTGAGCCCTTCTTCTGTGTGCTGGGTGGGGTGTGAGGTCCTATTTTAGTTCAGACAGGGGCCCGCTCTCTGGGAGGGACTGCCTTTCCTGTCTCCGCGCAGCGACCTCCCTCCCGGGTCCGTCTGAACGCCTCTGGGTCACGTGGCAAGACCATACTCTGCTTAAAATACAGTGTGTGGTTTGAATTAAGGCCGAATCCCTGTTTTCCTTACGAAACTGTAAGGTTTCCGCGCCTGCCAGCCTTCCCCGGGCACAGAGCCGCTGAGAGAGGCCGAGACTGGAAGCAGAAGAGACAGGCCTGGGAGACCCCTCACAGGACGGCGCAGGGAGCCCAGGTGAGCGTGGTCCGCAGGACGCAGCGGCCCCACCCCTGCCCCGCGCCCCTCCGCTCTATTTGTGGTATTTAATGGTGGCTGGGGGAGCCCTGAGCCCTGAGACGCAGTCAGTTTGTGCTGCAGGGTGGTCCCAGGCAGCCAGCTCGGGTCCTCACTCAGGAAGGGTGACCAGTAGCCCTAGCTCTGTCTCACGAATACAGGGCCAGAAAAGGTTTGTCACCTGTGGCAGGTGACTTACACCACTGCTCTCACCCTCGGGCACGACTGCAGAGAGGTGACAAGGAGGGCACAGATGGGTGCCCTGCGTTCAGGGCATCAGACCTGAGGCTATGGGGTGGGGATGCATGGAGCCCAAACTTGGAAGAAATTCAAATCACTCAAACGGCGAACAGGCTGTGTGTAATCCACACAGTCCCACACTGCTTAGCACGTCATGGGCGAGCCGCTGTCCGTGACACCGAGACAAGCACCAGACACAACCGTGACCTCCATCCAGGTCACGCCCCACACTGCAGGGCCAGGAAGCCCGCCAGGACTGGAGGGCGCAGGGCCAGCCACATATGGCTGACGTGGTGACTCATCAGGTTTGGCTCCTGGTCTCCGGGAGGACTGAAAACATTTACACAGCCAAGACCAGAGGCGCTAACAGAGCCGAGTCCAGCCAGGGACCAGGGGTGGGGGTGGGAGCGCTGGCTATAAGGAAGGGCTGGTGCCCAGGAAGCTGGCTGCCCCGCCCACGGCCCTGTCCCCGGGACTCCCGCCAGCTGAGTGGGAGTGCTCCATGCGGTCACCACGCCCGCATCCACTTCACTACGAGTGGGTGGCACAGCGGCAAACCCAGCCCGGGCCGTGTGCTGAGGACCCTCAGGTGAAGGAGTGAGGGCGACAGCCCCCGGGGCCCGAGTCGGAGACGCAGGGTGTCCAGGGGGTCTTGGCGGGGAGGGTCCATTGCACCCGTCCAGCAGTGGAGGACACGTCAGAGTCGCTAAGGAGAATCCTGACCTCTCAGGGTTACCGCTGTTTGCACAAAACCCACCACCTGTGAGCCTGAGGTCCAGCACAGGACTGGAAAGGAACCATGAGGACAAACCACAGGACAAAGGTCCAGAGGGGGAGTTCTGAGTGAGCTGCTGTCTCAGCACCAGGCAGTCACCCGCCCCTCCTGATGACAACACAACTGTGGAGGCACGAGGAACACTGGAAGGGGCACAGCTCCCTGGATGCAACGCTCGACCACGGACACACAGGCCCGTCCCAGACAGTGGAGGGCCCAGGGGACAGGGCCTGGCCCGGGTCCGGGCGGGGCACACCTGTACGCCGTCCCTCCCCCGTGCCTCCACCCCTCACGGGGCCCACCGCTCTCCAGGCCCTCTAAGTGCGGGAAGCAGTCCCGGGGAAGGGGCCACGCTCCCTTAGACCTGTCCTGAAAGACCGAGGAGCCGCAGCCCAGAGCTGCCGCAAGGAACACAGAATCTCAGCACTCCTGCTGGGAACCCCCGGGGAGCCTGGGGCCGGACGCTGGCAGCCCCCCTGCGTGGCTCAGGGGAGGCCCCAGATGCCCTGGATCTTGGCCTGCAATCGGCACCAGAGGAGCCACGGGCGGGCCCGAGCCTCGGGTAAGAGCCCCTGCTGGCGTGCACAGCACAGGCCCAGAGGGCTGGTCGGGAGGGACACACGCCGCACGGCTGTGCACACTGGGAAGCACACACACGTACGCAGGAGCCAACAACGCCCCTCTTGTGTGGACCCGAGAAAAGGAGACACTGTCACGTAAGAGCGGTGTGCAAATACTTGAAGCAGCTTCATTTATAACAGCCCAGACCTGGAAACGACCCAGACGTCACTCACAGGACAGACAGATAAACTGACTGGTACATCCACACCGTCCAGTCTGCTGGGTACTGAGGCTCAGGCCCACCTGTCACGGGCAAGTCTCCGTGCAGGACGCCGAGAGAACAGCTCCAGACCCAGGGCCCCTCGTGTGGACCCTGGGGGAGCCGAGCACGGGGACAGGAGGCCGTGTGCCGGGCTCAGGGCGGAGGCGCTGGCGTTTCCACAACCAGAGGCATGTGTGGGACACACTCAGACCAGTACGTTTTACTGTGTGTGAATTTTAAAGTGCCTAGGTCCCTGGGCCTCCTGGACACCGTCATTTGCTTTGTGTGGAACTGGGCTTGGTGACTGAGCTGCCACAGCTGCAAGGTGGCTTCCAGCTGCACTGCCTCGTGGGGGCAACCCTCAAGTCTGGGTGGATTTCTCACAGGAAGTGCTTCCACAGGGCCTGGCACGTGGGGAACACTAAGGCCCCGACTTCCGAGAGCCCATCTCAACCTCGTCTCTGTGCGCTGCCTGCCCCTCGCTGGGGGCCGGAGGGGAGTCTGTCGAAGCCAAAGAGAAGCCCCGGTCATGAAGGAGCCAGGAATCGGGGGTGAGAGCTGGAGTGAAGAGCCAGGACTGGAGCCAGTTTCACAAGGAACGTCTTCCATGTTTTGTTATGTTACCTTTCCAAATAAAACCCAAAAGTGGTGGCTGGCACAGCAGATGAGGTGCTGGCCAAGCCCACCCCCGGGCGTCACCCCACCTCTGAGGGGCCCGGCTGCATGGGTGGAAGAGGCCACAGCAGGGCCAGGTGTGCAAGGCAAGCAGAAAGCTGAGCCCTGCCGCAGCCGCGCCCAGTGCCCACCCCGGGCCAGCAGCCGCGCCCGGTGCCCACCGCACCCGGGACCTACCCTGGGTCAGCAGCCGCGCCCGGTGCCCACCCTGGGCCAGCAGCCGCGCCCGGTGCCCACCGCACCCGGGACCTACCCTGGGCCAGCAGCCGTGCCCGGGACCTACCCTGGGTCAGCATGCTCGTCCTGGCACCCACTATCTAGGGGGGCTGAGAGCCCAGAGGTTAGGGAGCCCGTGTGTGGCCAGGAGGTTTCCGCCAGAACACCAGTCCCATCTGTGGAGCCATGAGGCTCACGACTGGGGGGTGGGGAGCTAGGGGAGGGGAGACAGGATAGCTGGACCTCCTCCACCCCAGAAAGGCCCCCAACTCGTCTCTGGAGAAAGGCGAGAGCCTTGAGGCCAGGTTGGGACACATGCTTCCCTCCACTGGCCAGGTGACCAGCACCTGGACACATCAGATGGCAGAGCTGACCGCCACAGGCAGGGTGGCTAATGTGGATGCCCCAGGAGGCGCCTGCAGCTCTGGCTGCTGCAGGGTTCCGGGGCAGCCCGATGCTATTTCCTGACTGGCTGTGAATGTTCACAAAAGCCTTCTTCCAATTTGCTGTAATTAATGAGACGTCACGAGTCACTTCCTCTGGCCCAGTCACTACTCTTCATTTCGCTGTCGCCTGGTGTCCGGGCCATTGCTCACCGCCACGGGCGCCGGCAGCTGGGAAACGTCAGCGTGAGTGCCCAGAGCACCTGGAGCACGAGGTCCCCGGCCCCCGCGGGCCATGGGGCAGGAGCGGCTCTGTGCCAGCAACGCACACACAGCCACAGCCCACGGTGCACGGCGACCAGGCGCTGCCTGTGACGCTGTCAGTCTTTGTCACTGGGACCAACGTGCAAGGTGGGAGCACAGATCCGGGCAGACACGACCCAGGCCCCGACTCGGAGGAGACCGGGTGCTCTGGGGACGGGGGAAGGACGTGGCACGAGAGGAGGGCAGGTTCCCACTGTGCCAACGAGCTGGGCTGCTCTCCGCCACCAACGGCCGCTGACTGTCTGCCATCCTCAGACAGAAGTCCCTCGTGCTAGGCTCCGTTCACTTGACATACAACTGTGAGGCCATCAGGTTTGGCCCAGTCCAAAGGCTCGAGGTCATCCCCTGGGATGGCCACTCTGGCCCCAATGTCATTTCCCACAATTCAGTGAGGAGAGCCCACGACGAGGTCAGTCTGTGTGTGTGACGCACACGTGGCCAAACCCTTCTTGTTGTCATGTCGGGAAGAAAGGCCTTTCACTTCTGCTACCTATGAATTACGTGTTTGTGATCTGTGGTCACTGTGTGACTCAGCCAGCCTGCCTAAAGCAAAAACGCACTTCAACACTGGACGGGCCCTCGCGCCCCTTACAGACCACCAGACACGGAACCGCCGCTGCCCAGCAGCCCAGATGAAGGAGCTGTGGGTCGGGCCACCTCTGAGCATTCCCTTAAAGTTAAGCCTCCTATCCAGGCTTCCGTTTTCTCTGATCAACAGCAAAGCTATGGCCCAGTCTCACCTGCCCCTCAGTTCAGATCTAAGGGAGCAGGGACGTCTCCACGGCGAGGACCTGAGTGCTGTGGGACAAGACGGGCCGCGAAGTATGCGCCTGTCCGCCCTGGACCGGGACGCCCCAGCTCAGCTGCAACACCACCCCCACGGGCGCCTCCCTCGCACGGCCAGTCGGTCAGAATCTCTCTGGGTCTGAAGCTGACAATGCGTGCAAACTGGACTCTGCCCAGCCCCCAGCAACGGGGGTCCAGCTGTTCCCTCACGCAGCAGAGGCCCGACTGAAAGGAGCAGGCGCACCGGACGGGCTCGCAGTCCGGGTCCTGGAACCCCACCCCCACCAAGCCTGCGGGGGGGGCACCTAGAACCCCACCCCCACCAATCCCTCACCAAGCCTGTGGGGGGCACCTAGAACCCCACCCCACCAATCCCCCACCAAGCCTGTGGGCACCTAGAACCCCACCCCACCAATCCCCCACCAAGCCTGCAGGGGGGCACCTAGAACCCCACCCCACCAATCCCTCACCAATCCCACAGGGGGGCACCTAGAACCCCACCCCCACCAATCCCTCACCAAGCCTGTGGGGGGCACCTAGAACCCCACCCCACCAAGCCCCCACCAAGCCTGTGGGGGGCACCTAGAACCCCACCCCACCAATCCCTCAACAAGCCTGGAGGGGCACCTAGAACCCCACCCCCACCAATCCCTCAACAAGCCCTGGGGGGGGGCAAGGCCTCTACACACACTCCGGGCAGCACCTAGACACCATGCGCGCTGGGACGGGTCTCAGCTTCTGAGCCATAATGCTCAGGGGTGTGGGGGGCGGTGGACCCCCAGCAGAGGGTGACCCAGCCACGGGACCCTGGTAACCCTGCGGTATTGTTGCAGCCACACTGCCCTAGATGGCCTCCCACAACATGTCCTGGGTGCAGTACCCGAGCCGTGTCTTCCCGGCCGTGGAGGACGTCATTGCAGCGCAGAGCGTCATCGCCAGGTGCGTGCACATCTACGTGGCCCTGTTTGTCCCGCTGAGCTTGGTGGCTGGACTCTTCAACCTGAGCACCTTCCTACGGGGCCGCGCCAGGCTAGGGGGCCTGGACGCCCTCCTCTTAGACCTCACCGTCACCAACCTGCTGGGGACACTGCTCTCGCTCTCCGCCGCCAGCCGCCCCGACTACCTGGCCACCACCCACCTGCGCTGCACGGCCCTCTCCTTCCTGTCCAACCTCTGCTACTTCAACGGTCAGTACGTGCAGCTGGCCACGCTCGTGTTCCTGCCGCAGGGCCCCCCGTCCTGCTTGCGCCCGGCGACCACAGGGGCCCGGGGGCCCGCGCTGGGCCTGGCTGCCCTTGCAGCCTGCGCCCTCTGCAGCTCCCTGGCCGTGGTGGTCCTGCTGGGCACGTCCGGGGAGCTGCACAGAACCATCCTGTGCCAGCTGGACCCGCTGACCGCCTGGCCCGAGTACGAAATCGTGAAGGTCAGCCTGGGCTTTGGGCTTGCGCTCATCCTGGAGCTGGCGTTCTTTGCCCTGCTGGTCATTCGACGAACCCGGCGGGCCGCCCCACCCCAGAGGGGCCCGGGCTCTGCCCACCCAGCAGTGCTGGCCATCGCCCTGACCACGTTCACCTGCTGTCTCCTCTACAACGCGGCGCTCCTGCGGCGGGCCCGGCTGAAGCTGCAGCAGGACATCGGCTTCCCCAGGGACGAGCTGCTCATGAGCCTGGCGGAGCTGGTGCTGGGGGGGGAGGGCTGTGTGAACGCCCTGGCCACCCTGCTGCTGCACCAGCCCTGCAGGCTGGCACTGCGGACACTCCCCGGGCGGCTCTCCCGGAGCTGCCACAGAGGAGAGGCCCGTGGTGGCTTCTCCTTACAGCGGGTAGGGAGCTGAGGCGAGTCCTGCCTGCTGGGGGCAGCCGGACTCGAGCGGATGCCTTTCTGGCAGGGAGGGGGCACCAGGCACCTGCCGAAACTCCGGTCTGCCAGAGGAGAGCTGATGGGACTGCTTAGGAAGCACTTACTAGAGACGAGCTTCCTGGCATTCAAGCCGATCTGTGCAAAAGTACGACACCTTGACCCAAACCAGCACTGACACCCTGCGAGTCTGGGACGCGGTGAACGTGGGGGAAGCTGGTGCAGCCCAGGCGAGAGTGGGTGGCAATGTTCTCAACGGTGACAGGGACCCACGCGTCGTCCGCTGCCGCTGGCACCGCCCTCCGCCCTGACAAAGAAGAAATCTTGAAGATAAAGACATTCTTCACATAAGCTCACGCCCACCTTAGAATCTCGTCTTTAACGCCTTCGCTGGTTGATTCCCAGGGCCTGGGGTTTGGGCACATCAACCAGGCCAAGACCCACGCAGGCTGCCGCCATCACTGCGGATCTGACGCTGCCCCCCCCGCCCCCCCGCCCCCCCCCTTCCCGGGTGCTCCAGGCTGGCCAGGGAGGAGCTCTGCCCCGGAAGCCCACCTGGGGGTGTGACCGCATCTGCAGGAGGGCCAGGACAGAGGACATGTGGAAACACAAGGTTCAGCAGCCAGTCTTACTCCAAAATACACTCGTCATTCCCACTGCATTTACAATATTTTGAAACTGACTTGGTTGAACAGAGAAGAGAAAAGCCAGAAACAGCGTCTCTCTGGCTCTGCGAGACCTGCCTTCAGAGCTTCTTTTTTTTAAAAAAAATTATGACTTTATCGCCTGACTAGGCAGTAGTGCAGTACATAGAGCGTTGGACTGGGACGTGGAAGACCTGGGTTCGAAATCCGAGGTCACCAGCTTGAGCGCGGGCTCATCTGGTTTGAGCAAGGTTCACCAGCTTGAGCCCAAGGTCGCTGGCTTGAGCAAGGGGTCATGGTCAAGGCACATATGAGAAATCAATCAATGAACTAAGGTGCCACAACAAAGAACTGATGCTTCTCATCTCTCTCCCTTCCTGTCTGTCTGTCTGTCCCTGTCCATCTTTCTGTCTCTGTCACACACAAAAAAAGACGACCTTATCAGAGGATTTTTAGGTTCACAATAAAATTAAGAGGAATTGGGAGAATCCCCAGGTACTTCCTGCCCCGACATGCAGACTCCCCAGTACTGGCACCTCCACCAGATGGTGCGTCTGTGGTGGTCCGTGAGCCCGCACTGTCACCCAGAGTCCAGAGCTGCACGTGGCCACCCTCGGTGCTGTACTTCCACAGGTTCAGACTGATGTGCAGTGATACATGTCCACCAGCCCAATGTCACACAGGTACTCGCAGCCCTGACTCTGTTCTCCACTTGCCTACCCCCACCCCCACCCTCCCAGTCCAGCGTCAGAGGTGGAATCACACGGCGTGTCGCCTTGTCAGACGGGCTTGTGACTTGGCTGTGTGCATTTTGGGTTCTTCCACGTCTTTTCACGGCTTGGCAGCTTGTGCCTTTTCACCGCTGAACAGTATTCCCCTGTCTGGGCTGTCTATGTTAATATCAGCCTGAAAACTACAGACAAGGGTGTGCCTCTGCATGCACACTGTTTCCACATTTGTGTGTCTGCATTATTTCTGTTGAAGAAGGATTTGGATCTCAGTCATTTAAGTGGCTCTGTAACATACGTTAAAATACAAATGCTTCCTGCTTGGCCAGTGGTGGCACGGTGGATAAAGAGTGTTGACCTGGGACGCTGAGGTCCCAGGTTCAAAACCCCAAGGTTGCCAGCTTGAGTGCGGGGTCACTAGTTTGAGTGTGAGATCATCGACATGATCCCATGGGCGCTGGCTTCATGCCCAAGGTCACCTGCTTGAGCAAGGGGTCACTGGCTCAGGTAGCCTCCCCACCCCTCAACAAGGTCCATATGAGAAGCTATCCATGAACAACTAGAGTGCCCCAACTATGAGTTTCTGCTTCTTATCTCTCTTCCTTCTTGCCTCTCACTAAAAAAACCAAAACCCAAACCCACACATCTACCAGACACCTACACACACATGGAAAGGCCCCCACAGCTCCCATGCGCTCTCCTTCATTCACTCACACACCCACAAAGCCTCCCGTGAGGCATGAGCAGGAGCGAGTCTGCACCCCGCGTGCCTGCGCGGGCTGAGCAGGAGTGGGACAGGCTGGGGCCTGGTGGCGAGGACGCCCTCCCTTTTTCACACGACAGTCACGCTGTGTCAGACTGGGGCCTGGTGGCGAGGACGCCCTCACTTCTTCACACGACAGTCACGCTGTGTCAGGCTGGGGCCTGGTGGCGAGGACGCCCTCCCTTCTTCACACGACAGTCACGCTGTGTCAGGCTGGGGCCTGGTGGCGAGGACGCCCTCCCTTCTTCACACGACAGTCACGCATTGTCAGGCTGGGGCCTGGTGGCGAGGACGCCCTCCCTTCTTCACACGACAGTCACGCTGTGTCAGGCTGGGGCCTGGTGGCGAGGACGCCCTCCCTTCTTCACACGACAGTCACGCTGTGTCAGGCTGAGGCCTGGTGGCAAGGACGCCCCCCCCGCCAGGATGGTCCAGCGCGGACCAGCAGCAGCTGGGTGGACGTGTGGAGCCACTTCTTCACACGACAGAGTCACGCTTTGTCAGGCTGGGTGCAGAGGCTCCCGGCTCGCAACTGAACTGTGAGTCTCCTGACGCCCATGCGGCAGGCGGCCTGTGGGGCAGCGTGGTCCTTCTGAGCTGCCGTTAGGCTTTGCTGTCGCCTCCCTGTTCTGGGGCCTCAGAGTGTCCTGCTGTCCAGCTGACGGACCTGAATCTCGGGCCAGCCTCCTGTAAGCTCTGGGTTGCCCTGCTCACAGCAGGTCGCACCACGGCTCGGCCCCGCCAGAAGCATCTTCATGCTGTGTGAGCACAGACTCACAGACTCAGCCCAAGGCTCCAGGGACGGCCACTGATCTCAGGAGCTCTTCTGCGAGGTGGCCCCTTCCTCTCCAGGGCTGGGACAGGCCCAGGTGGCACAGAGCTCCCGGCTGTCTATCGCTCCAATGTCTGAAACCATTGTCTCCTGTGTTTTATCTGACTTAACAATTTACAGCAAGAGTGCGAGCTGCCCTCCGCATCTCATGCATGGCTGGAAGCAGAGGGCCTAAGCTAACTTATAAAAACACAACAGCAGATGCCAACAACTTGGCAGTTTCAGAAGTGAAGGTGACTGCCAGCTCACGGGCACGCAGGCCGCCCGGGAACGGCTGACTCCAGGAACGGGACAGCAGACGTGCAAGCTGAGCCTGGAGAACGGATCCCAGAGTTTCTAAGTACGTATTTCAGCTAAAGAAGTAACTTTCAAAACCAACTGCAAGAATGGAAAGGTATTGGGCTTGCCTGGTCAAGGCACATATGGGAGTTGATGCTTCCTGCTCCTCCCCCTTCTCTCTCTCTCTGTCTCTCTCTCTCTCACTCTTCTCTCTCTAAAAAATCAATAAATAAAATATTAAAAAAAAAAAGAATGGAAAGGTATGCTCTCAAACATTTTCCCTTTGGCGGGGGGGGGGGGGTTCTTTCTTTACACTGAGCCCCACACGAGGCACTGCTGACTGGAATGGACCGACGGGTGGGGGGCCGACAGCCAGCACATCCAGGCTCTATGACCCCAGCCACCAGGTGCACCGAGGGACCCCGGTCCAGTGACCCCTCACCCTGCGCAGACCAGACACACTGAGCACAGAGCCAAGAGAAAGCGGTGCAGCCGACAGGGAACCAAGAACAGGCAGGAGCGGGCTCTTCAGCATGGGAGGACCCTTCGGTCCTGGAGAACGGGGGCGAGAAAACTTAACTGTAAAGGCACAAATCAGATCTGACTGGGAGAGGGGGAGGCCATTTCCTGTGGCTCCTGAGCCTCGCCTCTCCCTGAGGACACAGCTTGCAGATCCTGTAACGTGGGCTGGGACAAGGACCCTGATCTTCAGCCTGACATTCAGAACATTCCACCCACACTCCCCCCCTGGGAACTCGGTGATCCTCCCCAGGGCAGAGCCTGGAGTGTGCCGCTGTGTGCATTCATGCCAACGGAACCAGGTTTCACTGGACTGAACCCCCTGCAACAAGGGTCCTGTACTGCACGCTAACACTGCTGTGCGGGCTGACGAGTCACTGGCCACCCAGGGAGAGATGGAGGGGCCCGAGACCCGGCAGCCCCGTTCAGCGAAGTATAAGCCAAAGCACAAACCTGGGGGACCAGCCACAGCACCGCGGTCTCAGAGCAGACCCAGCAGCAAACACAAAGATACGGCAGCTACTCCAGAGCTGCCACCGGGGTGGCAGTGGGACAGGCCAGGGCGTGCCAGTGGTGAGCGACTGTTATTGAGAGAAAGAGAGAGAGAGAGAGAGAGAGACACACACACACACACGAAGGGAGAGATGAGAAGCATCAGTTTTTCATTGCAGCACTTTAGTTGTTCACTGATTGCTTTCTCATATGTGCCTTGACCGTGGGGAGGGGGGAGGCTACAGCAGAGCAAGTGACCCATTGCTCAAGCCAGTGACCATGGGGTCATGTCTGTAATCCCACGCTCAAGCCAGCGACCCCACGCTCAAGCTGGCAACCTTGGGGTTTTGAACCTGAGTCCTCTTCATCGGTCGACGCTCTATCCGCTGCACCACTGCTTGGTCAGGCATGAGCGGCTATTTTTAAGTGACATGTTTGACTATTTAAGGTCAGGACTTCATCTTATTTATTTAGCTGATGAGGAAGCTGGACTTTCTCATGGCTCATTTCTTTCAAAACGGTGGCTCAGTCCTGTCGGAACTGAAGCCAACTTGTGTGCAGCTGGCCAGAGCATGTCTGGAATCTCGGCACCCTGCTCACGCCCCGCGTCACTCAGATGTTTAGGAGGCTGACGCGCTAGGACCATGGCTGGAATTCTAGAGCTGGAAGGAACCCTGAACGTGGTGTTTTTCCATAAAAAATTTATTCAGAATTCTCTGTTGAAAAATGTGTGTATTTCCCAAACATATCTCTGAAAGATAGTAGTTGTTATCACTCAGAACATCTCCAAGCTCCTCTGCAAGTGACTCATACAAAACAGGAAGCTCGTGGCACCCACTCTGGCCACCAGGCCTGCGGGCCCTGAGGTGCTCCCACGCCCCTCGAGCCCTGAGGTGCTCCCACGCCCCTCGAGCCCGGGCCCCTCCGGGAGCCCTGACTTCAAGCTGGGAATGACCTTGTCCCCGGGAAGGGAGCAACCTGCTTATTCAGGAATACAAAAGATCACTCAGAGTTCAACCCCACGGTTTCAACAAACTGAAAAGGTAAAAAAAGACTCCGAGGAGAAAGCACGAGATCCGTTAAAATGTACTGTTTGTGAAACTGTGCGACTTGGCGAGCAGCCTGCACGTGGGCCCCGCGGTCCCTGCGGTCCCTGCGGTCCTGAGCCGCACGCGGCCGGGACGTCTGGGAGCCTCGGCCCTCTGCCCGGGCTCTGAGCCCTCATCCAGGCCGGCGGTACAGTGCTGACCAGCAGGAGGTGGGCGCCAGGAACCGGGACTAAGTTTATCCTGACCACACAGGCAGGCAGTGGGCAACAGGGGCTCGGTGGGAAGCCTCTGAGGTCTGTCACCAATACCTGCAAGGCAGGTGCACGCAGGTGGCCTCCGGAGCAAAGGACGGGGGGAGCTGAAACAGGGCTAACGTTGGGGGCAGAAAAGTGACTCTAGTTTCTAATTTACTTGTCAGATACCTGCTATTTCTTGGGTTTCAGTTTCTTTCTGTGAATTCCTGAAACTCCTAGGTTAAAGTCTCTACATGCTATTCTCTAACCTGAGAAAACTTAGTGTTTAGTTTTAAGTCCACTCAGTTGCTAAAACAAGCAAGAATATTTAAAGTTTCAACAAATGATGGTAGGTTATTACCTAAATGATAAAAAAGACCTACTTACAATGCCTTCAAACTTAAAAACAATTCTATCACTGGGTGAAGAAAGCAGTTGAACTGGAAACTTCCATCAGTGTGACGGAGCTCACTGCCAGAGTGGGAGAAAAAAGACCAGCAAAAAAATGGTTAACACTGGCCTTCTAGGGACGCAGCAGCGCCCAGAGCAGGAGGGGCACCGGGAAGCCTATAAAGCCAGCTCCCCCTGCTCCCTGTGCTGCTGCTGCTGCTGCTGCTGCTGCTGCTGGGGAGGGCCGGCTCCCAGTGACAATGACAGGCAAGTCTCCACGCCCAGGAAGGCCCCAGCATGCCTCCATCCACCCAGCCAGCCCGCCGTGAGCCCGGGAGGACAGCAGGCTGGGACACCCGTGCAGCCCAGGTGAGTGTGTCGGGGTTCCTGGCTCTGCCTTCGGGCCCTGCCAGCACCGTGCGGCAGAGGGTGCAGACGCAGACTCGGGGAGATGGCACCGCGGGCTCAGCCGCGCTCTCAGGGGGGACCTGGCTCAGCTCTCACATGCGGCGTGGCTGGAGAAGGGAGGCGGAGCGGCAGGCTCGCCTCGCGCTGCGTGCCCACGATGCGGTGTCCACACTGTGCGCTGTGGGCAGCAAGGCCACCCGCTCTGCCCTCGGGCACAGCCCTTGTCCTCTTCCAGCAAAAACGCCCGCCCAGCCCAGGAAGTGCAGACGGTCATGCTCCTGCGTGGAGGCACACGCCTAGTGGAGCGGACAGAAATGCGGTCGTACTTCTCTAGATCTGGACAAGCAGTGGGCATCTGACACAAAACACCTGCGGTCAGTTCTCACAAGGATGCCGGGTCAGCAGAGGGTTTAACCCTGAGTCCCTGCATCTTCCCATGAGACCGCGGATAACACTCGTCACGGACCAGAGACTCCAGCCACTTGGAGAGAAGGGAGGGACGCAGACGGAGGTCCTCCCTTGCAGCCTGTGTAGCCACTATGGGCACAAGACCAGGCGGAACTGTGTGTTCTCTCACCTCTAAGTTTTCCTCTAAATGTGGCCAGTCTAGAACTTTCCAGAGCACAACAAAGGGTCTGGGCAGTTTTTACAGAGAAATAAAATACAGAGGCTTTAAACAAAATGCTACTCAAGTCAAATTTATCCACCCCAGCTAAGCAAAGGGTATTGAACATGTTAGAATAATCACCCCGGTCATGATCAGTCTTTTCCTTTTTTTTTTAAAGTGGTATTCTCAAGCCACAGCCACTGGTCAGTAACCGTCCAGTCTGGTTTGGCAGCACTTCAAAAATAGTTACTAATGACCTCATGGGGTGAAAAGAAAACTCTTAAAAACCAAATCAAATCCACTGCCATGCGACCTGTCCAGTCGCCGGGCCCTGGGCTTCTGACCCCTGTGCTGCTGTCCCACGGCTGGCTCCCTCCTGGGCAGGGCCGTCCCGTGCCTGCGGGAAGTCCTCACGGCCAGGGGCACCCTCCCCACTGTGAAGACCCAGACGCCTCAGCACACATGTGCCCCTGGCTGAGGCCACACGGAACTGGGAGCATGGTGACAAGCAGCAGGGCAGAGGCCCCGTCCAGCAGAGCAGCGCCCGTCCGGGGTGAGCAGCGCGGACGCAGCCCCGCAGAAGCAAGCCGCGAGGACGGCTTCCTTTCCCCTTCCCGGTTACCGAGTTTCTAGGCTACAAACAGCACTACAAAAATATATTAGGTTTGACAATATTTGTCAAAATATTAAAATATCAATAGTACTTCATAAGACAATTACCATTTTTTATTCCTTAGTCTTTTTTTGCCACATTATGAAAACATTTTCATTTCAGGATCTAAGCTTAGTACTAGAATGAGCAAAGAAGCTCGATTTCCTCGATCACTGGGGTCAGGAACAGGTCCTGCCCTGGTCTTCCGAGGGCGTCGGGCGCTGGCTCCCCCTCCCCGCGCAGTCCTCCCCCCACAGCCGCTGAGAGGACCTCCTTTCCCCTCCTGACGCAGCGGCTTTCCCGTCCCCGTGGCCACCAGCAGCCATTCGACAATTAAATACACGGGCAGCCAGGGGTGAGGAAGACTCACGTCCGTCTGCGACACGGACTCTGCGTCTCCGGGAGCCCGTGGGGAGGAAACAGGCAGTTTCTACATTTAACTCTGCCCCCCGTCAGCGACCGCGGTCCCTCCAGGGTGGCCCTTCCCGGCACACGCAGGTGCCGCCCCGTAGCTCTGCGGCCACCTGGCCTGGCGTCTGAGTGTCAATGACGACCTATCCCTCTGTTTCTCCAGGTTCCCTGCAGAGGGGTGTCGGGCAGGTGGCGGAGCACGGGCCGGGGCTACGTGGAGTGGACGCTCACCTCATCCCCCACGCTCTCTGTGCAAAGCAAACCCTGCTGCTGCAAGGGCTGCTGGGGACCGGCTCCACCTGGACAAATGTCCGGCTCACTTCCAAAGGCAGCAGCTTTCTTCCTAAGGACGGGCTTGCTGTTCAGCACGGGCTTCCGGGAGCCCCGCGGCAGATCCTGAAGGTCACGCGTGTGAAGGTACGGGTGTGAGTTCTCCAGAGCCCGTCTTCGGCATGGAGATGAGCACCACCGCCTACAACGGCACCCCAGCGGCCCTCAACCTGTCCCATAGCCTGGCCGGCCGGGCGCTGGCGAACCAGACAGGCGAGCTCTCGGCACACCAGCAGTATGCCATCGGGCTCTTCCTGTCCTGCCTCTACACCGTCTTCCTCTTCCCCATCGGCTTCGTGGGGAACCTGCTGATCCTGGTGGTGAACATCAGCTTCCGGGAGAAGATGACCGTCCCCGACCTGTACTTCATCAACCTGGCGGCGGCGGACCTCATCCTGGTGGCCGACTCCCTGATCGAGGTGTTCAACCTGGACGAGCAGTACTACGACATCGCCGTGCTGTGCACCTTCATGTCCCTCTTCCTGCAGATCAACATGTACAGCAGCGTCTTCTTCCTCACCTGGATGAGCTTCGACCGCTACCTGGCGCTGGCGAGGGCCATGCGCTGCAGCCTCTTCCGCACCAAGCAGCACGCCAGGCTCAGCTGTGGCCTCATCTGGATGGCCTCGGTCTCCGCCACGCTGGTGCCCTTCACCGCGGTGCACCTGCAGCACACGGGGGACGTCTGCTTCTGCTTCGCGGACGTCAAGGAGATCCAGTGGCTGGAGGTCACCCTGGGCTTCGTCATCCCCTTCGCCATCATCGGCCTCTGCTACTCGCTCATCGTGCGGGCGCTGGTCACGGCCCACCGACACCGGGGCCTGCGCCCCCGCCGGCAGAAGGCCCTGCGGATGATCCTGGCCGTGGTCCTCGTCTTCTTCGTCTGCTGGCTGCCCGAGAACGTCTTCATCAGCGTGCACCTGCTGCGGCGCACCCAGCCAGGGGCCGCGCCCTGCCAGCAGTCCTTCCGCCACGCCTACCCCCTCACCGGCCACATCGTCAACCTCGCGGCCTTCTCCAACAGCTGCCTGAACCCCCTCATCTACAGCTTCCTCGGGGAGACCTTCAGGGACAAGCTGAGGCTGTACATCGCGCAGAAAACAAACATGTCGGCTCTGAACCGCTTCTGCCACTCGGCCCTCAAGGCAGTCATCCCAGACGGCGCGGAGCAGCCAGAGGTGAAGTTCAGCAGCGCGGCCTAGACAGCGAGCTGCTCCAGCGACTCAGCACCGCTCCTGGGCCAGGGGCACAGGGCCGGTCAGGGCACCAAGGGGGCCTCCCTGGGCCTCAGCACTGCTCCTGGGCCAGGGGCACAGGGCCGGTCAGAGCACCACGGGGGCCTCCCTGGGCCTCAGCACCGTCAGGCTTGGGCACACCACCAGCTCCCACTGCCACATGGCTCCAGCGCAGAGCTGTGCCCACCCACCATGTTCCCAATGGTAGGCCCCAGGATGACCGGCATGGCCCTCGCGTCCTCTCTGCACAAACTGCACCTCACAGCAGAGGGCACTTCTGAGGGTGGCCACTGAGAGCAACAGGAGGGCACTCTGGATGGAGTGTCTCAGCTGTGAACCTGCCACTCTGGGAAAAGGGGCCTGGAGACTGGTCTATGGGTCACTGTGCCCACCTCCACGTCTGAGCTCCCACACCTGCTCGGTCTCCGGTGGCCGCCCTGCCCACACCTGGTGAGTGACGCTTGTGTGCCAGGTTGCCTGGGCGAGGGGACTCTTCTCCAGGGACAGGTCGGCCACATCTCTGAGATGCCCATCTGGGGGCTGTGTTTGCTCACAGTGTCTCTGCACTATGTCAGTGTGGAGTGACACCGAGGATGGCCCAGCAACATGCCCTGGTACGTGTGGTGACAGTGGGAACAATGACATGACCATGTAAACAGTTCCCATTAAAATGTAAAGAAATAACAGCTACGGGTTGCCAGCAATGTTCTGCATTTGTCAGTAAACTGCGTGTGTGGATTCTAGATTCTTTCTGAGCAATTCCCTCCTGGGTAGGGGTGGTGAGGGTGAGGGCAGGAGGTGGGGGTGGCCCTCAGAGCTTCAGCCACAGAATCACTGCTTCCTCGCAAAGGACAGGTGTCCCCAGCACAGCAGGGCTCGCCCCCTCCCCTCCTGAGAGACCTCAGAGGCCAGCGTCTGAACGCAGCTGCCGATGTGGCAGCATCTGAGGCATCTGACCACTGCTCTGTCTCTGAGCAGGAGTGTGACTCTAGCAGGCTGGCTGTCAGCACAGGTTGTGGCATCACACTGGTCAGAGCACTCATGGGGCAGCTGTGAGAGCTACCTATTCCAGGAGTGGGGTGCTGGGCTCACTAAACCTCCCCTGAACAGAGACCCTCTGTCCAGGGCAGGGCGGGGGAGCAGTGCACGGCCTCTCCGGGCCCCTGTGCAGGGACCCTCCGTCCAGGGCAGGGCGGGGGAGCAGTGCAGAGACCCTCCATCCAGGGCAGGGCGGGGGAGCAGTGCAGAGACCCTCCGTCCAGGGCAGGGCGGGGGAGCAGTGCACGGCCTCTCCAGACCCCTGTGCAGAGACCCTCTGTCCAGGGCAGGGCGGGGGAGCAGTGCACGGCCTCTCCAGACCCCTGTGCAGAGACCCTCTGTCCAGGGCAGGGCGGGGGAGCAGTGATTGGCCTCTCCAGACCCCTGTGCAGAGACCCTCCGTCCAGGGCAGGGCGGGGGAGCAGTGCACGGCCTCTCCAGACCCCTGTGCAGAGACCCTCCGTCCAGGGCAGGGTGGGGGAGCAGTGCACGGCCTCTCCAGCCCCTGTGCAGAGACCCTCCGTCCAGGGCAGGGCGGGGGAGCAGTGATTGGCCTCTCCAGACCCCTGTGCAGAGACCCTCCATCCAGGGCAGGGCGGGGGAGCAGTGCAGGGACCCTCCGTCCAGGGCAGGGCGGGGGAGCAGTGCACGGCCTCTCCAGACCCCTGTGCAGGGACCCTCTATCCAGGGCAGGGCGGGGGAGCAGTGCAGAGACCCTCCATCCAGGGCAGGGCGGGGGAGCAGTGCACGGCCTCTCCAGACCCCTGTGCAGGGACCCTCCGTCCAAGGCAGGGCGGGGGAGCAGTGCACGGCCTCTCCAGACCCCTGTGCAGAGACCCTCCGTCCAGGGCAGGGCAGGGGAGCAGTGCATGGCCTCTCCGGACCCCTGAGCAGGGCACCCTCCATCCAGGGCAGGGCGGGGGAGCAGGGCAGGGACCCTCTGTCCAGGGCAGGGCGGGGGAGCAGTGCACGGCCTCTCCAGACCCCTGTGCAGGGACCATCCGTCCAGGGCAGGGCGGGGGAGCAGTGCAGGGACCCTCCGTCCAGGGCAGGGCGGGGGAGCAGTGCAGAGACCCTCCATCCAGGGCAGGGCGGGGGAGCAGTGCATGGCCTCTCCGGACCCCTGAGCACGGCACCCTCCGTCCAGGGCAGGGCGGGGGAGCAGGGCACGGCCTCTCCGGGGTTGTGGCAGGGGGCACTTCTGAGCCAGTTCAGGCAGAGTATGAACTGAGCACCCCAGTGAGTGTGTGCAGCCCTCACAGCAGAGTCCTCACAGGGGGGACGTTGGTGCAGACGCAGGAGAGGGCGGCCAGAGAGGCTGTGGGGACGAACGGAACAGAAGGTATCGGTCTCAATGCAAGATTTCCCCAACAACAGCATGTGCAGGAGCGTGTGCGTGACTGACAGTGCCCACAGCTCCGTCAGCTCACAGGGCTGCAGGACCCGAGTGGCCCTGCCCACCCATCCCTGTGCCCAGCCCTTGGTCTTTAACACCCTTGCCCTCAAAAAGAAACAGGCTCCTGGGAGAAATGGCCAACCGGCTGGGGCAGAAGGGGCAGGATGAGCCTTGGGACTTGTCTGCTTAGAAGGGCTCCCTGGGAGATCTGGGGCAGTTTGAGCATTAAGATAATAAGGAATAGTAATTATACAGCACTGAAAAAACAAGAATCCAGGAGTCCATTCCAAAAATAAACAGGTGTACATACATTTATTTACAACTCACAGGACTGAATCAGTGGACGCGTGAACGGGAGGGGCCGGTGCTGACCGTAGCTGGAGGATGCTGGGACAGAGTGACCTACAGCTGCCCCTGTGACGTGGGGGCAGGCAGGCACCCAAATGCAGGCTCACCCAGGGACATCAACAAGGGAAAGGACACCTGCAGAGCCTTGTGTCTCCCCTCTGCTGTCACACTGGGGACAGTGACCACACAGCAGAGAGAGAGGATGGCTCTCAACTGAGCTGGGGAGGAGTCCCCCGGAAAGAAGGGGAGTCCAGATGTGGATGCCAGGAGGTGCCCTCACTTCCCATTCTGGGGTGGAACCTGCATCTAATCAGGCGAACACCGGGAATCCCTGTGTGGGGACAGGGAGCCAAGAGACTCACAGAAAATGTCGACATCCTAAAGGACAGAAGCAGGCAGCCCCAGGCCACGGGGGGCAAGCTCTGTCTGGGAGACACGCTCACAGTGTCTGTGGGACTGGGCACACAGAGGCAGGGCAACACCGGGCCACGGGGGGCAAGCTCTGTCTGGGAGACACGCTCACAGTGCCCGTGGGACTGGGCACACAGAGGCAGGGCAGCACCGGGCCACGGGGGGCAAGCTCTGTCTGGGAGACACGCTCACAGTGCCCGTGGGACTGGGCACACAGAGGCAGGGCAACACCGGGCCACGGGGGGCAAGCTCTGTCTGGGGGACACACTCACAGTGCCTGTGGGACTGGGCACACAGAGGCAGGGCAACACCGGGCCACGGGGGGCAAGCTCTGTCTGGGAGACACACTCACAGTGCCCGTGGGACTGGGCACACAGAGGAGGGGCAGCCCCAGGCCACGCGGGGCAAGCTCTGTCTGGGAGACACACTCACAGTGCCCGTGGGACTGGGCACACAGAGGAGGGGCAGCCCCAGGCCACGCGGGGCAAGCTCTGTCTGGGAGACACACTCACAGTGCCCGTGGGACTGGGCACACAGAGGCAGGGCAACACCGGGCCACGGGGGGCAAGCTCTGTCTGGGAGACACACTCACAGTGCCCGTGGGACTGGGCACACAGAGGAGGGGCAGCACCGGGCCACGGGGGGCAAGCTCTGTCTGGGGGACACACTCACAGTGCCCGTGGGACTGGGCACACAGAGGCAGGGCAACACCGGGCCACGGGGGGCAAGCTCTGTCTGGGAGACACACTCACAGTGCCTGTGGGACTGGGCACACAGAGGAGGGGCAGCCCCAGGCCATGGGGGGCAAGCTCTGTCTGGGGGACACACTCACAGTGCCTGTGGGACTGGGCACACAGAGGAGGGGCAGCACCGGGCCATGGTGGGCAAGCTCTGTCTGGGAGATATACTCACAGTGCCTGTGGGACTGGGCACACAGAGGAGGGGCAGCCCCAGGCCATGGGGGGCAAGCTCTGTCTGGGAGATACACTCACAGTGCCTGTGGGACTGGGCACACAGAGGCAGGGCAACACCGGGCCACGGGGGCAACCTCTGTCTGGGGGACACACTCACAGTGCCCGTGGGACTGGGCACACAGAGGTAGGGTGGGGATGCTTCAAGCACACACAGAAATGTCAGAGCACACGGGACAAAACATACAGAAAGCCAACTGTGTGCCCAGGTACTGACCCCAGGGACCCAGAACAGGTGTCCAACAGACACTTGTACAAGAATGCTCATTAGCGCCACTCACGACGGGCACAGAGGGAGCGAGCCCAACGCCCACTAGCGGACGAATGGAGACACTGAGTGTGGTCCACACACACGGTGGAATATTCCTCGGCCAGGAAAGGGGACATAGTATGCAGGTGTGCACGAATGACACGGGGGAACCCTGAAAGCTTGATGCTGAGTGACAGCCACACACAGAGGACCCTAGGCTGTGGGACTCCATCTGTACGCAATGCCCAGAGCAGGCACTTCCACAGACACAGAAAGCAAACGGGGTCCCCAGGGGTCAGGGGAGGGACGGGAGTGTCGGCTAGTGGGCACAGGGTGAGAAAATCTCCTAAAACTGGAAAGCAGTGACGGTGACATTACTGTGAATGTACCGAGAACCACGGAAGCGCACACTTTGAAGGGATGATTGTATGGTACACATCTCAGTGGAGCTGTGATTTAAAAAGAAAACACCCAGGCACACTTTTCCTACCATAGAGGCCACTGTAGACAGGCTGTCAACTTTCCCCACGCAGGGGAGTGGGGGCGGGGGCCTTCACTGGCAGCTACACCCTAAAGATGGAGGCCTAGAAGCTGCCGCTAACAGTTACTTTGTGTCTCCTAATTAAAGTCTCTCTTCTTATTTACTGCTAAGAAATTCAAACTTTATTTTCTTTTCCACAGTGGGAACTAATTATCTGGGGTGTCTTTTGATAAGCTTTTAAATTAAAAGTTGGAAATAACCAAAAAACTCCAGTGACCATTACAGGTGAGCGGACTGGCACGCTCACGAAGCCACCCCCCAGGTCTGAGGACACCACACACACTGCCAGGTGCAGCAGCCCAGGCACTGTCCCCATGATGCGGATGAGCGTTACCCTGGCCACTTCCTGTGCTCACTTCCTGTGCTGACCTGCTCTCAGCAAGGAGAGCAAGGCTCTGCTCACACACTGGTGTCCCCAGCCCTCCGCCCAGGTCAGGGGAGACGTAGGAACAGCTGAGGCGTCCCCTGCACTAGAAAGTGTCCGTGGTCACTGACGAGAGACCAGGGAAGAAAGGTTTAGGGTCCTGACCCGACTGGTCAACTGAGACATAACTAGTGCTGAGCACCTTCCCAGAGGCCGTCCCTGGGGCCCGTCTGCAGACTAAACCAGCTCTCTGCCGTCCCAGTTTCTCGGTGGGCAGGGAGTCAGCTAGCCCAGCCAGGCAGAGAGAAAGGGAAGGGGGGAGGAAGGGCCTTGTCCACCACACACTCAGCGTGTCCCGGGCTGTGCGCCTGCAGCTTCTTGTTCAAAGCCCTGGGAGCACCAGACCCCTCTCACCACAGGCACAGCCCACAGCCCAGTCAGTCAGCGAGCCCGCAGACGGGGTGCCCAGAGAAGTGGGGCAGCCCTGCCCATCAGAGCAGGACGGGTCCCGTGACAGCCAGGCTGCCCGGGTGCACCAGACAGACAGCACCCGCTTCCAGAGGCCCGAGGCCTGGGAGAGCCCGTAGAAGTCCCAGGCTTCCCACAATGCTCCTGGGCCCACACACAGACCACGCAGGCAGGCTGGTGGGTGAGCGGGCATGTGCGCACAGGCCTGCAGCCTTAGCCATCACACATCCAGAAAGACGTCTGCTCTCCAAGTGATCTGACCTCTGCCATTGTCCAGTGGGTGGGGGATCTCGTCTGGGAACAACGGTTTTAAAAGCCAAAGGAACAGAAAACAAGAGTCCACAGATTTGACTAATTCTAAGGGTTTCTACCGGGCGGACTCCGCGTGAACCTTATCATGTGGCATCGGCTGTGGGAGTCCTGGAAGGCGTCCAGTCATCACAAGAAAAGGCAATGTGCCATCCTCCGAGGCGCGGTTCTGTTGAGCAGGAACACCGCGGATGGGGAAGCGTAGCTCCCCTTCCCCCTCCCCCACCTGCACAGCTGTGAATGAGTCCCGCCCCCTCTGCCACCCGGGAGTCCCCATCCAGTGCTGTCCTGAGCCAGTCTTTAGTTCTGTGCCCTGGCCGCAGGCTCTGCAGGAAGCCTGTTTTATGGAGCTGAGCAGCCAGCACTCACACCTGTCTCGATCTGAGCCATCAGCTGGAACACAGGTGAGTGGCCCAGAGCGCCAGGGGACTCAGGCTCTTCCAGGAAAGTCAGGGCTGTGACCAACCAGCAGCAGCGCACATCCCTCCACGGAGCGGCCCGCTCAGACACTCTGTGCTTAGCAAACACGGCATTTTTCTTTGCTGACTCAAAAATGTCCATCACACAGGAATGAAAACCCCACCAGGCCACTGTCTCAGGGAGGACATTGGTTTCAGCCTCTTCCTTCCAAGAAACAAGGATGAGGGCCCAGCTGACCCCATCCCTCAGCAGCTGCAATGCAGAAGGTCCTCCCCTTGAAGTCCCAGCACTGAACTCGCCCAGGGCGGCCATGTGTGTGTGTCCCTGAACTGGGAGACCCACTTTCAGAGCAACCCCCAAATCCACCAGAAAGTCCACTGTGGCTTCTCGGAATCCCAGTCACCCCACTCCTGACCACAGCAGAGTGGGCAGCGGGGCAAGGAGGGCCGAGACCAGGTTGCTGAGGCCGTGAGCACAGACAGGCAGCTGAGACCCAGGCCGGGCTGCCAGGCCCAGAGGAGCAGGTGGTGAGGAAGAAAACGGGCATCTGGGCTTCTTTCCCACACCACACACGGCGGAGAGACTTCATTTGGATGCACGGGCACATCTCCAACCTCCACCATCATCACAAATTCCTGCTCCCTCCTCAGACATGCTGGCGTCAGCCATGTCGCAAGGGAAGACAGAATGGGCGCTCTGGGAGGCTCGTGTGTCCAGCACCAGCAGACCCAGGGACAGAAAACTAACCGCTTAGCAACACTTGCTTTTCAGCCTGGTTGGGGCTGGACTTCGACAGCGAGGACATGTTCTGAAGGGATCTCGGTCCAGGAAGCCAGGCTCAGTGAGGGGGGCAGGACGCAGACTCAAGCCTGAGGACGTCACCAAGTGCCAGGCCACTGGGGGGGAGGGGACAGATGGGCACGCACACTCATACATGTGCTCACACACACTCATACACGTGCACGCACACTCATACACGTGCTCGCACACTCATACACGTGATCACACACTCATACACGTGCTCACACACTCATACATGTGCTCACACACACTCCCCGCGTGCCCTCACGTCTTGGCTGGCCTGGCCTACCCGAGCCAGACTGGGAGCACCCAGCCTGTTCCGTCTGGAGGTGGCAGACACCTGTATACACAAAAGGGAGGCACTCAAGTCACTGCCAAAGTGACACGCCCCAAAAGCCTGTCGCGGGTCCTCAGGAAGGTGCTGTCAGCTCAGACAGCCCAGCACCAGCGGTCTCTTTGCCGACTGTACTCACAACTGACTTGCACTCAGGCGTCAGAGTAATGATGACAGTTCAGCCTGTGTGGCAAAACCCAGAGTCCACGTGGGGCCAGGAGCAGCGCCTCCTCATGGCTGAGACCTCTCCCAGGTCAGAGTGGAGAAGCAGACGCAGCCCTGTGACAATCACCCTGGGCTCTCGGGGACAGCAGGGACCGTCAGGGTGACAGGAGCACACAGAAGCACACGGGCAGTGGGAACGTCTGCGCTGTGTGTCCCCACAGCTGCCCGGGCTCAGACATCTTCGATGAGCTGTGCGTCCCCACGGCTCCCTGGCTCAGACATCTCCGATGAGCTGTGCGTCCCCACAGCTGCCCGGGCTCAGACATCTCTGATGAGCTGTGCGTCCCCACGGCTGCCCTGGCTCAGACATCTCCGATGAGCTGTGCGTCCCCACGGCTGCCCTGGCTCAGACATCTCCGATGAGCTGTGCGTCCCCACGGCTGCCCTGGCTCAGACATCTCTGATGAGCTGTGCATCCCCACGGCTGTCCTGGCTCAGACATCTCTGATGAGTGAGCTGTGCGTCCCCACGGCTGTCCTGGCTCAGACATCTCTGATGAGTGAGCTGTGCGTCCCCACGGCTCCCTGGCTCAGACATCTCCGATGAGCTGTGCGTCCCCACGGCTGCCCTGGCTCAGACATCTCCGATGAGCTGTGCGTCCCCACGGCTGCCCTGGCTCAGACATCTCCGATGAGCTGTGCGTCCCCACGGCTGCCCTGGCTCAGACATCTCCGATGAGCTGTGCGTCCCCACGGCTGCCCTGGCTCAGACATCTCCGATGAGCTGTGCGTCCCCACGGCTGCCCTGGCTCAGACATCTCCGATGAGCTGTGCGTCCCCACGGCTGCCCTGGCTCAGACATCTCCGATGAGCTGTGCGTCCCCACGGCTGCCCTGGCTCAGACATCTCCGATGAGCTGTGCGTCCCCACGGCTGCCCTGGCGCAGACATCTCTGATGAGCTGTGCGTCCCCACGGCTGCCCTGGCGCAGACATCTCTGATGAGCTGTGCGTCCCCACGGCTGCCCTGGCTCAGACATCTCTGATGGAGCTGTGCAGGCGCTGGTTCGGGCACGAGATCCGAGAGCTCCAAACCTCAAGCCACGCTCCCACCTGTGACCTGATTGCAGACAGCACAGAGACACGTCCGGGTGCCGCCCCCATCGAGCACTGGGTCTCGTGCGTTACCTCACGTGCTCTTCCTGGTGCCCACGGTGGGTCGATGGTCACCTCCACTCCACAGAGGTGACCACAGAGTGGAGGTGACCACAGAGGCGTCAGCCACAGAGCTAGCACAGGGGGGCAGGAGACTTCTGTGGGGTGGGTTCTAACCCCCAGCAAGGGCGCTACTAAGAATTCACCGTTTTTACAGTAACAATGGAAAGAAAGACTACTTAATAAAACTGCTAGCTCTGAATAGACATAGCAGTTCACTCCAGTAAGTTTCTGTGCCACACACCAAGCTCCCATCCATATGTCTAACCACCAAGGGGGCACAGCTGTCACTACCACCCACTGCAGCACAGCCCCTCATGGCATCCTATGTCACCCTTCATGGGAAGTACACATTGCCCCCACTGGCAGTCTCAGAGAGAAGCCACCACCCCTCCAGCTGCCCTGTTGGAGCATCTACCTGCTCGAGAGACCTTCTCTGGATGGGATAGCAGGGCAATCTCACCTCAGACAAAGACCCGCCCCCGTGCCTGCTCCCCCTGCTCACAGGGACAGAGAAGCCCCCAGGTTTTTACTGTACTCTTGCTACCCAGGCTGCGTCTGCAGCCAGATATGACAAACACTAAGGTGAGGTCAGTGGGCATGCACGAAGGGCATGTCTGTGGGTCCCAGTCACCATCAAGGTGCAGCCATTGGCCATCACTTGGTCTGTCCCCTGCCCCAGAACAACAACAACAACAAATCACGTGGGGAAGGGGGGCTCTGACCACACAGCCAGGCCCCTCAACAACCCAGGACAGCTGTCTGAGCCCTCCTCTCCCTCTGGACTGTGGAGTAATGTTCCCCCGACGTGAGGCTCTGGACGTCAGGCTCTACACCCGTGTTCCAGTGGCTGGCCCCTGCCCTAACTGGAGGTGTCTGCAGACCTTGGTCTCAGACCCTGTTTGGCTCATTCCCACACATCTGCTGAGTGCACGTTCCACGTGGGGCCCTGTGCTGGTCATCTGCCACGTTCCTGGTCATGGCCGACGCAGTCCCTGCCCGAGAACTGCCCTGGTGGGGGCCTGCCACAGCGATCCCGGCGGGCAGCACTGTTCACACAGCGCGGGATGGTCAGTGGTGAGCAGGCCCTCCACCTCAGTGATCTTCGGCCTGTAATGTTCTGCACAGGGGCCTCTGCTGCTCATGCTCCAGCGGCCACACCGTCCGAGCCGCTCGGGTGTGTGGGGCCAGCCACGGAGCCGCGTCCTGAGGGGACCATGCAGACGAGAAAGGCTCCGTGCCACTGCAGCTGACCACAAGAACGGGGAGCTAAACTAGCCACTGTTTACGCTGTGAACAGCAGGAGACGAGCTCTGTGCCTGGGAAAACCGCTTCAAAGCAGCAACTGTTTTCCCAGCTGTGAAGACTCCATCCTGGGAAATCTTTTCATATCATTACAAAAATAATTCTGAAAAGACTGAACAAATATTCAGCCTGATCTGCCCATTCTGGTATTTTAGACCCTGAACTGGAGGTTTCTTGTGTCTACTGTCTGATCAGGCAGTGACTAATGCTCCTCATGACCGTCAGAGTGAATGTTACAATGACATAAGCTTCCCTACATAAACGTGGTGTCTGCTCCCCTCCCCGGGAATAGCCAATTCTGGGGCTCCTTTGAACGGCTCAGAAGTGGAGACAACCTCACAGAAGAATGGACGCGACAGGGAGCTCGCTGTGTCTCTGTCTCGTGAGCATGTCCTGTCCAGTGGCAGGGAAACACTCAGCAGTCACAATCGAGGACACACTGGATGGCACAGGGCAGAACTACCTGGGAGGGGACCTACACAAACCCCAAGTCAGCTCCTGGCACTTCTGGGGCAAAATTTCCCGTAAGCTTTAAAATGCCCAAATTCGACCATGACCCGCAATCTCGAGACCCAGACGACACCACCTCCCTCTTCTAAAGAAAGAGAAAAAGCAGACCACTGAAACAGACTCATTCCAGAGGGCAGGGGTCCTCTGTCCTGGCCGGCTCCTCCGTCGGCCACGTGAGGGACTCAGCTCGGGGCGGAAGGGGACAGTCCCAGCCCCTGGCCTCTGGAAACGCTGGGAAGGATGGACCTCCCAAACCCAGTTCAACCTCAAAAATGGCAAAGGGACTAAAAAAAGTGAGTTCCTCATTCATTAGTTCAAAGTTATCTGAGAGAAGGCGACATGTGAGAGCTGAGAGCCAAACATGCTCTTAAAAACACACCGGGAAAAACGGCACACGCGCCAACGGCCACACGTTCCTCTCGCCAAATTTCCCGCGTTTTCTGGATTTTTCACAATGGTATGTTTACTCCACGAAGGGGGAGCTTTGTTTTCAAGAATTAAATTGAGCCTGACCAGACGGTGGCACAGTGGATAGAGTGTCAGACTGGGACACAGAGGACCCAGGTTCGAGACCCCAAGGTAGCCAGCTTGAGCACGGGCTCATCTGGTTTGAGCAAAAGTTCACCAGCTTGAAGCCCTGGCCGGTTGGCTCAGTGGTAGAGCGTCAGCCTGGCGTGCGGGGGACCCGGGTTCGATTCCCGGCCAGGGCACACAGGAGAAGCGCCCATTTGCTTCTCCCCCCACCCCTTCCTCTCTGTCTCTCTCTTCCCCTCCCACAGCCAAGGCTCCATTGGAGCAAAGATGGCCCGAGCGCTGGGGATGGCTCCTTGTCCTCTGCCCCAGGTGCTAGAGTGGCTCTGGTTGCGGCAGAGCGTTGCCCCTGGTGGGCGTGCCGGGTGGATCCCGGTCGGGCGCATGCGGGAGTCTGACTGTCTCTCCCCGTTTCCGGCTTCAGAAAAATACAAAAAAGTTCACCAGCTTGGACCCAAGGTCGCTGGCTAGAGCAAGGGGTTACTTGGTCTGCTGTAGCCCCCCGGTCAAGGCACACATGAGAAAGCAATCAATGAACAACTAAGGTGTCACAACAAAAAATTAAAGATTGATGCTTCTCATCTCTCTCCATTCCTGTCTGTCTGTCCTTATCTATCCCTCTCTCTTTCTGTCTCTGTAAAAAAAAAAAGAATTAAATTGACCGTGATGTTAGTGGTGAGCACTCACATGTCGAGTCCTTACAGAAACACGAGTTCCCCGTGTAGGGCAGACTCGTTGGCGTGGAGCGCCTGGGAGGGGGCCGGGAAAGCAGACCTGGGCCTTGCTTTCCTAACGCTCTGTGTTTATTACTCGGACGCTGTTTACTCAGCAAACAGGCAGGGTCTTCCAGGATGCACAACACGCACTTTATTCAAACTGGGTTTTTTCACCACTCCCCGATTCTGACACTGGCCGCTCTGCCACCCCCAGGCCAAGAGACCTGAGACCGGGGAGCCCTAGCCCTGTGGGGACGTCACCAGGCCCTCTCTGGACAAAGACTGGTGAGTGGGTCTCCCTACAGATGCCGGGTGTCTGTGGTGTCCACCTAGACCACAGCACGGCCAGGATGGAGCTCAGACGTGCGCCGTCCGAGTGCCTCTGCGTCCAGGCCCATGTAGTGGGAGAGGCCATCTGTCCCGAGGCCAGGGCAGCCCCACCCCCGTGTGGGGAGCGTGAGGCCTGTGCTCCATGGCGAGCAGTGGGGAGGAACGTGAGGACAGCAGGGTCCGTCCGGGTAGAGGGGATGGGCTGGGACTGCGTGCAGACAGGGCTGCGCGTGGGGGGACAGTGGAAAGGGCCCAGAGGAGACGCCCAGGTGGGGAGGGGAACCCACGGTCGCACTCCCCGCACCCATGCCGTCCCTGTCCTGCTCTGGGCGTGTCTGGGCAGCTGGACTGAGTGACAGATGGTGAAGGGGAGCACGCAGCCCACCGTACAGGGCGGCTGAGACGGTTGCCTCTGCCCCAGGAGGAGCAGGGCGGGAGCCCAGCACCCACACGTGGCACTGGTGTCGGCTCTGTCAAGACGCCTGGGGGAGGCAGCCCCGTCGTCAGAGGAGAGGGGGGCACACAGAACCAGAAAGAGAGCAGCTGCTGTGGGGGCCCTGGGTGCACGTCCCCGGGAGGCCTGCCCTGACCGTGGGGCTCCACAGACGGTCACAGCCATCCACAGAAACAAAGGCCAGGGCTGTTTCCTCAGAGCCTGAGGTGTAGAAGTGGACGGCACTGAGCTCTGACCAGGGAGCTGTGCCTGAGCCTCCCACACCAGGAGTGAGACTCTGTGTCCACCCCACAGAAGACACAACTGTGGAGCAGAGCCTCCTGCTGGCCGTCCACAGCCCCAGGCCCACAGGCACGCCCCCAGGAAACTCAGATGAAATGCTCTCTCCAAACTGCACGGAACTGACATGTTGTTGACAATCTCTTTAATCCTCAGTGTGACGGGCCTGGGCCCCAGCGCAGAGCCTGCTGCCCGGACTCAAACAGAGACACTGCACCCTCTCACTTCCAGCCGGGCCCAACAGCGAGGTCTTCCCACCACCGGTCTCTGGGCCAGTGACAGTCGGCCAGAAATGTCCTGCTGGCTGCGAACAAGCTAGCCACTCTGACACCGTGACGGTCACTCTCAGGAGCCCCTGTGGGTGGTTCCGTGTTTGTCTCTGCTGGAGAGCCCAGGAACTCACCGGTCCAAACAATCAAACAACACTGTGGGCTAACTTCTTGACTGGGGCTCCCACAGTGGGTGGCATGAACCTGGGCCTGCTGCCCTGAGTGACTATCACACTGCTGACCAGCTTCCTGCTCTGTCTGCCCAGAGGACGGGATTTTCTAATTCACATTTGAAGACAGTGGCTCCTGGCTCTTGGGGCAGGGCCCCGAGTGAGCAGAGGGCCCCACAGCCTGGGAGCTGTTTGTTTAGTGCAAAAGCCACAAACAAAAATAACCTGACTGAGGAAATACTTGATTCATAAAGAAAGACAAAGAGCTGTTAGTGTAAAGGTGTGTCTGCATGTCACCCCAGAGGACCAGCTTTGCACCAGAACCCATGAAACAGATGACAGTCACAGATGAAAAGTGCACAGATGGCCCTGGCCGGTTGGCTCAGTGGTAGAGCGTCAGCCTGGCGTGCAGGGGTCCTGGGTTCGATTCCTGGCCAGGGCACACAGGAGAGGCGCCCATCTGCTTCTCCACCCCTCCTCCTCTCCTTCCTCTTTGTCTCTCTCTTCCCCTCCCGCAGCCGAGGCTCCATTGGAGCAAAGATGGCCCGGGCGCTGGGGATGGCTCCTTGGCCTCTGCCCCAGGCGCTAGAGTGGCTCTGGTCGTGGCAGAGCGACGCCCCGGAGGGACAGAGCATCGCCCCCTGGTGGGCAGAGCGTCGCCCCTGGTGGGTGTGCCGGGTGGATCCCAGTCGGGCGCATGCGGGAGTCTGTCTCTCCCCGTTTCCAGCTTCAGAAAAATACAAAAAAAAAAAAAAAAAGCGCACAGATGACCAGCACACGCGTGTGGAGAAGGACCGTTCACGGTGGGAATCAAGGAAACTGCATGAGAACAACCGTGAGCCACTTTCTCTGCCACCCTGGAAGACACGAGGAACACTGTGCGCAGGTCGACGTGGGCGCCCTCACGGATGGCGTGGATATGTGCCCGGTGGCTCCTTCCGGATGTCTCTCCGTGTTCTCTCTCTCTCTCTCTCTCTCTCTCTCTCTAACACTGGTCATGTATAGCTCAGGAAAAACAATAAACATCACTCTTTTAAAATTATATTTTGCTGAGTTATTTTCTGCTGACCACAAGGAAGCAAAGCTCACAAATATCTCCCCGGCTGACCGCAGCAGCAATTACAGCCTCAGATGTCGGCATGAGGACAGCTGGAGGAGCCTGTTTTCTTTGGCCCGATGGGGACGCCGGGTCCCTGCAGCAGTGGGAAAAAGCAGCTCGGCTCCCAGTGCTCCTACAGGTCTGCAGGGTTAACGGGAGCTGAGCGCCCTTCCGGAGTCTGAGCGGCACACACGCGTGTGGCCCGCCTGCTCACAGAGCATGGGCCCCAGCCTCCACCTCTGCTTCTGAACGATGCCCCAAAAGCTCCTGGAGAAAGACATGGATGTCACACACAGGCAAGGCCCACGAAGGCGATGGCAAACACGGACCCAGCAGGACAGCCCCGCCACAAGGCCAGGAAATTCCCCAACACCAGCCCACCCCAGACAAAAGAGCCAATCGCACATCCCCAGGGCCGGAACAGCAGTTCCAATTATGCTTCTCCAGATTCCGAGGACAGTTTTGGCTACCTTCTTCCAAATGTGAGCCCTGTGATCAGATGACTAAGATACAAAACAGTGAGACACCAGTGCTGGTGAGGAGGCTGGAGGCTGGCTCTCTCACACAAGGACGGCAGGAGGTCAGATGGGACGGCCACTCTGGAATCTGGAAGTTTCTCCAGAAACTAAACAGGCACATACGAAGTCACCCAGCAGCGAGACTCCTAGACGTTCTCCCGAGGCAGGATGCTTCTCACCACTTTATTCGTTAGAGCAGAGCCCTGAGAACAACCCAAATGTCCTTCATCCCCGGGGCGAGAGGCTGGGAGGTGGGGCCTGAGGGAGCCCTGTGCTGACTGAACATTTCTGTATCTTGACTGTGATGGTGGTCACAGAACCCCCCCACACACACACACACACACAGGTGCATGCAAAGCCAGTGACCTCGGAATGAGGGCTGGGGTAGCACCGTGTCCACTTTCCGGTTCTTTTTTTTTTTTTTTAATTTATTTATTTTTTACAGAGAGAGGGATAGACAGGGACAGACAGACAGGAACGGAGAGAGATGAGAAGCATCAATCAGTTTTTCATTGTGTGTTGCAACACCTTAGTTGTTCATTGATTGCTTTCTCATATGTGCCTTGACCATGGGCCTTCAGCAGACCGAGTAACCCCTTGCTGGAGCCAGTGACCTTAGATTCCAAGCTGGTGGGCTTTTGCTCAAGCCAGATGAGCCCGCGCTCAAGCTGGCGACCTCGGGGTCGCAAACCTGGGTTCTCTGCATCCCAGTCCGATGCTCTATCCACTGCGCCACCGCCTGGTCAGGCCACCTTCCGATTCTGACACCATAGCCTGTTATCAACATGGAACCAGGCAAAGGACACACAGGCAAAGACCTCCTTATAACTGTTTTACAACTTACTATGTATCTACAATAATTTCAAAAATAAATTTCTTTAAGGAAACAAAATCAAGTACACCATGGCACATGTCCCCAGCCCTTCCTGTGCGCACTGTCACAGGGTGACACGTCCCCCAGCCCTTCCTGTGCGCACTGTCACAGGGTGACACGTCCCCCAGCCCTTCCTGTGCGCACTGTCACAGGGTGACACGTCCCCCAGCCCTTCCTGTGCGCACTGTCACAGGGTGACACGACCCCCAGCTCTTTCTGTGTGCACTGTCACAGGGTGACCTGTTTACCCAAAGGCTCCGCCCACCACGTCCACCGGCCCAGGGGCTCCAGGTGCAGGCCCAGCGCTTAGACCAACGTTCAGAACACAGAAGCTCGACACGCGGCTCGTGAGACCCGTCTCTGTCACGCCTAGGGGACCACAGTGGATGGGACAGAATGTGGAGTGCGGGGGGGGGGGGGCTCAGATGTCACCCACTTCCCACACACGCCTGAATCCATCTGTGCACGCGGGAAACACCGTCCCTGTCTCAGCAGAGCAACTCCGGCACAGACAAACCCTCTTCCACTTGTCCCAGAGGCTGGGTTTTGGGAAGCACCACCTTGCTGCAAGCCAGCACTCCTCCCTGTGACTTCTCACTGCTCCCGGTTCTGACACCTCCAGAGAGAGCAGTGCAGAGCCCACCAGACAACACGGCCCCTCGAGAACTAAATGGCCATGCCAGGGACACAGCACACAGCTCTCCCCACCGAGTTCAGCCCTGTGCTGGCCGTCCCCACGTGGAGCCTAGGCAGCAGGGCCAGGGTGACCCCAGTACATCAGCCTGAGTCCTGGAACAAGGCTCCGTCTGGAGTCTCCATCAGGGCTTCTGTGCTCCGTGTGTGCCTGCCAGTCCTGGCCACTGCAGCTCCGTGTGTGTGCCTGCCAGTCCTGGCCACTGCAGCTCCGTGTGTGTGCCTGCCAGTCCTGGCCACTGCAGCGACGCCACTCAATAGCCTCCTGTAAGACAGGAGCGCTGGGGGCCCTCACTTAGGCTCGGGACACGGGGGCCTCTGTCCTGAGACAGCACGTACGAGCCCAAGCTCAGGAAAGTGACCACAGCACAAATCTCCAGTGGTTGAACTTCCCATCTATCTAGATGCTAATTTTATATTTCAAACCAAATGTTCTCTTGCAGCTCACAGAAGCCGTACTCTTTCCCTAATTAGCCCTCCATGAAGCGGTGCCCATGGCAACCTGTGTCACTGCGGCGATGACACATGCCTCACCAGCGCCTGCCACAAACCCAGCATCCGCTCAGGAAGGCCACGGGCCCAGGAGAGGGCTTGTGTCCTTGACTCCAAGTACAACCCCGGGCTTTCTTTCAGGAGGACAGGACTCCCAGCAAGGTGGGGCACGGGGTCTGCTGCCTGAGCGACCAGAGCTCGGGGGGGGGGGGCTGGTTGAAGCTGACAATCCAGACTTGGGGCCAGACTGACTGGAGGTCACACCTGCCACAGCTGTGAGCCCAGCCAACTCCCGTTCCACTCTGGTGGTCTCGGCGGCTCAGACCAGGAGACAGCAAACCACAGCCCCCGCCCCGCCCCCAGCAGCTTCGGTAAACACACTTGTCGGCACAACCACGTCCACTGGCTTATGCACGTCTGCAGCCCTGAGCCGTGCGACGGAGACCCCGTGGCCCACCAAGCCCAAGGCCCTTCCGAGCTGGCCTGACAGGAGAAATCTACCAAACACGCATGTGGTTAGGACCAGCTCTCTGATGAGGGGGGAGATGGATAGTGACCAAAAACACTGACCAAACTGTAAATAACTACTTCATAAAACATGACAGCTGACGGGGGCAGGACACTTCAGGCCCAGACTGTGGGTGCCCAGAACAGACAGGCAGGCACTGAGCCCTGGGGCCGTGTGCCGGTGCCGGAAGGGTGAGCTCCGGCGTCTCGCCGGGACCCTTCGATATCTTTGGACTCTGCCATCACGCCCATGTTACCTAATCAAAGCACAACTTTTAAGCACTGTACACAAAACAGAAGAACAGACCAACCACTGGAATGGAATGCAAGCCCAGGAAAATTCGGAGAAGGGTTAAAAATGTTTACCAAGGGCAGAACGTCCACTAAGTGCCGCGGGACAACTGCATCTTTCCTTTCGAAAAAGATTAAGTCAGACTGCTACCTCACATGAAACACAGACATATATTTCAATTAGTTTAGAAAGCAAAATACAAAAATCAAGACTCCAAATTTGGAGAAAAGTATATAAGAAAATGTTTTTAATTAACTGAAAAAAAGACTTGTTAATAATTGTTGTACACATGAAACTAATGTCATATGTCAAACTTCAGTTTTAAAAAAAGTTAAAAATTTAAAATTAATATCATCAAAAACCATGAAACAAATTGGAAAAATGTATGCATAAGATATACACCAAAAAATCATTTTTGTCTTTTTTTTAATGTTTTATTGATTTTAGAGAGAGGAAAAGAGAGAGCAGAGACAGAGAGGAATAGATTGATGTTCTTGACGGGGATTGAACCGGCAACCTCTTGTGCTTCAGGATAATGCTCTAACCAACTGAGCTGTCCAGCCAGGGCTCAAGTCCTTATTGAAAAAAGGTAATCATTTCAACAAGAAAATAGGCAAAAGATGTGACGAGAAAACTTATGGAGAAAAGACAAAAGGCAAATAAATAGTAGAAAAATGCCTGCTTCGCTAGAGAGCAGGAGAGTAAATTAAAACAGACTCTGCCCCGTGGGAACGTGAGGAAAGGCGCCCTGGGAGGTCGAGTGGGGCCCGGGGCACCTCGTTTCAACTCCGCACAGCCCCTGCCCTGCAGCCCTGCCTTCCCAGGGGTCACACAGGAGCGCAGCGACACACGGGCTCTCCTGGGGAGCTGCTGGGACCTCCGGGACGTCGCTGAGCATCTCTGGTCTCTCACATGTGCTTGATGACTGTCTCCGGTTCCCGTTCAGCCCACGTTCAGCCCACCAGTCCATCAACTACAATTCCAGTGCTGGCAACCCAGCTCTCAGCAGTCACAGAGGAGAAAGCAAGAACAATGCAAGAGGGGACATTCTGCGGAGAAAAACCACCAGGCTCCCAGGGAACTGCTTGCAAGAGGAGCAGCCCGCCCCCACTGGTGTAAGGACAAGCAGTCTGCTGCCGGACCAGGCAGAACAGCACTGGTGGGGAGCACCCTGGCTCGGAGGAGACTCTGGAGGCTCTTGGTGGGCTGTCAAGATTACAAAGGAAAAGATGGTCTGCAGGAGGCAGCTTTGCTTCCTCTCCGTATAAACCGCACCCAGGATCCAAGGAGTCCACGGGCAAAGCACTGGCTCCCCAGCCCAGCTGTCCCACTGGCCGCATGTCAGCCAAGCCCATGGACCGAGACTGCACTGGGCACTTGGGACCAACTGCCTATGGAGAGCATACGTGATACTCTGAAGGAAGAAAAGGGGTCATGACCCTTCCAGAGGTGACCTGTCACTGTGCACTCCAGACCCCCCCTGAGAAGGACAGTGTGGTCAGCACATGACAGGCCTTTCTCCCAACAATACCATCAAGAAGATAAATGAGGTATGTGAGTTCCTTATATGGGGCTTGCAAGGCTGACCCAGGAGCCACGCCACCTCGCTGACAGTGCTCAGCAGTACACTCGGAACCAGGGCAGGCAATGCGCCGTGCTGTAGCCAGAGACTGGAAACCCGTAGCCAGAGACTGGAAACCCGTAGCCAGAGACTGGAAACCCATAGCCAGAGACTGGAAACCCGTAGCCAGAGACTGGAAACCCGTCGAGTGAGTCTTCTCCACCACCAGTTGGACGGAGGTGACTGTGGGTGACCCAGCCTCTCTGATGGACTCGTCTGTGAAGCCCAGCACGTGCACTTGGCCACAAGACCTCAAGGCCCCCGAGCACCCAGGACTGAGGTGATCTGTGATGGAGGAGTGCTCTGCACACAGGGAGCCTCCAACGGAGACCAGTGAGGCGAGCTCCGGAACCACGACGGAGACCAGTGAGGGGAGCTCCGGAACCACGACGGAGACCAGTGAGGCGAGCTCCGGAACCGCAGCCGAGACCAGTGAGGCGAGCTCCGGAACCACGATGGAGACCAGTGAGGCGAGCTCCGGAACCACGACGGAGACCAGTGAGGCGAGCTCCGGAACCACGACGGAGACCAGTGAGGGGAGCTCCGGAACCGCGACGGAGACCAGTGAGGCGAGCTCCGGAACCGCAGCCGAGACCAGTGAGGCGAGCTCCGGAACCACGACGGAGACCAGTGAGGAGAGCTCCGGAACCACGAGGGAGACCAGTGAGGGGAGCTCCGGAACCGCGACGGAGACCAGTGAGGCGAGCTCCGGAACCGCGACGGAGACCAGTGAGGCGAGCTCCGGAACCGCGGCCGAGACCAGTGAGGGGAGCTCCGGAACCGCGACGGAGACCAGTGAGGCGAGCTCCGGAACCGCGGCCGAGACCAGTGAGGGGAGCTCCGGAACCACGGCCGAGAGCCCCTCCCGTCTGCAGGCAGCTGACATGCACTTACAGCAGCAGAGAGGCAGCCAGCCAGCCCAGGTGCCCTCCAAAGCGTGCAGACACCTGACAGGCCAGGCTGTGGCGGCAGTGTGCCTCGTGGGGCTGGGTGTCGAGAGCAGAACAGAGACCCTGCCCCCAGCAAGGGCAGAGGGGACGCAGAGGCCTGCAGAACCCACAGTCCAGCCAGCCTAGGCGCCCTCCAAAGCGTGCAGACACCTGACAGGCCAGGCTGTGGTGGCAGTGTGCCTCGTGGGGCTGGGTGTCGAGGGCAGAACAGAGACCCCACCCCCAGCAAGGGCAGAGGGGACGCAGAGGCCTGCAGAACCCACAGCCCAGCCTGCCCTTCCAACCAGCCAGGTGCACCAGAGCCAGCAGCCCTGTCTGAACATGCACTGATCTAACATTAACTCCTCACAACCCCTTCTTTCAAGTAAGAAACTGGTCTTAGAAGAAACAGGATGGGACCTGGTTTGTCCAGCCCCTAAGCACAAACTCATGAGGAAGGTTCAAGAAGCTATAAATGAGAAGGGCAGGGACAGGGCACACTGAGCCCCTGGTGGAGGGCATCTCCCTCAGAGGAGAGACCTGGAAGCCCATCTCTGAATGCCCTCTCTGTCTCACCGGGGTCCTCTCTAAGCAGTCACCATGACAACCACGCTGTGGACACGGGACTTCACAAAGCACCCTTCTTCTCCACCAGTTCAGGCCCACAGGGTCAGCACAGGCTAACGGCTAGTGAGCGAGGCACACTCAGCAGTGAGGAGTGGCCAGGGGCCCTCACGACCCCCGAGCAGCACAAACGGCCCCTAGATGGAACATGGTGGAAGCTGGACCAGAGAGACAGCGGACACAGCCCGGGGCCCAGCAGGGGTGGGGACTCTAACTTGGGGACACCCCTGGGGAGTCGAAGGGTCACTGGTTGGGGATACTTCAGCCATCCTGGCACAAGCTTGTGCTACGGGATGTGACCACACAGGGACCCGCAGGCCTCCCCAGACGGACATTTCCGGGAGGACAACACAGTGACCCCCATGGGGACAGGGGCGTCTCCACTCTCCACTGGATTCCAGAGGCTCCTGCAGGCTGGGGTGGCGGGGACAGCACAGTACTTTTCCACAGCTCCTGGGGCAGGACAAGGCTCTGGGCCCAGTAGGCCCACCCTCAGTAAGTTGAGGCGTAGCGATCAACACTCTGTCCTTTATGACACTGGCACCTCTTTTCCTGTTTCCCGTGAGAACAAGAGTGTGAGTGAGTAAACCCTGTACCAGCAGAGAGCAGGCTGTGCTCCCAGGAAGAGCCTTTCCTCTTCCACGGGAGACTGACCCCACAAGACAAGAGGGATCTTGGGAACACAAGTCAGCACCCAAGTCACCAAAACCCACCTGAAAACCCTGGAAGTCCCAGACGTCTGGGCTCCCCAGCACCTGAAAGGAAACCAGAGCGCCCCCTGCTGGCCAATCAGGGCGGTGCCGGGGCTCGCAGGGCTGGTCCTGCCCCTCAGAACACTGACCAGAAGTGCACGGGACTCTCTAGGGACCCGTCCACTGACCCAGACCTAATGAGCTCCTGGGCAACACAGCAGCCTGGAGAGAAACAGCCAAAGGCTTGCTTTTCCCCTTTGTTTTCCAAATTTCTTTTAATCAACATGTATTTTAACGACAAAAAACAATCACTTTTAACAAAAAAGACTGTGCCAGTATTTCCCATTAGGCCACACTGCTCTGTGGGTCCCACCAGAGACCAGCAGCAATAAGCAGAGATCACGAAGAAAGGAAAATTGTGAGTTAATGACAAAATTAAAAGTCACCGAGGTGATCATGTAGAGTTCACTCTGAAGAAACTGGGGAGTCTAGAAAGCAGGGAAGTGCGAGAGTAATGGTCCAAGGAAACCACGTGCGGCCGAGAGAAACGGTCCGAGGAAACCACGTGCGGCCGAGAGAAACGGTCCGAGGAAACCACGTGCGGCCGAGAGAAACGGTCCGAGGAAACCACGTGCGGCCGAGAGAAACGGTCCGAGGAAACCACGTGCGGCCGAGAGAAACGGTCCGAGGAAACACGTGCGGCCGAGAGAAACGGTCCGAGGAAACACGTGCGGCCGAGAGAAACGGTCCGAGGAAACACGTGCGGCCGAGGAAACCACGTGCGGCCAAGAGAAACGGTCCGAGGAACCACGTGCGGCCGAGAGAAACGGTCCGAGGAAATACGTGTGGCCGAGGCTCCGCAGGGCCTGCGCGGCTCTGGACCATGGGAGCGCTGGTCACTCTACAAACCAGCTTCAGCGGGAATACGGGCCACAGAGCAGACGCCCGGGGACCAGCGGTGGAGAAAGGGAGAGCAGTGAGTCAGCCAGGGACAGGTTTGCGAGAGTCTGCATTCACAGAAAGGCAGGCGGCCGCATCGGCGGGGGCCTCCTGACCTAGGAGCCACGGAAACAGGAGGAAAGGTGCCTGGGATCTTGTGCACCCCCCAGACCTTGCAGGTTCTTGGGGTGCCCAGGACTAGGGGGCTTCCTCCCCCAGGCCCTGGGCAGTGGCAGCTGAGAGGAGGTGCCCCGACACAGTGAGTGCCCTCTGTACACACACCCTGCACTTGTCTGCCCAGCCAGACGGATGAATCAGTGCATGCCGCCTCCCAAGAGCAGAGCTGCCTTCCTGGATGGAGGCCTGGAGTGATCCGGACCAGCAGCCATCAGGCCCGGCGGGACCTCCAGACTCTCAAGGTGTCCCCAACACGGTGGTCTCAGGGATCCCACTCCTGGACCTTGCTGCCACACGTACTCAAGCTCACACCTACTCTGAGAGGCTCAAGAGGGCTTGCTCACTGGTCCCATGTCCCTGCACAATGGTCCTTCCCACATTCTCAAGAAAGGCTACCTGTCACACTGCACGTCACACAGGCTCAGTCTGAAACACTGCTGTACAAACAGCGAACAAACCCTTGGCCAAGCCAGGCGGTTTCCAATCTCCCTTCTGAAGAGAATGAAGGACCCAATCAAGCTCTCAGGAGATCTATGAAAGTTTACTTTGAGGACATGTGCCAAATACCCCAGAAGCTCTTGGGGTTCAGGATCCAGCCACTCACTCCCCTTACCATTCTGTGGGAATCAGATCACTCGGGCTTGCCGCAGGCACGAGAAGTGGGGGACGGGGGACGGGACAGAGCAGTGCTGATCCCCGCCTCCCCAGCGCAGCCAGTGCTGCTCGCCTCGTCACACCTGACTACACGGTGAACAGTGTGCACTGTCTTCTGCTGCTCTGACTGCCGCACACCAGGAATTACAAAGAGCTTGAGACCGAGAAAAACGGGAATGCTCAGAACTTGGTGGTAACAGACGACAAACTGAAATGTGTACAGGTATTTTTGTGGTGAATTTACGTTAAGCTCGAGATGAGATTTTTAGATGCGAACTTCTACACACTTCAGTGCGGTTCCCGGGCGGCACTTCTCCGCCTCCCTCTGTGCGCCAGGCCACCCGCTCCCCAGGGCACAGCCCAGATCCCAGCTCCAGCCGTCGCCACCCTGGCGCCTCCCCTGAGCCATGAACAGCCCCTTGAAAACATAGATTGGGTGGCTGAAGAAAGACAGCCATGGTGTTCCCACCCAAAAGTGGTGAAATGCTTATTTGTCCTAAGCTGCTTTGGTGAGCACTGAGTATGACCACGTGTGACTTATTCCACCCTCTGCACCATGCGGACAGACGCGGCGATGTGACCCTTCACTGTCCCTCCAGGCCAGGACACGAGGAGAGGCCCGCGGGAGCGCAGCACCTACCTCAGGACGCACCTCCGTGGAGCCCTGTGCGGAGTCAGGCGCCGGCAGCGGCCTTGGCTCCAAGGCCGACGCGGTCTTCACCTTTTTGTTCCTTCTCTTGGGCACGCGGGCGGCCCTCTTCTGCTTCGCCATCCTGCAACAGACAGACAGCGAGCGGGGAATGAGAGGTCTTGAGCCAGTCTTTTCATATTCTCCCGCGTGAGAGGAACACAAAGGTGTCTCAGAAACTAGGAGACTGCATAAAAGGTGGGAAGACTCAGACCTCTAGGCTCATCACCTTAGGCCAGTGGTCCCCAACCTTTTCTGGGCCACGGACCGGCCTTTAGGGTGGGACGGATAAATATATCACGTGATCGAGACAAGCGTCCAGAGTGAGCCTTAGGCGGATGTAACAGAGAATCTGGTCATTTAAAAAAAATAAAACATCGTTCAGACTTAAATATAAATAAAACGGAAATAATGTAAGTTACTTATTCTTTCTCTGCAGACTGGTACCAAATGGCTCCCAGACTGGTACCGGTCCGCAGCCCAGGGGTTGGGGACCATTGCCTTAGACAACTGAATGTCTTTTCTCTTTTCTGAGTGTTTTAGCACACTGTACACTCTGTATTTCTAACAAAACATCAACAGGAAGCTGTTGAACATTAAGAGAAATATAATTTTAAATTTTTTTATGGTTTTATTTGAGCCAAAGCAGAAACATCAGTTTAATGACCGTCAAAATTTTCCTGAAGTGAAAATTATAAAAATTTGTCTATTTCCTAATTTTTGACAATTTGAGGTTATTTTTATTTTCTGCTCTTATGGACTGACTCACACTTCCCCACCAGCGAGGGAGGCTGCCCGTGGCCACACGCACCGTCAGCAGGGCGATGGGTTGCCCACACTGGAGGCTCACAGTGTGTCTGGGGTGGCCTCCTGGGAGGGAGGAGCAGCAGCTGGGGCCACACGACGGGCTGCCACGTGACCTGAGGAGCTAGAACTCTGAGTGTGGTAACAGAAAAGCCCACGAATTCTAATACCAAGTGCCTTCGTGGGACCATGTGATGGGGAACCCAGAGCCAAGATGGAGGTCAGGGTCCCGAGGGCAGGTCGGAGGGCTCGGGGCGGCCATCTGAGGGGGACCAGGCCGACCCTTGGCGGGAGGAGCAGGAACGGAGCCGACTCCAGCTGCAGCAGTGCAGGCTAGGCTGGCCCTGGCAGAACGGCAGGAGCAAGTTGAAGCCCACCCCTCCCCACCCCTGGACGGCTCTAGCCCCTCTGGGTGGAGCCTAACAGGGAGCTGGAAACAGAAGAGCATTTCCCATAGTCCCAGAAGTAGCCATGCGGGCACGCCCATACGGAAGGAAATGGTGCCCCTGGACTGAGACAGTGTGATGACCAGTGTGTGCAAACACACATTGCTTTCTGGTTTTTTTTACAGAGACAGCGAAAGTCAGAGAGAGGGATAGACAGGGATAGACAGACAGGAACGGAGAGAGATGAGAAGCATCAATCATTAGTTTTTCATTGCGTGTTGCAACACCTTAGTTGTTCATTGATTGCTTTCTCATATGTGCCTTGACTGCGGGCCTTCAGCAGATCGAGTGACCCCTTGCTGGAGCCAGCGACCTTGGGTTCAAGCTGGTGGGCTCTTGCTCAAACCAGATGAGCCCGTGCTCAAGCTGGCAACCTCGGGGTCTCGAACCTGGGTCCTCCGCATCCCAGTCCGACGCTCTATCCACTGCGCCACCGCCTGGTCAGGCTGCTTTCTGGTCTTGTAAGGCACAACCCATCACACACAAACAAAAGGCGACATAGAAAAACCAGGGCAAACCAACACAAGGGGACCCATTCAATAATTACAACAAATGAGACTGTGCTACATACAGACAGAGGATGAAAAATACACAACACTATGTGTACTGTTATCCAATTTTATTTTTAAGAGAATAACAGAGAAAGTTCCATTTGTGTACACACAGTCACACACATATGACAACGTCTGAAGGATACAAACAAAGCCTTTACCTAAGGGGGTGGTATTTCAAGAAACTATTTTTTCATAACTCAGTTTTATTTTGCTTTTTTCAAGACTTTATATTTTGAAATGTATAATTAGCAGTGTGATAAGAAATCTAGAAAGAATGAAACTGTTGACACAGGGACTTTGAAAAGACAGAGAACTCTGCCAGCAAATTACCTTGGAGAAATAATAGAAGCTTATTATTTACCTAACAATTACCATAAAAATTAAGTTAAATCTGGCCCTGGCCAGTTGGCTCAGCGGTAGAGCGTTGGCCTGGCGTACGGGGGACCCGGGTTCGATTCCCGGCCAGGGCACACAGGAGAAGCACCCTTTGCTTCTCCACTCCCCTCCCCTCCTTCCTCTCTGTCTCTCTTTTCCCCTCCCGCAGCCAAGGCTCCATTGGAGCAAAGATGGCCTGGGCGCTGGGGATGGCTCCTTGGCCTCTGCCCCAGGCGGCAGAGCGACGCCCCCTGGTGGGCAGAGCATCGCCCCCTGGTGGGCAGAGCTTCGCCCCTGGTGGGCGTGCCGGGTGGATCCCTGTCCAGCGCATTCGGGAGTCTGTCTGTCTCTCCCTGCTTTTAAAAAGAAAAAAAAGAAAAAAAATTAAGTTAAACCTATATTCACTCTGTAAGTTATTTAAAAGTTTAATCACTAAGCCTGCTTGCTAAAGGGGGGGGGGGGCAGTGGGACTCTGCCAAATTATAAAAAGGTTCCTTTTAACAGTTCCAAGGGATGGTGACTTCTAATTTCGAGGCAATGTTTGTATAGAAGACCATTCCTTACAGTTATAGTTAATTGACTATTGACAAGAGGCTGAGACCACCTGATTGAAAAGAGCAGTCTTTTCAAGAATGGAACTGGGACAACTGAACATCCGCATTGGAACCCCACCTCACACCCTACACAAACTTAACTCAGAAAGGATAAAAAACCTAAATGTCAGAGCTGAACTATGAAAGTCTAAGAAGAAAACACAGCAGTAACTCTTCATGCCCTTGCATTAGACAATGGTTTCTCAGCTATACACCAAAAACATAAGCAGCAAAAGAGGAGGCAAATTTGACCTGTGGTGGAGCAATGGATAAAGCGTCGACCTGGAAATGCTGAGGTCGCCGGTTCGAAACCCTGGGCTTGCCTGGTCAAGGCACATATGGGAGTTGATGCTTCCTGCTCCTCCCTCCTTCTCTCTCTCACCCTTTCTCTCTCTTCTCTAAAATTAAAAAAAAAAAAAAAAAAAGAGCAGGCAAATTTGACTCATAATTAAAAATGTCTGTGCTGGCCCTGGCTGGATGGCTCAGCGGTAGGGCGTCAGCCCAGCGTGCGGAAGTCCTGGGTTTGATTCCCGGCCAGGGCACACAGGAGAAGCGCCCATCTGCTTCTCCACCCCTCCCCCTCTCCTTTCTCTGTCACTCTCTTCCCCTACGGCAGCCAAGGCTCCATTGGAGCAAAGTTGGCTGGGGCACTGAGGATGGCTCCATGGCCTCCGCCTCAGGCGCTAGAATGGCCCCACTTGCAACGGAACGACACCCCAGATGGGCAGAGCATCGCCCCCTGGTGGGCAGAGCGTCGCCCCCTGGTGGGCGTGCCGAGTGGATCCCGGTCAGGCGCATGCAGGAGTCTGTCTGCCTCTCCCCCCAACCCCCCCACCCCGCTTCTCACTTTGGAAAAATACAAACAACAACAAAATGTCTGTACTACAAATGACGCCAGCAAGAAAGTAAAAAGGCATCCTGCACACAGACCTGGAGCAACACCTGCAAGTCTACATCTGACAAGAGGCTTGTACACAGAATGTATCAGCCTTTGCGACTCAACCAAAAAAAAAAAAAAAAAGACAAATAACCTCATTTTAAAATGGGCAGAGATCTGAATATACATTTTTCTAAAGAAGATACACACATGGCCTGACCTGTGGTGGCGCAGTGGATAAAGCGTTGACCTGGAAATGCTGAGGTCACCGGCTCGAAACCCTGGGCTTGCCTGGTCAAGGCACATATGGGAGTTGATGCTTCCTGCTCCTCCCCCCTTCTCTCTCTCTCCCTCTCTGTCTCCTTTCTAAAATGAATAAAAAGGCCCTGGCCGGTTGGCTCAGCGGTAGAGTGTCGGCCTGGCGTGCGGGGGACCCGGGTTCGATTCCCGGCCAGGGCACATATGAGAAGCGCCCATTTGCTTCTCCACCCCCCCCCTCCTTCCTCTCTGTCTCTCTCTTCCCCTCCCGCAGCCAAGGCTCCATTGGAGCAAAGATGGCCCGGGCGCTGGGGATGGCTCCTTGGCCTCTGCCCCAGGCGCTGGAGTGGCTCTGGTCGCAGCAGAGCGACGCCCTGGAGGGGCAGAGCATCGCCCCCTGGTGGGCGTGCCGGGTGGATCCCGGTCGGGCGCATGTGGGAGTCTGTCTGACTGTCTCTCCCCGTTTCCAGCTTCAGAAAAATACAAAAAAAAAAAAAAAAAAGAATAAAAAATAAAAAACCAAGCCCTGGCCAGTTGGCTCAGCGGTAGAGCGTTTGGCCTAGCGTGCGGGGGACCCGGGTTCGATTCCCGGCCAGGGCACATAGGAGAAGCGCCCATTTGCTTCTCCACCCCTCCACCGCGCTTTCCTCTCTGTCTCTCTCTTCCCCTCCCGCAGCCAAGGCTCCACTGGAGCAAAGATGGCCCGGGCGCTGGGGATGGCTCCTTGGCCTCTGCCCCAGGCGCTAGAGTGGCTCTGGTCGCAACATGGCGACACCCAGGATGGGCAGAGCATCGCCCCCTGGTGGGCAGAGCGTGGCCCCATGGTGGGCGTGCCGGGTGGATCCCGGTCGGGCGCATGCAGGAGTCTGTCTGACTGTCTCTCCCTGTTTCCAGCTTCAGAAAAATGAAAAAAAAAAAAAAAAGAAGATACACACGTGGCCAAGAAGTACATGAAAAGATGCTCAACACCACTTGTCATTAGAGAAATGCAAACCACGGGACATACCACGTCACAGTCACAAGGACGGCTAGACTCAAAGACAAGTAAGAACAATAAATACTGGTGATGATGTGGGGAAACCAGAGTTCTCACTTGCTGTTGGTGGGATAGAAAATGGTCAGCCACTTTGTCAACAGTCTGGCAGGTCTTCAAAAACCTAAACGCACATATGTGATGACCCAGCAATTCCACCCCTGGTTATCTACTCAGGAAAATGCACACATCCGCACAGCACTTTAAACGCTAATGTCCATTACAGCATTAGCAATAATATCCTAATCCTAAAGGGTGGAAACATGAAAACAACCTACTGATGGTGGTCTATCCATGCACTGGAGTATCAGTCAGCCATACAAGTAAGTGCTCACAATGCAACAAAAGGATGGACTAGTTAGACCTGTGGTGGTGCAGTGGATAAAGCGTCAACCTGGAAATGCTGAGGTTGCTGGTTCGAAACCCTGGGCTTGCCTGGTCAAGGCACATATGGGAGTTGATGCTTCTCGCTCCTCCCCTTCTCTCTCTCTCTCTCTCTCTCCCTCTCTCTCTCTTCTCTCTCCCCCTCTCTCTCTCCTTTCTAAAATGAATAAATTAAAAAAAAAGAAAAAAATTAAAAAAAAAAGGATGGACTAGATACAATATAACCCTTATGTTGTAAGAAAAACTCTATACAAATATGTACACAGGAAAAAACTAGAAGGAAATGCATTTTTAGAAATTAGACATATAAAATACCCCCCCTTTATATTTTCTTGTAATTTCTGCAATAAGAGGGGAAAAAATTGCTCAGTGAAGGAAACCATTCCATCAGCACAAAGCTGACAGCCCAGGTCAGACAGACAGGAGAGGCTGCTCAATGTCTGGGCTGGGCTGGGCTGCAATTACCGATCAGGACAAGTCAAAGCCAGCAGGCTGCCAGAGAGCCACGGCTGAAGAGCAACAGCACAGGACCATAAAAAAATAAAATCAGCTCTAGGAAGAAAAATCTTTTTTTTAAATCTGAAAATAATCCCTTCTAGTCCAGACCGCCCCTCTCACCCAGAGCATCTAAGTTACTTCTTATGTCTCGGCAGGAAAGGCACCTCCGGACTCACTGGGCAGAGCCCCCCCAGAAGGAGGGTCTGGGCCCTCACAATCCACAGCCCTCTAGGAGACCAGTCCCAGCAGCACATGTGCGGAGTCCCAGTTCCTGGACCCAGGGCTGTGCTTTGCTCCTGTCCACTTTGATGCAGGACTATTCCAGGACTGACCTGCCCACCTAGACAAACAGCCTCCAGCTTCTGCTCCTCCGCTCCCTGACCCTACTCCCCCCACACACACACACCAAACTCTGAACTCTGTTACAAGAAGCATCCTACCTCCAAGCCCACCTCCCATCCTTCTAGCTCTTTCCTGCTCACCACCTCTTGGCACCGTGAGGTCCAATAACCCAACTTCACCAAGACCCTCACCCCTCTTCATCCACTTCATGTCCATGGTCCATTAGTTCAACTCACCTTTACACACACTCTCAGCTCCTTCTCTGTCAAAACCCCAACTCTCCTACCTGCTCCTGCTGGCTAGAAACCCTCAGGACCAGGGTGATTGGTCTCACTAGCCTCAAGGGGGATCTCTAGTGCTGACCAGTAGTTCCACCACTCTTCCCACCTGCAGCCACTCGTCTGGACGACCGACCACCCGCCGTTCTTTCACCTCTCCTCATCCCTCAAGCTCCAGTATCGCCTCCCCTTCTCCATTCTCCGCGGGAAGTCTTCAATTCCCGATCACTGAACTTTCACAAGGTCCCACACCCACGGATCATCTGTCCTTCTCCGCTGTTACGATGGAAACTGTCCACACTCCCACATCAAGGCCAAACCCTTTTCTTGTGCGCTGGGGCCCATCCCCCCTGCCTACCCCGCGGCAGCGCACTAGGCCCTTCCCCTCCTGAAATCATTTCTCCATCCCTTCCAGCGAATCAACCACAAGGTCCCACATCTTGCAAACTCCTCGTTCCATGCGCTCCTCACCCCGCGCCCGCTTCCATCTCTGGAAAAACCCTCAAGACGGGTCCACTTGCACTGTCGAACTCCCCTCCTGCCGTTCCCCCTTGTCCCCGCTTCCAACCACGCTACCAAATGTGTTCTCATCGCAACCACCGACGACACCCTCGTGCTGACAAATAACAAAGGTCCTCTCCTGGCCCCACGGCGGCCCGGCCCCTCTGAGCCCTCTCCCCACTTAGACCTCGGCCTTTCCCTGCGAAGACCTGAATAAAGCACACAGTTTCTAACAGCCAAGGCCACACCTTTACAATGACCCCAATCCCCCCTAAAACTGCCTGCCGGAGAAAAACAAGGCCGCCAAAAATAACCCAGCCGACCCCTAAAGACAGGGCCGGTCTCCCAGCCCCGTTCCACGGCCCCGCCCGGCCCCCGGCCCCCACTCACCAGGGGAAAGCGGGCGTCCTCCCCCGGGCCTGCAGGTCCCGGCCACGGCCGCCCGCCGCGGTGCTCCGGGTCCGTGTCCTCTCCATCCCGCCCCTGTGCCCACGTGGCCGGGCCACGCCGCGCTCCTGCGGGTCCCCCGCACGCGAGCTCCCGCACCCGCTGCTCCGCCAGCTACCACGCGGGATGTTTCTCCCCGGCGCTCATCACCGCCCCTTCGGCCCCGCCGGGCCCTTCCCTGGTGCATGCACGCGCGCCAGACCTGTGCACGGCAGTCGCGCGGGGCCTCGAGCGCTGGGAGCCCGCGAAGCGCGGTGACAGGAAGATCCAGGCGGCCGATGGCTCAGTCCTGGGGTTCCGCAGGGCTGCCCGGAGGCGAAGGACGCCAAGGCCCTCCGCGTGTCCCTCCCGCCGCCCCCGGAGGGCCTCCAGCCCCGCCGACGCTCCTGCACCGCCGCCACCCCGCCACTCACAGACTCCACCGCGCTCGCCTACCTGCGCGTGGCCGCCGACTCCGGCTTCCGGCAGGGGCGGTGCCCAGGTAACGCCGTCCCGCCCTCCGGAGCGGCGCCGCCCATTGGTCGGGGACCGCCTCCGTCTCCCTAATGACCAATAGCAAGCAGCGGTTGCGCGGGGCCGGGAAAGTGACGTCATCTCTAGATGCCGCCAGTCGCTGAGAGCCGCCGGTTGCCAGGCAACCCCTCACGTGTGGCCGTCAGGGTTCCAGCCCCACACCGAGGTTTCTGGCCTTTGGTGAGGCTGCTATTCTGGGGTTCGGTGGGCTTGAATGGATGACGCCTCTTGTGATCTACGAGGATTCGTCTCAAACGTAATAAATTTATATAAATTATAAATGCTGTAATTTAAACTGCGCACGATGTTTAAATGTCACCAACGTTACACGTGTACGAAGGTTTTCTAGAGTCCTATCTTCAAGAATTTTGTAAATTCAGACTAGTGGTCACCTCAGGTTGGAGGTAAAGGATAGAGGTGTCTCTGATTCAAAACTGGTAAAATTAACCAGATGAGTGGCAGATACCTGAGTTAAATCCGTGTTCGGTTCTTAGAGATATTTAACAGTCCTGACACTTAGGGAACTGGGCCGGGTGGGGAGGATAGCCTCTGAGGCTCACTGCTAAGGTGAGGACAGGGAAGCGAGGCAGCAGCTCGTGGGGAGGTGCTTAGATGGGAAATAATAGCAAGCTAGTAGTATTCTCTAGTGTCACTCTCTGTGGATAATTAACTAGCTTGTTCTTAATTGTGAGGTGTTACAATTTACAATAAACATCCTGGCCTGATCTGTGGATAAGGCCTCAACCTGGAATCGCTGAGGTTGCTGGTTCAAAACCCTGGGCTTGCCTGGTCAAGGCACATATGGGAGTTGATGCTTCCTGCTCCTCCCCCCTTCTATCTCTCTCTGTCTCTCTCTCTCTTTCTCTCTCTCTCTCTCTCTCTTACCTCTCTATAATGAATAAATAAAATCTTAAAAAAAAAAAAACATCCTGCCTGTCTCTTGGCCACATATGTGAGAGTTTCTGCAAGGCAGGTACTCAGAATTTCTGGGCCCCAGGTATGAGCATGTCCAACTTTACTGACTGTAGGAGAAACTATTCAAACTGGTTCCACTGGGCCTCACGACTACACACACACACACACACACAAATAAGAAAAAGAAAAAAAAAGGTTTTATCTATCCATAAACTCAAATAATATAATTTACTTGTGCTTTTCATTTTAGCTCTGGTAATGCAGGAATAGGTGATTCAGATCACCCTCCTACTGAGAACCGATTTTTAAAAGCTGGTCAAAATATATATTTTAAAATCCTGTTCTATGGCATTAGTATGACAGTGAAATCATATATGGGACCGATAAACAGGAAGGAAAAAAAAAGGGAAACCCAAAGAAGTAAGCCTTACATTCGGGGCTATTTTTTACTCAGGGATCAGTCAGTTCTGGAAGAAGCAACTGCAAGGCTGAGAACCTGAACAGAGGTTTTGACAGCTTTGTGGCTAAGGCAGAAGGTACTTGTAAATGTCGAAAACCTGCAAGGCCAGATCATCCACTGTGCCTGTGACAGGCAGGTGCACTTGCCAGTCTCTGCTATTCCAAAATCTCATGTCCCATTCGACACTGCGCAGCTCAACCCCAAGGCAGTGTCTTCTGCTGCTCCCTCCCATAGAGAACAGCCACCACTGAGCTGCTCAACTAGGCAAGGTTTCCCTCGCCAGCATGTCCCTTACCACTAGTGAAAAGCAGGTCCTTTGGGCCCTCTAGGGATCAAAATCAGTGATGGGTCCTCTGGTCTCTTGGTAATAAATGTGTACTAACAAGCTCACCTCTCCATGCATCCTGGCCCCTATCAAGGCAGATCTGGCATCTCCACCTATTTTTTGATGACCACCATTACATCCAAGCCCCCCCTAAAGTCATCTCAAGTAACTGAGGGAGGATATAGGAGTGTAAAGTATCTCTGAATGCTGAAAGGTTTAGAGGCAATGATATTTGGTAGCACTGAGCACTCCTAGTACCCAGAGAGATCCTGGTTTCTTTATTTATTTTTTAGATTTTATTTGTTGATTTTTGGATAGAGGAGGGAGACAGAGAGAGAAAGAGTGGGAGAGTGAGAAAGATGGGGGAGAAGCAGGAAGCATCTACAATTAGTAGTTGCTTCCTGTATGTGCCTTGACCAGGCAAGCCCAGGGATTTGAACTGGCGACCTCAGCGTTCCAGGTCGATGCTTTATCCACTGGACCACCTCAGGTCAGCGAGATCCTGGTTTCTAAATAGCATCCCTGCAGACAAAAAACCAGGGCTCCTGGGAGAGATGGCTGATTCCAGGGCTGGGGCAGAGAAAGTGCAAGACGTGCTTGGAAGAGGTCCTTCCTGGCCAGTTATAAAGGAAGTGATTGTGACATAGGAACAGAGGAACGGCGCTGGGACAACTGGCCTCCCACATACAGAAGAATGAAGTTGGACCCTGATCGCACAGCCTCGCCAACAGATTAGGCTGTCCACATCTGCATTTCTGCTAGTCTACCCCAGAAATGGGAACTCGGTGTGATGATACAGTGTGTCCGTAAAGTCAGGGTGCACTTTTGGCTGGTCACAGAAAAGCAACAAAAGACGACAGAAATCTGAAATTTGCACCAAATAAAAGGAAAACCCTCCCAGTGTCTGTAGGATGATGTGGCAGCATGTGCACATGCGCAGATGATGACATAACACCGTGTATACAGCGGAGCAGCCCACGGCCATGCCAGTCGAGATGTGGACGGTACAGAGGAAAGTTCAGTGTGTTCTGTGGCTCGCTCAATTCGAATCCACGACCAAAGTGCACTGTGAATATCGGCGTGTTTATAACGAAGCGCCACTACATAGGAATAACATGACTCGGTGGGATAAGCAGTGGAAGGAAACCGGCAGTTTGGTGGAGAAACCCCGTTCTGGTAGGCCATCAGTGACGAGTCTGTAGAGGCTATACGGGATAGCTACCTAGGGAGCTCTAAAAAATCTATGCGTGAGCCCACATCAAACTGCACTGAATAGCTATGAAACAGGGAGGGTTTTCCTTTTATTTGGTGCAGATTTCACATTTCTATCGTCTTTTGTTGCTTTCCTGTGACCGGTCAAAAGTGCATCATGACTTGACGAACACACTGTATTTTGCATCTCTGCTAACATGAGTGAGGCTTCAACATGCCTTTATATCAAAGGGTCATCCTTAGATACTTTAGTGTCTCAGCTCATGCCCGTCACCCGTCTTTCTATTGGTGTCTGATCTTTTTCCCTTGGGGTTTAAGCTCTTTATACATTGTAGACATCAACCTTTATCTGTGGTGTATGTTGCAAACACTTTCTCCAAGCTTGTCCTTTGATGTTGCTTATGATGCTTCTTTGCTGCAAAACCATTCTCCATCCCCAGTTATAGAAACTCCACCCGTGTTTTCTTCTAGTACTTACTGGGTTTCACTTTTTTAAAATTTGATTTGGGAGAGAGACAGAAACATCGATCTGTGTCTGTATGTGCCCTGACCGGGGATCGAACCTGCAACTCTGGCGTTATCAGGACAACGCTCCAACCAACTGAGCTATCTGACCCAGAGCACTGGGTTTCATTTCTTACATTCAGGTTTCTGATGAGTCCTTTTCTGTGTGTGAGCTAAGGCAGTGTTTCTCAATTGCCAGCCCCAGACGGGTGTCAATCTGCCATAGAACCTGCACACCAGTTCACGAAAGAATTAACCACCTTGACGTATGAAGACGGAAACTCGATGATCTCAGGTCTAGATCCAATCTTACCGTTTTTTAAATGGCTACCAGATGAAGCAACACCAGTCTCTCTTGGACCACTGCTGATATGCCTTTCATCATGTCCTAAGTTCCCAAGCACCTGGTCTGTTTCTGAATTTTCCATCCCCTTCGGCCCCTCTGCCCCTGTGCAGCACAACACTGCTGTAACGACAGAGGTCCCGTGGTATGCTGGCACATCAAGTACGGCCACCTCTCTGCAACCCTTTCTTCGTGTTCCCTCTGCTATTATTTCATGCTTAGTTTTCCAGATGAACTCGAGTGACAGCTTGTCCAGTTTCAGAAGAAAAGCTTGTTGGTATTTCTATTAGAATCCTCTCCAATTTAAAATTACCTTAAATAAAAAGTTCATGTTTATGATACTGGATCTTTTCTAAGTACAAGCTGTCTTTTCATGCACTTGTGTCTATTTCTTTTCTTTTTTTTTTTTTTTTTGCACTTGTGTCTACTTTTATAATATCTTTATTATTTTTAATGTATTGGTTTTAGAGAGGAAGGGAGAGAGAGAAAGATAGAAACATCGATCTGTTTCTGTATGTGCCCTGACCTGGATTGAACCCACAACCTTTGTGTATCAGGATGATGCTCTAACCAGCTGAGCTACCCCGCCAGGGCTGGTGTCTGCTTTTGTGTCTTTCATGAGTGTGTTTAAGTTTTGCCTGAGGCATACAGGGGTGGGGAAAAAGTAGGTTAATAATACAAGAATAAACTGTTTCATATACTCCCAACTATAAACCTACGTTTGACCACCTCTGTATATCTGGCTTATTCCTAAATATTTTATCTTTATTGCCATTGTAAATGGGAATTTTCTCTTCCATTATATCCTCTGATCATCGTGTATGGGAATGAAGGCTGTTGATGCCTGTGTACTAGTTTTATATCATCACCTTATGAAAATTTTTTTTTCAAATTTCCATTGGTGAGAGAGAGAGGGGCACATCAACTTGTTGTTCCACTCAGTTGTTCCATTTAGTTGTGCCCTGCCTGGGAACTGAACCCATGACCTTGGTGTGCGGGGTGGTGCTTTACCCACGGAACCACACCCGGCCAGGGCCTACCTTATGACATTTCTGTATGGTTTGAGGAGGTGAGCACATTCCATGATCATAAGGAACTCGCTCTCACTTCCCACTTTACTGAACATTGTGACACTGATACCCGAGATACTGCACAAGTTAACCCCGAACAGCAAGGCGTTAGGGGATCCTGCTCAGTCCTAACACTGCAATCAACTTGACTCCTCAGAACTTAACTACTGATAACTTATGGTGACTGGAAGCCTTAGCAATAACATACACAGCTGGTTAACACCTATTTTGTATATTATACCAAATTCTTACAATAAACTAAGCTAGAGAAAACACTATGAAGAAAACCACAAGGAAAATACATTTATAACATTTACCGAGAAAAACCTGCGTATGTGGCCAAGTTGTTCAGGAGCCACTGCCCTCCTGGTTTCCGTCCTCGGCGTTAACTTTCCTTAGAGCTCAGCCTCGGGCCCAGGACTAGCTCTCCGTGTCTGCCCGTCTCTCTCCCTCTCCTGTGATTTTGTCTGTTGTCACGGCTTTCCACCCAACTACATGCTCGTGACTGCATGTCCCATTTCTGGTTGAGACGGCTGCCACTGGGCACTGGGCCTGCACGTGCCCCTGCCTGCCTGGCTTCCCTACGCGGCAGCCTCATCGACGTCTCAACCCAACGAGCTCACGTCCAGCTCCCGGGGCTCCCTCCAGACCTGCTCCTCTCCCATCACGCCCCACCCCGCCCTCCTCATCCTCACTGGCAGCACCAAGGAAAGCCAGGTGTCCTCCGCCGTCCTCTGTCCCTCATCCCGCGCATGTTATTCATCCGACAGCAGACGGTGCAGTGGACGCACCACTCCCTTCCTGCCGCCTGGCTGAGGGGAGGTCTCTCACGGGGTCACCTGGACAGCCTGTAACTGACCCCACTTCCACCCGCCCTTCTAATCCACTCTGCACCTCACGCAACAGCCAGAAGTCACCGATCGGATCACTGCAACATTTGTTTTCAGGGCCCAGTGTTCGTTATTCTAACGTCCTTCCAAGGTTTCTGCAAGCACCCTGGGGCCTCACAGGTACTCTCATACTTGCCCAGTGGAAGCCTGACACCTGTCTTCATTCCTGCAAATCATAAAGAGGCAGCTATAGGAACAATTTATGTTCAAAACAGGAGATTATAGTTTTTTGGGTTTTTTGTTTTTGGGTTTTTTTTTTTTTTTTTTTTTGCTTTATTTTCTGTTTTCATAAAATTGTTCTTTGGTTTCTGGTGGTACAGCAAGGAGCACGGCTGAGCTGAACACTGGGGTAAGCTCTGGATTCTGGTGACGTCAGAGACCCAACATCCCAGAGTCCTGCACAAGGAAGCGGACAGCATCAGGGGCTCAGAGGGCGTTCGCAGGGAGAGGGACAAGTGGGGAAAGCGGCTCTCCTCTTTGCTGTAAGTTGGAGAAGCAGCCGCATTCAATTTGAAGGCCAGGTCTGGGGCAGCCGGGTGTGTCTGGCAGGAGCTGGGCTCGACCCCCAGTGGTTCTGAGTCGTATTGAATGGTGACATGGCAGGATTTTAGCAGCGCTCTTCAAAACGTCCTAATGTAGGGAGGGAGACACCAAAAGCTGATCCACTCAACAAAAGAATTTGTTAAAAAGCAGCAAACAACCTCTTCACACACACTTCCTACCACAGCCTAAACCTCTCCTCTCTGCTCCTTCTCCAAGATCTCTTCACTACGACGTCCTCTACCGTTCAGCAAAATTATGCAGTGACATCCGACCACCAGAAAAGTCAGACGCGCTTCCCTCCCACGTTTCCCAAAACACACCGTCCTTCAGACACGTCAACAGGAACAACTGTCAAAGGTCCTGATCCTCCCGCTGAAAACTTGTAAAACAGTATTTCAGCCACTGACTGACCTATTTCAGGAACTCATTTCAAGTTTGGTCTTAGGCTTCCTGCAGAGAATAAATCTGGAAGGTGAATCAGAAGTACATTTAAAAAAAACCCCAAGCTCTTTAACAGGAACAGCCTCCCACTGGGACTCAGGACGGATGGGCCAGCTGCACCCCTTTCTGATTCTGCACCCCGGTTCTCCCCCGAAGCCGAGTCGAGTCGCCCTTCCCCACTCACAGGAAGGCCTTCTGGTGACATCTTGTGGACACATCTGGTACTGCAGCCCGCACACCCGCAGGGCCAGCAGCGCCCAGTCTTTCCGGGCCGTGGTCCAGACGCTGACACCGGGATGGGCAGTCTGCTTGTGGGCCGTGCACCGCTCAGGCCCAGCTCAGAAAAGGCAGCCTTGGCGGAAGAGGCGCCGCTCCCTGGGGCGCTGACACCCCAGCAGCGAGAGAAAACCCAGTTTATACACAGGCTCTCACTCCCCGCGTGGGCCAGACCCAAAATTCCCTCTCAGAGGTGCTACCTATGGAGGCTGATCTCACACTCCCCGTCCAGTGGGGAGCAGTGATTCACAGGTGGGGCAGTCACGTGGGTAGAGTGCACAGAGTCCCCAGCCCCCTCGCTCAATCTGAGACGTGCCCCCAGAGGGGAAGCTCGATGGCCCAGGACAGAACAAATGACACAGCGGGTGCCTCCGATGGTGTAGGTTGGGTAGAGCCCATTCACGCCCCATCACGCCTCTGGCTGCTACTTGTACCTAGAGCCACCCAGCCAACGGACGCCCCTGCTGCTCGAGTTCACTCAGCCAACAGCAGACCTGACTTAATCCCGGATTTTGCAACTCCGGAGCTCCCTGCACCGCCGAGTGCTCCTTGGACGCGCCACTGAAGCTCCCGGGCAGCGAGAATCCCCTCCCGCCCTGGGCAGGCGAAGAGGGAGCAGACTTACGGTATTGCTAAGTCTTTTCTCAAAAATGCACGCCAACTTCTGACACGAAGAATTCTCCAGACTTCCTGCTAACATTAGCACCTTCTGTGAAAACTTACAACACACTGTGGCTTCCCCAGCTCTTGGCACACAGCTACACGCAACCCCATGCCCCATTGAAAGCCACCCGGCAGCTTGGATGTGAGGGCGATCTGGCTGCGACATTTGTCACCCGATTGATCGCCAGGGTTGAAAGCCACCCGGCAGCACTGGATGCTAGAGTGGATGCTCATGGCAGAGGCCAAGAGGGCAGGCAGACCAGCACACTTTGGTATGTGGCAGTGACAAAAGCTTGTGGATGCAGACACTGAGCGGTGACTTGGTGCTGCAGGGACAAGAGCAGTGGCCTCTGCATCCCTGAACTTTCACAGCCCCCTGAGCTACCTGCAGCCGCACAATGCTCCAGGGAGACACAGGTGCTCGGAGCGCCGCAGAAAGCTCAGTGCAACACTCACACGTCCCAGTCCCACCCGGAGACAGAAACACGAGCAGACTCAGAAGCTGGTAATTCTTTCTGCTAAAATGTGGCTGCTTTTAATCCTTCAGTTTTGTTTTTTTTTTTTTTTGTATTTTTCTGAAGCTGAAAACGGGGAGAGACAGTCAGACAGACTCCCACCTGCGCCTGACCGGGATCCACCCAGCACGCCCACCAGGGGGCGTTGCTCTGCCGCGACCAGAGCCACTCTAGCGCCTGGGGCAGAGGCCAAGGAGCCATCCCCAGCGCCCAGGCCATCTTTGCTCCAATGGAGCCTTGGCTGCAGGAGGGGAAGAGAGAGACAGAGAGGAAGGAGGGGGGGGGTGTGTGTGGAGAAGCAGATGGGCGCTTCTCCTGTGTGCCCTGGCCGGGAATCGAACCCGGGTCCCCCGCACGCCAGGCCGACGCTCTACCGCTGAGCCAACCGGCCAGGGCCTAATCCTTCAGTTTTGAGGATCAAGAACAGCACCATGACTCTGGCCAGGTAGCTCAGTTGGTTAGTCGTCCCAACACGTTAAGGTTGTAGGTTCAATCCACAGTTAGGGCACTTACGAGTCTACCAATGGATGTACAAATAAGTGGAACAACAAATCAGTTTCTCTCTAAAGTTAAAAAGAAAAAAACAACAGCACTAACAGAAATAGAATGCAAGGCACCTATATTTAAAATTTCTAGTTAGTAGCCAGTTAAAAAAACAATGAAAACCAGTTAAAAAAAAGTTAATATTTTATTTAACTCATCATATCCAAAATATTATTTCAACATATAACTTACACGGGGAGGCATTTTACCTTTTCTTTTCTTTTTTTTTTTTTTTAATTCATTTTTAGAGAGGAGAGAGAGAGACAGAGAGAGAGAAGGGGGGAGGAGCTGGAAGCATCAACTCCCATATGTGCCTTGACCAGGCAAGCCCAGGGTTTCGAACCGGCGACCTCAGCATTTCCAGGTCGACGCGTTTTCCACTGCGCCACCACAGGTCAGACATTTTACCTTTTAAGATTTTTGGTATTGCCTTCAAAGTCATGTGTTACTCAAGTTGGCTACATCTCAGTTTGGACACTAATCTGTATTTAGATCGCACACCCAAGTTCCTAACACACCTAAAAAGCTTCCTTGGAGCAAAATCAAGTGAATGGCCTTAACCTTGAATAAAACAAGCTCCGAGCTCAGTGCTACGGCGGGCAGCACCTTCCGCGGGCTGTGCCACACTTGGCCCTGACCACACAGCAGAACCAGTGCAGAAGTGGCTGGTCCTGGGGAGGCCCCAAGACCTGCTGGAAGGGCAGGCTCTCAGGGTACCCCGTGACCCGGAACCACACTCTAGGGGCGGGCCGCACTGTTCCAACAGGGCCTCCAGGCAGTTCCGATGCGTTCCAGAGCTGGAGAACACTGGTCCAGAACAAACCTCACCAAATAAAAGCGCAGTTTTGACCACCTATTTGTAGAATGGAAACTGAATACAAGCCCCGACCTCCTTCAATTTTGAGGCTATGAAACCAGGAGAGAGAAACTGTTTGGACCTGTGAATCCAGGAACAAGAGGAGCTAGAGTGCACAGCGGGGGGACCAGCGGGTTAACATCGGAGCCGACTCGGACGTAAGTCATTTATTCCCCCTTGCTTCCCATCTCCCGAGGTCCCAGAAAACAAGGGCTCTCTCGCCATGTACTGTGGCTGCCGGTTTAAGTCGAACGCTTGGGGTCCATGCAGTCCGAGGACTGTTCTCTCAGGAGAACGGGAGCAGAGGGCAAGTGCCTCTGGACAAGGACCCTCAACAAGGTGGGTGGGAGTCCCTTCCCCTTGCCCGAGCCGATGGCGACAGCAGGACGGAAGCCTCCGGACAACTACCCGTGGTCTGTAGTTGAAGTGGTGAGGCTGCGGCAGACGGGGGCCCGGCGGACGGAGCCCAGGGTGGAGCGCCCGCCCCACTCAGCCCGTGCTCTTCAAGCCACTGAACCTTATTTGCAGGGAGGGAAGGATGTGAGAGCAGCTCAACCCACCTTAGAATAGTAATGCCCTTCTTTTTGTATTTTATTTTTCAGTTGAACGTATTGGGGTGGCATTCACGCCCTTCTGCTTGTGTATTTTGCAGAGATATTTCACTGGAAGGTTCCGAAGTTTCAGACCTCTGCTGTGGGAAGTACGGAAGTGCTGGAGCATCCGAGTTGCCCACAGGGTAACAGGACACACAAAGGAAGCTGTCGCGCAGCTTGAACAGACACAGGCCTCTCATCTCTTGACTCTCGACCTGAAAGATAAGAAAAGGAGACCTCACTTCTTAGAATTGTCCCGATTAACTACAAGTGGTGGACCACATAAAAGTGGACCCCACACGGCACTACAATGTCATGGCTTGATGGCGCCTGAGCTGGAGTAAGCTGCACTTGGATCTGGGGTTTGAGAGTTCAAGTCCTGCGTGCTCCCTGTGCCTGAGCCATGTACCAAGGGAGCATGTGACTTCCACGGTCAGCTCTTCACTGCACAACGGCCCTTTAACATTCACTGCTGGGACAAGGGACTGCCACCCCCCTGAGCAGAGCAAGGAGACCCCTTCCTGCCATCTGGACTATACCTGAGTCGCCGCGCCAGCCAGGAAGACATTGTGTCCAAAGCGCTGGATGGTTTGGATTCAGAGGCTCTCGCAGCTGAAGACCTGCACAGAAAGGTTAGATCCAGTCAGCCAACTCCTTCACAGCGTCCCCCGAGAGCCTGAGGCAGCAGGGCAGCCATTAACCCTGAGCCTGGCTCCATATCGACCAGAGAAACAAATATAACTAAAGAGAAACTCGCTTCTATTTTTATTGGACAGCAAGTTTAGGCAAATGTTTCCACTGACTTGAGAAAGTTATTTCTGGTTAACGACACTAGTGAATGGGTTCAATTGTGTCCCCAAAATGGTTGAAGTGCTAACTCCCAGAGCCTGAGATCAGGACCTCAGTTGGAAGCAGAATCAGTGTAGATGGAATCAGTTGAGTTCACACGGGAGTAGGGAGGTCTCTAATTCAGTAAAAAGGGGACCTGTGGACACAGGGGAACGTTATGTGAACATGAAGACCGAGGTCGGGTGACTCGTCTACAAGGAACCCCAACGACTGACAGCACCCCCAACAGCGCGAGGGGACAGGCTAGGGACAGACTGGTCCCTGCAGGACCACCAGGGAACCCGGCCTGAGACACCGTCCTCTCAACTTCAGCCACCAGACCCGAGACCAGGAGCTCCTACTGTGCAAGCCACCGGGCAGTGGTTGTGTTACTGTGTTAGGGCGCCCCAGCAAACAACACAGCTGGAATCCGACTTTAATTCACAGTCCAACTTTAATGGAGATGATAGTCATGCAAAGGCCTACAGACACCTGAGTCACCACTGACAGAGAGCAACGCTTGGGCTGCCTTCGCCCTACACCGGGCGGAGCCAGGGGAGGCGCCAGGCCAGCGTGCGTGGTGGAGGGCTCCTCTCACCCGGCCACTCCGGCAGGGCTGGTCCCGCGCATGCAGCGGTGGTCCAGAGGGTGTCTGTGCCGAATGCAGAAGTTGTCATGGCACTGGTCACAAGCCACCGGCAGCATCTCTCTCTTCTTGCAGCCCTCTTTCGAGCACCGGTACGTGAAAATCTGAGGAAGCCAAAGTTACTTTAGCATTTCAAACGGCTTCCACGGGCAATTATTTAACAAGCCCCCCGGTAAGACCCTTAACACTGAGCTAGAATCAGTTCTTAGCGACATGGAATGAAGAGGTCAAGGTTTCACTCATTTTACTGTAAAACAAGACTAAGGAGACAAGTTTTAACGACTCATAAATACAAGAGCAGCTGTTGGTAGCTAGGGACTCATGCAGAGTGGTCAGAGGTGTTTTCAGGAAAATAAAACCACCCAGGGGAGTGGGAACGGGAACAAGGGACAGGGGAGGAAAGGAGGCCAAGCATGTGACATCATGCTTACGCCCAGGGCCCCGGCTACAGGGGCTCTAGAGACAGTGAGGTGTCGTCACTAGGACAGGGGAGCTGGAGTATCTCTCCATAGCCCCTACACTCATTAGTTATTGGGGGGTTCTTTAGGGGGAGCAGTACAAATTCTCAGGCATTTCCGAGTCTGTTAAGTTAACCATGTCAGTGAAGGGGACGGTGTCCAGCAGCCTGGAGACAGCCCTCCAGCAAGGACAGGCAGGTGGGGCTGCCTCAAGTGACCTGGGCACGTGCAAACAAACAGCACAGGGACACTGGGTACCGGGAGACGACGTCCGCTGCGGGCAGCAGGAGCACAGTGCGCCAGGTGAACACAGGGGGCACACCCACGTGAGGCGGTGGGCAAGGAGGGCAGAATGAGGGGACCGTGTCAGTTCAGAGGCAGGCATGGCAGGTGGGGCGTGGCTGCAGTCTTGGAAGAGGCAGGGCGGGCAGAGCAGGCGTGTGGACAGCAAGGGCAGGGTGGAGAAATGGGGGCGAAGGAGGGGCTGGAGAAAGCGACCCCCAAAGGCTTTGCGAGGTGCTGAGGCCTATAGATGCTTTTCTCCTGTTTGGGGTTGAAAACAGACAGCAAAACTTAACCAACTTTACATCTATTTACTGTTTGCAACTGTTATGTATTTAATGTAACATATTAAGGAATTCAGAACAGGGGTGTCCTCCCAGACAGCCAATCAAGCAGAAGCAGAGAATCAAGAGCCTGGAAACCCAGCTCATTTTATCTTCTTTCCTCTCTCCCAGGAATAAAGTGGGGGAAGTGCCTCCACCAAAATTCTCAGCTCACACTGTGGTCATCAGTAACGCCCAAACGAAAGGGTGGACAAGCCAACCTCGACATCAGAGCAGATGCCCAATGAACTACCCTGGCTGTGGGTCAAAGGACTGCCCCACTCTGCAGGCACAGGTGCACCCCTCTGACAAAACACCAAGCTGCCAAGCAAGACACTGACCGTCTCAGTTTCGTTTCCCCCTACACTGGCCTAGGAGGGGCTGAGGGGAGAAGTGTGTATCGACAGAACGGTCCTCAAAAGCCACATCAACTCTACATTGTGGGAGAAAAAGTGTGAAATTCCTGCAAAGAAGGCAAATCCTAACACCGACCCAAATACTGAGAGAATACGTTTATGTGACTGTAAAAATCCATGCACTGACAACACTAATACATCATGAGGGCTTTAGTTTTTTTTGTTTTTGTTTTTTACAGAGACAGAGAAGAGAGTCAGAGAGAGGGATAGACAGGGACAGACAGGCAGAACGGAGAGAGATGAGAACCATCAATCATCAGTTTTTCTTTGTGATACCTTAGTTGTTCATTGATTGCTCTCTCATATGTGCCTTTAGCAGGCCTTTAGCAGACTGAGTAACCCCTTGCTCGAGCCAGCGACCTTGGGTCCAAGCTGGTGAGCTTTTGCTCAAACCAGATGAGCCCACACTCAAGCTGGCGACCTCAGGGTCTTGAACCTGGGTCTTCCGCATCCCAGTCCGACGCTCTATCCACTGCACCACCACCTGGTCAGGCTTTAGTTTGTACACAAACTCCGTTAGAACTAATTTTCAGTTAGACAACTGCCCCTTTCCTAAGGAGAACCAACATTCAGAGCTGACATAGAACTTGTCCTTACCTTCTCTTTCTTCCCAGGAGAGTATTTACAGTCTCTGTCAATGTGCTCACTGACCACCACATCTGGTATCTCTCCCCTTTTCACTGGGATTGGGGTGTTACAAAGCGGGCATACTGGAACCTGAACATCCTGGAAATAACAAATGTAGGGGACAGTCCAGATTCAGACACTCACACAAGAAAACGTACAATGGCTCATATAAGCAGAGTATCAACACTGTCATCTGACTCCTCGTGAAAAGGTGCTATTAGTTTCATGGGTTAACAGTAAGGCACCCTAGAACTTAATAAAGTTGCCTTAAGTGGAATCTAATGGAATTTAAACATAACGAACTATTTACCACCTGCAGAAATGACCCTAAGTCAGTCAGTAAGAGTAGTCAAGGCAGGAAGCTGCAGTAGTCAATCCAATGGTCTCAGGACAGAGGGCTATTTGTCCAGCCCCGTCTAGGTGAGAGGTGAACCTACCCACACCCCTCTGGAGTGGAGATGACAGAAGAAAACACTACTCATAGGCCCTCTAGCCTCTTCAACTGCCAACGGCCACTCTGATCCTTCTGTTACTTCCACACTCAGGGAAACTCACTCATCAGTGGACAAGGGAGCGCACAGCTGGGCTGAGCTCGCAGGCGCACTATCATCACCTATCATCATCCAAGCCCAAGACTGGAGGTGGGGGACTCTGGAGGGGACAACGCAGCACCCAGCAGCTGATGCCCAGCACGGTCAAGACAATGTCTGAGCCAGGGAAGGAGCTGAGGAAACTTAGCTCAGTGAGAACACTGAGGTGACAATGGACATCCAGACAGGTGACAGGGAATCACAGAATCATGGGGGCCTATTGTCTGGGGCGGTGGCAAGTCACCCAGGAGTGCTCCTTCAGTGAGAAAGTCTGCCAAACTAAGAGATAAGCTATTACTAACTGAGCTCTAGACGAACTGTACCTATCTTGGGTCATGGGAGGCCAACAAATAAACCAGTTAGCTGGCCTAGTCATCAGTGCCTGGTGAGCATGAGTCATGTGTGAGTCACACTCCCCCACACCCATGACCTGGAACACGCTGGAGGGTCAGACCCCGGCCAGCACTGGTCAAAGCCTGTGATGATGCCCAGTCCTTCACACTGCTAACAGCCATGCTGACAGAGAGCTAACCGAATCAATCTCAGCACCACCCTGAAGAAACAGTGGGCACAGGCTGGAGCCACCTGCAAAGTCCATCACAACTTACAAAAACTGGTTTTCTTAAAAGTCATCTTTCAGTTTCCATTATGTACTATTCAAATGATTTAACTATGTCACCAGAGTGCAGTTACCCAAATAGGTAACCATTTTAACACCTTCCCGACTAGATTTCATGTCAAATATGAAACCATTTCTTGCACCCCACGAAGACACAGCTTTGTTCTGCCTCGACTCAAAAAACTAAGTAACATGCAAAGTAAGCTTTGACTGTTTGGACACAACCACAGTTTGACTCCGTGAGTCCCTGAAGGTACCATCTGCTTTACCTATCAAGGGCTGTGCGGCCAGAACTCCTGCAATGGTGGAAACGCTCCCTATCTGCATGTCCTATACGATATAGTGTCACTGCTGCCTGCGGTTACTGAACCCCTGAAATGTGGCCAGCGTGACTGAGAAACTGATGTGAAGTTTTGTTCAATGTGAACTGAGTGATAAGCATCACCGGGCTAGTGTCTATTTTGGTCGGCATAGCTTTGGAGGGTGAGAATTAGAATCTTCTGAATGAAGTCTGGTTAATTACCTTCTTGAACGCAAAGGGACATTTATGTGCGGCATAGGTAAAATGATCTTTACAGAAGTCCTGTTCACACACATCACATTTTAATGGAAGAAAATCTAAAAAAGAAAAAAAAAGTGTTTATAAGACTAGAACAAAAGAATTATACATCATGTTTAAACAGGTATTTACCTTCACTGATTCCTTTATGACTATCAAATACATCCTTGAGGCATCATACATGAGAAAAAAATCAGGGGTCGTGAATTTCACAATGCCAGCAACACTGAAGAATGGATAAAGCTATCTTTTCAAAGGAGATAGCAGCGTACTTTTATCCACCTGGTTCTGGCAACTAATACAACAGCCAGTCTGCCCCACAAAATAGCCAACAAAATACCCACTTTCTATTAATATTCCTATCAAGTGCTTACCTAGCTGCTTGCAAGTTTTTTCTGAACAATGCTTCCCCAAATCAGGAAACTCCATTATGAGAAAGCGTCCAAAACACAGGTGGCAGGGTGCAGGATCACCTACAAGAATCAGGACACTCAGGAGGAATGCCAAGGGCGGCCTGATTTTGGTCCCCAGGGTCTGTAACTTACAGTTAAAGAAAGCAAACATGCACGCTCTATAGGGAGCATTAGATGTCCCAGTCTTCCCCACCGTGGGCCCTGTGGGGAACTCAAGCCTCACAAACTCTTGTCTTTTAGCAAAGAGAAAAGGACACAAGTACCAGTTCATTTGGAACCAACCTCATGGAGATGCATTGCTTTTCATTCCTTTCAATTCCTAGTTTATAAAGCTCTCCTCAAATTTCTGGTTCTGATGAAACCAAAGTCTGACTCAAATTCACATGGACCTCCCATACTCAATTCACACAGATGCCAGTAAAAGCTGCAGCCTCGGTGAACTTTTAACTCACAATTTCTTCTACTGGATACACTTGTTGACATAAACATAACTCTTGTTTCCACGCACTAGCTGACTACACCACCCCGAAGAGATTCAATTCTGTCCCTCCCCGCTCTGGAACACTGAGTTACAATGACATTCTGGGGTTGAAGGCAAGCTGTTAACTCGCCATGGAACACATTCCTGGTGAGGCTACTGAGAAAACCGAGGTCCACGGCGGGCTCACCAGGTCCCCTCCGTGATCCCGCACTCCCCCCCCAACCTCTGAAAATACTTGTCCCTACAAGAATTCAAGTCCCGAGCCCTGGCCGGTTGGCTCAGTGGTAGAGCGTCGGCCTGGCGTGCAGAAGTCCCGGGTTCGATTCCCGGCCAGGGCACACAGGAGAAGAGCCCATCTGCTTCTCCACCCCTCCCCCCCTCCTTCCTCTCTGTCTCTCTCTTCCCCTCCCGCAGCCGAGGCTCCATTGGAGCAAAGACAGCCTGGGCGCTGGGGATGGCTCCTTGGCCTCTGCCTCAGGCACTAGAGTGGCTCTGGATGCAACAGAGCGACGCCCCAGATGGGCAGAGCATCGCCCCCTGGTGGGCAGAGCGTCACCCCTGGTGGGTGTGCGGGGTGGATCCCGGTCGGGCGCATGCGGGAGTCTGTCTGCCTGCCTCCCCGTTTCTGGCTTCCGAAAAAAGACCAAAGAAAAAGAAAAAGGAATTCAGGTCCCGAGGACTTTCCGGACCCTCCCATCCGCTCCGTCCACTCACGAGAGCGTCTCCTGTGCTGTAAGCCTGGAACGCTCTGGCCCAGCCAGCTTGTTCTGGTCCCCTCGTCTCGGTGCAGCGTCACTCCCTCGAAAGGGCCTCTGCGAGCACCCTCGGCACGCCGCCCCTAAGCCCCCGAGCCTCCACTCTGCAAGGACGCTGTCCTTCCTCCCCGGCACGGTGGGGCTGGCGTGTGGCTGCCTACCCTGACGACCGCGTGTGAGCCCGGCGCCACCTGCTCCTTCCTCGACCCCGCTCCTCGCCGCCCTCACCCCCCGGCCCTGCCCCGCACCTGGTTGTCGTCCGAGGCCCGGGCAGCCCAGCACGCGAGCCGAAAGTGGCGCTGACGGCAAGCTGGGTCGCCCTCTCCGCAGTCAGCCGCGGTGGACAAGGCCGAAAGGACGACGAAAACCGGACCCCAGCAGCGATCGAGGTCCGTCTGCGCCCGCGGGAGAAGGTAACATCGCGCCGCCCCGAGGTCCCGTCCATTTATCCGCAGCGGACGCGGCAAAAAGCCGCCTCTACGCCCGTGTTCCCGCGTGCCTCGATGACGACATCTCCGAGCGGGCCAATCCCGACCTGCCGCGGCCCCGGCGTTCCCGGCGCGCCCCAAGACGTCATCGATAAACCAGCCAATCCTGTCCCCCTCGCCGCGGCGACGGCCGCGTCGGCCCGCCCACTCCCCGTCGTCGGCCCGCCCACTCCCCGTCTCTCCGCCTCCCTTCTCCAACAATCCAGCAGCTTCTCGGAGCGCAGTCACAGTGAGGCAGCTCTGCGCAGGCGCAGGGAGCCCTCGCGAAGCGCGGGAAAGCTGAGTCAGGGAGAAAGCGGCTGTGTGGCGGGGCGGCCTCGCGGGCGCTGTCCCCGCGCCGCCGGCTCAGCGCGGCCGGCCACGCACTGGGAAAGAAAGCCCGTCTTTCAGAGAGAACACGGAATGCTTTCGGACTTGCAGAGCGTTTGCGACATGCCGACAAAGCCCGTGTCGCGTGTCCCCGAGCCCCGTAGCCCTCGGCCATGTTGCACGTGGGCTCGCACGTGGGCCGACGACGGCGCGCTCAGTCCCGAGGCGTCGCCTGTGGCGCGACCGGGTCTCCTTGTCGCGCTGTGCGCGCTTCTGTTGAAAGGACGCCCGATGACCGCTGATTCTCCCACGTGGGGGCGGCGGCACTGCGACTCCCGCCTGCACGCAGCCTCTCGGACGCGGCTCTTTCCCCTGGACTTCCCCGCCTCGGGGACTGGGCAGCCCGGCCGCGCCGTGTGGGCCGCTAGAAACCTCCAGGCGCCACTAGAAACGCACGGAGATGCGAGCCGCCACGTGGAGCCCCGAGCACAGGACCGGCGCGGAGGCCCGGGCCGCCAGCCGTGGGTGAGGGTGCCACCCTGCCCGAGTCTGAATGGCCCCGCGGGCCCCGGTGACTCTGGAGTTGCAGATCCTGGCAAGTAGGCAGACGCGCAGGTGTGGAGTCCAGAAGTAGGGAGGACCGGCTGTGTGTCTGTGCGTGCGCGCGGTTCTGCACACAGGCGCCCTTTCCTTCGCGTTTTCCTGGGCTGAGCGCTTGCTGCACACGTGACACGATGCCCCCCACCCCAGTACTCCCTAGTGCATCATCCACGTGAAGAAATCATTCTTCCAACAGTGCGAAGGTTCAATCCCCGTGAACACTGAGCACAAGATGTCAGACCCCGTTTGGGTTTTGACAGCTGTGTCAATGGTGCCCCCTTCCCGCCCCAAGATCCCATTCACAATCCCATGTTGAGTCCCCTCCAAGCTAGGACAGGTCCTCCAGTCATTCCTGTCTCTCACCAGTTTTCCAGTTGTTATGAAAAGCCACAGGCTTTTTGTACGGGTAAGAAGGCAGGGGGTTCTTCGGAAAAGACAATGCTGGAAAAAAAACCCCAGAAAGCTGCAGGAAAAGAGGAAGGCGGAAGAGAAGGGTTGACTCCCATGAAAGAAGCCATAGGCCGAGTCTCCAGGAGCTGAGCAGGCCTGTTGAGGACAGGGCCCTGGACACCGCTCGTTGACAGGGTGGCCAGGAGTCCGAGTGGACTCCATGGCATGTAAGCACACCAGAGGACTCACTCAGGGTTCACCAGTGTTGGGTCAGGACAGGAGAGGTCATGTTTTCCCAGTAGAAAGAAAGAAAAATGGTGTGCTCATCGGGGGCACGAGGCTGCGACCTGTGCCCCCCCATGGGTGACACTCATCTTCGATTACCAGTCTCACACCAGTGTCCACTGTGTTTCTCTTCTCCATTTGTAAGTTGATTAGTATTTTTTTTTTTTTTTGTATTTTTCCGAAGCTGGAAACAGGGAGAGACAGTCAGACAGACTCCCGCATGCGCCCGACCGGGATCCGCCCGACCGGGATCCACCCGGCACGCCCGGATCCCGGCACGCCCACCAGGGGCGACGCTCTGCCCCTCCTGGGCGTCGCCATGTTGCGACCAGAGCCACTTTAGCGCCTGAGGCAGAGGCCACAGAGCCATCCCCAGCGCCCGGGCCATCTTTGCTCCAATGGAGCCTCGGCTGCAGGAGGGGAAGAGAGAGACAGAGAGGAAGGAGAGGGGGAGGGGTGGAGAAGCAGATGGGCGCTTCTCCTGTGTGCCCTGGCCGGGAATCGAACCTGGGACCCCTTGCACGCCAGGCCGACGTTCTACCACTGAGCTAACCGGGCAGGGCCTGATTAGTATTTTGTAGGAAGCTGTTCTGAGATGCCAGTTATCTTACTCTTCGTCAGTCTCTGCCTGACTTGCTTAACCTTTAACGACGACTTCTGCCTGAATCACTGTGGTCACTGCCAAACACTGCTTTTTAAATTTTCCATCATCTCTGACCTGTATTAGTCAGCATTCTAATATAAGGAAAGGGTTTCCCTTAATTTTTTATTCATTCGTGTATATCAGTATGGATTCACAGACTTGCATTTCATTTGATGGATAGTATTCTATTGCTGTTATTACCTTTTTTTTTTTTTTTTTTTTTTTTTTGGTATTTCTCTGAAGCTGGAAACGGGGAGAGACAGCCAGACAGACTCCCGCATGCTCCCGACCGGGATCCACCCGGCACACCCACCAGGGGGTGACGCTCTGCCCCTCCGGGGCGCCGCTCCGTCGCGACCAGAGCCACTCCAGCGCCCGGGGCAGAGGCCAAGGAGCCATCCCCAGCTCCCGGGCCATCCTTGCTCCAATGGAGCCTCGGCTGCGGGAGGGGAAGAGAGAGACAGAGAGGAAGGAGAGGGGGAGGGGTGGAGAAGCAGATGGGCGCTTCTCCTGTGTGCCCTGGCCGGGAATCGAACCCGGGACCTCTGCACGCCAGGCCGACGCTCTACCACTGAGCCAACCGGCCAGGGCCTGTTATTACCTATTTTGATGTTCAGATTGTTCAAGTTTTATCAATGAGAGTCTCATCCAGCTTGATCCTGGGTTCTTTTCATGTGTCCCTATCATTCTTTGCACCCTTACCTTCAGGCACAAGATGTCCCAAGGTTCAATTTTTACTCTTCTTGCCCTTGCTCTGGAATCAGCGTTTCTCCAACAGCACTGTTTCTTTTCAGTGGAGGATGGTATTTAGAAAGCAAGGTCTGAGTGTGGTGTGTTTATTGCTGCTGGGGTGTTATTGCTTCTAGGCCCTCTCAGTGGACACAGCCCAGGAAATATATATATGCATATACATTTGCACACATCTATATTCATGCATGTGTGTGTGTGTGTGTATATATATATATATATTTTTTTAATTCACATTCATACCTTCGATTCCAGCTCAACACCTCAAGGTTTTTTCTAGCCTCTCCCTTTCTGTGTAAGTGCCTTCTCCAGCTGTAAAACACCTGGCTTTCATTATAGTTTCTCAGTCTGTTGGTTTATTAATGTAACCAACCACTCTGGCCACCTGCCTCACCTGCTGTCTTGGTACCCACCCTGCTCACACCTACACCCCTAAGCAGTAGTGGGCACACTGCCTACACAGTATTCCTCCTCCCTTCCTCCTGGTGGTCACAATCCAGTGCCAAAGCCTTCAGTTTTCTTCTAAAAGGGTTTTGTTTTGTTTTGTTTTGGTAAAGAAGAGCATTTATTAAGAAAGTGTAAATATAAATACAAGCCTTTAAAGTTGTTATCATTACTCATGGATCAAAAATCATATACATGTTGTTATTAACTTTTTTATTTTATTTTATTTTATTTATTATTATTTTTTTGGTATTTTTCTGAAGCTGGAAACGGGGAGAGACAGTCAGACAGACTCCTGCATGCGCCCGACCGGGATCCACCCGGCATGCCCACCAGGGGGCGATGCTCTGCCCACCAGGGGACGATGCTCTGCCCCTCCGAGGGTCTCTCTGTCGCGACCAGAGCCACTCTAGCGCCTGGGGCAGAGGCCAAGGAGCCATCCCCAGTGCCCGGGCCATCTTTGCTTCAATGGAGCCTCGGCTGCAGGAGGGGAAGAGAGAGACAGAGAGGAAGGGGAGGGGAAGGGGTGGAGAAGCAAATGGGCGTTTCTCCTATGTGCCCTGGCCGGGAATCGAACCCGGGTCCCCCGCACACCAGGCCGACGCTCTATCGCTGAGCCAACCGGCCAGGGCCAACTTTTTTATTTTTTAATTAAAAATTTTTTCCCATTGATTTGAGGGAGAGAGAGAAAGAAAGGGAAGCATCAACTCATTGTTCCACTTAGCTGCTCCATTCTGTTGTGCACTCACTGATTGCTTCTCCTATGTGCCTTGACTAGGGATTGAACCTGCAACCTGGTGCACTTGGATGCCACTGTATCCACTGAGCCACCTGTCCAGGGCATTATTAACCTACCTAGTGATCCTAATGTAGAGCTTTACCATCTCAGGCCTTTTGTACCATTACCTTCATGCTGTACAAACTTCCGTTTCCAAAAGTCAGTTACGAATGTTAAGTAACCAGAGTTTAATTACTATCAATTAGAAGAATGGGTTAGAAGTGCCGCATCTTGTCTGACTCCGGCTCTCTACCTTTCCTTGTTTTTCACTTAAAACAATGGCACTGGACCTGCCCAGACAACCCGGGGCCGTTCCCTCATCAGAACTCTTACCACAGTCATGGCTGCAAAACCCCTCTCGTCATGCAGAGTCCCAGGTCGCACGGGTCCAGGGATTAGGACGTGGACAGCTTGCAGGGGCCATTCTTTTGCCTGCCACAGGTGGTAACCACACTTGCTGCCATAGGGTGAAACAAGATTGCATCTTCAGCTGTAAAATGTTATCAGTATCATTATACAGTAGTGCTTTTTATCTCCCGAAATGTAAAAAGCATGTCACGAAAAATGTCCAAATTTTGAATGTTTTCAGAAAAAAACAACAACAGCAAGATTCGTAAATGAGTTCTTAACCAAAGATAGGTAATGGGTTGGACACTGCTCCCTCCCAGACACAGACACACACACACACAGACAGGCACCTGTGTGCCTTTTAAGGACCAGAATCTGCGTGAGCAACAGCTGGGACACAGAGAAGGTCAGGAGAGCATGTGAAAATAGACACTCAGAGGCTTTGCCAGGAGTGCACTTGGCCCACCTCTACCTGTCCCAGGTCCCGATCCAGCCAAGGCCACACCAAATGGTGGGAACAGTAGGCTATCAAGTCAATTCTTAAATGCAGCCTTTTCTCGTTAACTGAACATCCGCATTCACTCAAAGAGAGGTGCCAACAAGCCTAAGTCAGGAGACCACCGTACGCCTAAGTTTCTAACCACAGCAAGATGGAGGGCTTCCTCGGCTGTCCTCCAAGGACTGCCTTGCAGTCGGCAGGGGAGGAATGACCGGGTAATAGTCATGATTCCCCAGGGAAAGCACACCTGACCTCGGAGCCTTAGTTAGCAAGCCTCAGCAAGTCTACTTAAAAGGAAGAGGCCACCCTGGCCGGGTAACTCATTTAATTAGAGTGTCATCCTAGCACACCCGGGTGGCAGGTTTGATCCCCGGCCAGGGCACATACAAGAATCAACCAATGAATGCATAACTAAGTGGAACAACAAATCGATGTTTTTCTCTACCTTCTCTCTCTCTAGAAATCAGTAAATTAAAGAGGAAGAAAGAAGAAAAGAAAAAGGAAGAGACCACAGTACATGTTAATAAGACACTGATTCTCGGCCCTGGCTGGTTGGCTCAGTGGTAGAGCATCGGCCTGGCATGCAGAAGTCCCGGGTTCGATTCCCGGCCAGGGCACACAGGAGAAGCGCCCATCTGCTTCTCCACACCTCCCCCTCTCCTTCCTCTCTGTCTCTCTCTTCCCCTCCTGCAGCCAAGGCTCCACTGGAGCAAAGATGGCCCGGGCGCTGGGGATGGCTCCTTGGCCTCTGCCCCAGGCGCTAGAGTGGCTCTGGTCGCAACAGAGCGACGCCCCGGAGGGGCAGAGCATTGCCCCTGGTGGGCGTGCCGGGTGGATCCCGGTCGGGCGCATGCGGGAGTCTGTCTGTCTCTCCCCGTTTCCAGCTTCAGAAAAATACAAAAAAAAAAAAAAAAAAGACACTGATTCTCTGTCGAGGGACCACAGAGTTCCTCACTAATAGGCTACTTTCATAGCCCTTATTTTACATGGGAAACGGGGACACAGAGGTGTTAAGAAACATGCCCATGAGGAGAATCAGACCCAAGCTCCCAAGTCCACATTCTTAGCTCTTCCTCTGCACCTCTGCTGGCTAGGGGTGAGAATGGGGAGGCACAAGGGACCAGACCATGCAGGACCTGGAAGGTCATGAAAAGATTTTGGACTTAGTGCGAAAGGGTATCGTTGACAACATTGAAGCATAACCTTGAGGCTGGGTGGGGAACAAAATTTATATACTTGTATGTGCTTTACACAGCTATACAAAAAAAAAATAGTTATAACTTTCAGCATTTTCTAAAATTCAAGTCAACTTTCCTTTCTAATCCCCAGACTTCCCCGGGCAGACAACTTGTTCTGTGCCATACAGTGTGTCCCGTCTGCTCTGGTGTTTGGTTTGTGTAAGTCCAGTTTCTCTCACGACCTCGCTTACCACCCGGCTCAAGTCTCAGTCACTTCCAGGCTTCTTCCTATCACTCTACCTCTTTCAGTGGCGTCCGGGTTAGGGGAAGCTTGTGGAACCACATGGCAGCAGAGGATGCAAGCTCTGGCTTATATACCAGCCAGCTCCTCCCTGGCATCTGCAGGCCCGAGACCCATCCCACTGCCTTAGGTCGAGTGCTAGCATTTGCCACTGGTGCTGTGGTTCCGCTGTGGCTCCGTTGTGGCCTCTGATCGTGAGCTCATTGCATCCCTGAAGGGATGCGGGATTTCAGGGGCAGGCTGGCTAACTGACTGATTCCTGCTGCCGAGGGGGCACGAGGAAGACCAGGTGTCTTCTGGGTTTGGTGACGGGCTCCCTCTTGCCTTTAGAATGGTCCCAGAGGTGGAGGCAGAGTCGGGTTGAAATGGGGGTGAAGAAAGGTCGTCTGGGTGAAAGAAGCCACAACATAGGAGAAGCTTTTACACCTAAGGAAAGATTATAAAATCTTCTCCCTGTCCTGCCCTGCCTGTCCAGACTGGTTAAACGGGTGACTTCTGACTGCCATTTCCACAGGACACTCTCTCTTCTGCTTGGACACACAGTAAATATTGCCTTTCCATTTATAATTCAGATTCTCAACAAATACTTATTGGGTGCCAGCTGTGTGCACAGCACCCTTCTTTGGCCTGAAGAAAATATATGGAAAGATTAAAGTGGGTCCCTGTCTCTTCCCGGGAGTCACAGTGTTCATTTTGGAGAAAAAGAGACCCACATCCTGAAACAGCTGGACATTAAGAGTAAACATTGCTTTTATGAGGTTGCAGGGCAGAGGCTGTAACACTGTCGGAATTCAGGGAATAGAGGTTTCCCAGAGCAAGTCTGATAGAGTCGGACTGAGTGTCTAGGGAAGCTTGGTGGTGGGGAGGCCCCCACAGACCCTTAAGGATGGGGAGAGGAGACTGGAGAGGGAGACTGCTGAAGCCCAGGTGGTATGTCCGCCGGGACTCTCAATGGCAAGTGACAAGAGCTGAACTCAAGATAGATTTCCTCCAAAGGGGAATTCATTGGGTCCTTGACTTGGGACATGCCTGGATCCAGGAACTCAAGCTCGATACTTTTCACTCTGAATGCTGACCTCTCTGTTCTCCTGCAGAGCAGCCTCTCCTGGGTGATGGGGACACAGCTGACCTCAACCTGGGCTACAGTTGGCCAACAGAGTGAGTGTCTCTCCCCCTGCATCTGAGTTGTGACCCCATGGATGGATTCTGCTGTGCTTTCTTGGGTCGGGATCTTAACTGAGACACTTCTGAGCTGAGAGTGGAATTGGGATGCTGTTAATAATGGTGTTGGGACAACAGGTATTAACGGAGACTCTGCTTGGGGAAGTGGGCTACAAGTCACCACAGTCATATGCTCCCTCTCTGTGCACCAGTTGACGGTCCTACCAGAACCACATACAATAGGGGAGAGGTCATCATAGTGCCATTAAGGAGGGGCAAGAATGCTGGAATCATAAAATTAACAGGCGTCCACAGTTCACAGGGAGTCCACGATTCAGAGAAAAGAGAAAAAGACTACAAGAGTCAAGCACATGAGATAAAGACAGACAGCTTACCTGTGAGGCAGGACAGGCTGAACTTCATTGGACTGGGAAGGAAGACAGAACATTGCCCAAGAAAGTGACGTCTAAGACATGTTTGGGGGGACATATCTGGGAGTGAGTCGCAGGATACTAAGCCCTGAACCGGTGAGGGTACTGGTACAGTGGAGGAGGAAGGAAAGGGTCCCCATTCAGAAAGCAGCTGAAAGGAGAGAAGTCGGTGCAACGTCTTGGCTGGACGGGGTGAAGGGTGGAGAAGACGGGAACACGCACTTTCAAGCATGGAGAACCAGAACTGGCAGGCATAGGGAGGTTCCCAAGGATAGTGATTTGGAGAGGAGATCAGTCTGTTTGGGATCACGTGGAGTTTGGAGAAGTGGCAGAAAGAGGAAACACAAAATTTTAATTGGAATCCTATATAAATCCAAGACAATGGATAAAGTCTCCAAAAGAGAGTAAGGAATGGCCAGAATTGAGCCTGAGGAGGACCTGCAGATCGGTGATGGGAGGAAATGGAGAGAGAGAAGGCGCCCAAGCGAGGCTGGGAGACAGTGTTGGAGCAGTGTCAGGGACAGGCAGTGGCGGACACTGCTCAGCTCCATTGAGCACTGGACATCCTTCAAGACATTTGACGGGAAGGAAACTGGTGACTTCTGGGAGAATCATGTAATCATAATGGTGCAGTGTTCAGGGTAGGCTGGGCTGTGATTGAAAACAGCAAAGGGTTACTTCTCCCACTTCCTGTCCACGATGCGCGGACAAGCTCTACTCCATGGTGTCCTCACCTCAGAGAGTAGGGTGGCAGCCGTTACTATTGGAAGCCTTGCTAGTTGCTTTGGCAGAAAGAAAAAGATGGCTCTGGGCCTCACACTGGCCATTGAGTCCTCCTGCCTGCGAGCCTTGTAACTCATCGGCCACAACCGCAGGGGCTGGGAAGTACAGTCCCAAAGGCGGAGGATGGAGATAGTTACCAAAGAGGGGAAATGACTCCACACAGAGCAGGAGCAGAGGTCAGATGTTGGACTGACACAGAGGGGACAGAGTGGTATCTGCCCCCTTGGGGACATGATTCTTGGTGTTAAACCATTACCCCCAGAGGACGAGGACTGCGCCCTCAGACCTTCGTGGGTGATGCGTACATGCATCATCATATTAACAGGCTCCTCTGGTGGCCTGTTAGAGAGGCTCGGGTGATGTCAGGACTTTGTCACAGGACTCCTGGGGAAGTGTCCCAGGCAGCCTCACTGGGAAGGAGTGTGTTTAAATTTCAAGTGGCCACATATATGTCTGCATAGCATAGCCTCATAATGAACATCACGGTGGCTGTAATCTCTCGTTAGGCCAGTTTTCCTCCTGAAACCTGTCCTCAGAACACTTGTTCCCTGATGAACAGAGGCCTGTCGGGTGAGGAGGCAAACCCCTGCTACCCCTGAGGCCAGTGGAAGAAGTCCTTGGTCTTCTAGCCGATGTCTTCTTCAGGTCTCTGCCACTCTGGGAGTCACAGAGGGAGATGTTGTGTAGAAACTGCCATCAGAAATCAACCTCTGTGCTCCCCTAGACATGTGATGCAGAGTGTGAATATTTCATAGGCACCAAGTCAGCTAGACCGGCTTTAATTCTGGAGGGTGATCCCATAATGAACGACCAGAGTGAAGCATGTGATCTGCCCCACGACACATTGTTGAGTCAGCCAGAGCCTGCGGGGTACAAAGGAACCACTCCGGTGCCCAGGTGATGGGAGGCAGCTGGGAGGAGGGGCGGAGATGACCCAAAGCTTCCTTTTCCCATCTCTTCGTTGGAGACGTGATGAAATCTAGCGCATGGGTACCTTTCATCACAGAGTGTGGGTCCCATGGCTCTGACTCATTCCATCCTTTGGTATTAAACCACCCAGGGGCTTCTGTTTCAATGGCCTCCTGAATGTCTTCAGAAGACAGCCTTGGAGGGCCCTTTTTTTTTTTTTTTTCCTTTTTCCTTTTTTTTTTTTTTTTTGCATTTTTCTGAAGCTGGAAACAGGGAGAGACAGTCAGACAGACTCCCGCATGCGCCCTACCGGGATCCACCCGGCACGCCCACCAGAGGCGATGCTCTGCCCACCAGGGGGCGATGCTCTGCCCATCCTGGGCGTCGCCATGTTGCGACCAGAGCCACTCTAGCGCCTGAGGCAGAGGCCACAGAGCCATCCCCAGTGCCCGGGCCATCTTTGCTCCAATGGAGCCTTGGCTGCGGGAGGGGAAGAGAGAGACAGAGAGGAAGGTGCGGCGGAGGGGTGGAGAAGCAAATGGGCGCTTCTCCTGTGTGCCCTGGCCGGGAATCGAACCTGGGTCCTCCGCACGCTAGGCCGACGCTCTACCGCTGAGCCAACCGGCCAGGGCTTTGGAGGGCCCTTTTCTCAGTGCTGCTCGCTGGTCATTGTCCAGGTGAAATTTTGTGTCTCGCCGTGCAAATACGGATTAGAAGAGGGGGAAATGAGGCAGCATGAGGAGTGTGGAGGAAACACGCACGCACCTCTGTGAGGACTTTCTAAGCCGCTGTTGGCTCTGCGCAACCAGGGCTGTGTGTCGGTTCTTCTAACCCAGGGGTTCTCAAACATTTTGAAGTCGGGGCGCATTTAAAATCCTACAAATAATTGTAGGCGCACTACATACAAATTTCTGAGAAATATGTTATAATAATTAAGTCAAATGTTAAAGAAAAATATAGTCCAAGCGTGTTTTTATGGTAATTAAACGAGATAAATACGACACAATTAAATTTATTCTGACATTAAAAAACATTTTTATGTTACATTTTTTGAGTTATCCTTTTTAGAATTTGTAAAAAAAAGAGGTTAAAAAAATAAAAAAATGACAAAAAAGTTATCTTTTTATATATACAGATATATTCTTAGTAAGAGTTAGTAAATTTGGCAGGTCCAGGCACGAATGTGTTAAGTTTTTTCATTCTTGTGTTTATGAGAAACATGAGCCTGATGTGTCCTAGAGATTTCTTCAATGTTTGGGCATATATTTGAAAGGCAAACTCTCATTTCCTCATCAATACATTGGAGAATTCCTCTCTTTTTACTCTTCATTGTGTTGAGTGCAGAAAACCCCCACCATACATATCATCTTAACTTGACACCAAACAAAGGATAGAAGAAACTTGCCTCCAGTCTTTCCGGGGAACATGGGGGGTAGTGTAAACAATCCAGCACCACAGCTTAACAGCCTTTTGCAGCCTAATCAGTCAAGTGAGGTGGGGGGGTTGGGCGGACTGTCAGCTTACAGCCAATTTCCCACCCCTCTGTCCCCCCAAAAATCTAAACTCCAAAAACCCTGTTGGTTTTTTGGTCCCCAACAGGCACATATTTCTCTGGAATACCATGGGTTGCACCTGGAAATCTAGGGCGCACCAGTGTACCCTGGCGCATACTTTGAGAACCACCGTTCTAACCGCAGGTGTCCTTGTCTTTCCGTGTGGTGTTCATTCACTGACGTGACGTGGGTCCGGATGCTCCTCTTCGCACCAGAAGGAGTCTCTGGCCTGGTGGGTGACCAAAGTGGGAACCTTCTAGAAGAGCTGCTCCCCGCTTGCAGCCTGTGACGGGGATGGTGTGTGTCTCCCGGAGTTGGCGGCCGTGGGGACAAGACAAGCAGGCGCGTGGGGCAAGACCTCAGCCAGTGGGCGTCCCAGGGGACAGGGTTTGCCGGGTTTCTTCGTATTCAGACCCGTTAGCAGTTGGGGAAGCTGAGGGGAGGGAGAGGCCACGAGCTCCTCCGAGCGATCTGGGCTGCACAGCTCTCCTGTCAACCTGAAATGATCTCAGTGCCACAGGTCTACAGTGAGCTGCCTCTGTGTGCCTCTGCATGTGCATGTGTGTGTGTGTGTGTGTGTGTGTGTGGCTTCTCTGCAGTCTCTGTGTCCGTGTGTGGGGACTGAGGCTGCACTTCCCTCGGAAGTGCTGGGTGCGGCATGCAGGCTTGTGGTGAGCTGTGCCTATGACCCCGACGTTCAAACACGTAACACTTCTTGGAACGACAGCTCCATCTTCTTGATCCACAGGGGAACCGCCACCCAGAAGAAGATGGATTCTGCCGCGGCATCAGGGGGTCTGAAATGGAAGGAGGCACAATCGCCGGAAAGGTAGGAAGCGCTTTGCTTTTAACCTGAATCGGTATGCTGTGCTGATGGGGAGTGTCGAAGCCAGAAGGTCCACACCCATAGGAAAGTCGTGTGAGGGTTTATTCCTTGGAAGGGCAGGGCTGGAAGCAAGATCTCAGCAGATTGAGAAAATGCTCCAGAGAGTGGAGGTTGTTGCTGCTGTTGTTTTCGGTGGTTGAACATTTGGCAAGAATGGTAGTTTTGTTGTTTCCTTCACGGTGTTTCGAGTCAAAAGAGAAAACGTCAGAAAGGTGCGTGGAACCCACTGCTGGTGGGTTGTGGGGATGGGAGGCAGTCAAGCGGGAGACCCCTGGGGTTGGGTTCAAAGCAAAATGGAGGAACACACACTTCTTTTACGTCGGTGGGGACAGGACAGTTACCGTTGAGCACTTACCGCACACGGAGATGGTGTTGGGGAGCAAGATGACAGGCAGGGCTCTGGGGTCGGTGCTCGGTGCCTTCGAGGGTCTGGCAAAGAAAATGACTCTGGCCTTTCAAAGGTGTGTTGTCCTTGATGGGTGAGGACAGGGGACGGGGCCCACTCTAGGAAGACTGACCTCTTCCAGGGAAGCTAGAGGCCTGGGCCGCGACGAGCCGCCAGGACCTGCCCTGGGAGGACTTGGTGACCAGACCGTCCTGTGTGGTTGCTTCTTTTCACTGAATTTGTGAGGCCTTCCCTGTGAATCCTCCTGAGCTCATCAGGTTCACTATGTGACCCCTTTATCTTTCACAGGAGAAATGGGAAAATTGCTCGAAGCCAGCTTGGGGACACGCGTGGCCAGCCACCCACTGTGTCTGCCCAAGAGAGGCAGTTCATCTTGCTTTGGCTTTGGAAGCTAGTTGCCCTTTTCCAGGGAGCAATGATGATATTCATTCTGCATCACTCATGGTATTCCCACATCTCAAATGTTGCTATTGACTTTAAAACGTGGCTCTGATCTGGGCCCCTGCCCCCCACTGCCACAGGATTCCTAGTCTCAGGACCATGAGCATGCTGTTCAGTTCGAAATCACAACAATGCAAAACTCATCAATTTGTTTTCAATGTAGTGTTGGTTCCAGAGTGGGTTTAATAAGTAACAACCCTCCTGGTTTCCCAGTGACTCAATGTTCCCATCCACCCCCTTGGATCACGCATTAAATATGCAAGCGCCCACCCCGGGGCTCCACTCTGGAGGCAGCAGCCGAGTTTTGTGGAACTGCTCCTCCTGGCTGGCTGCTGGGTTTGCTCATTGCTTTCATCTATGCATACTGGCTGGGACTGCAAATGTCGTGTCTTCCCCACAAATACTGGTTTGAAAACAATTTCCCATGCAGCGCAGGGGAGGGAGGGCTCCCTTTAATTCCAGTTGCCACAGCTCGTGGTGGGCGCTGACATGGGCAATCTTTAGATCACCTTGGGCTTTCCTCCCTTTAACCCAGAGTGGACATTCAGGCCACCCCAGCCTGGGGCCTGTTGAAGGTCTGCTTCATACAACATACTTTGCTGAGTACTGGTGGGGGTGGGGGAGGGAAGACGTGAGATTTGAGCTTGTAAGCTGCATGGAGTGGAATCTCCATGTATATGGGGGTGAGCGGCATTAACAGCCGACGTGAGGATGTCTGCAGGAAGGGGGCCTGGCTCTGGCTGGACTGCCTGGGAGGTGGACTGAAGGGGGTGGGTCTTTGAGGGGGACGAGGACCTGACGTGAGTGCGCGGGGCAGGAGGGACCACTGCTGCGGATGCGGCGGGAGCAGCGGGAGCGGTGTGTGGTCCTCCAAGCACAGCCCCCTCTCGTGCACGACTCCTCACCTGCTCAGCACGCTCAGCGCTCAGCGTGAGAGCACGCCCCAGCCTACAGCTCTGGGCACTGGGGGTCTTCCTGGGTCTGAGATTCGAGCGGAGAGCCTGACCCACCGAGATTTTTCCAGAGGGCCCCCAGCTCACTTTCAGTGTCGCTGATACAGACCAGCAGCCACCCTGCCCCTTGTGGCTGCCGTGAAACCCCACACGGAGCTGAACCCGCTGGCTCAGGCCATTCCACCAGCCCTGAGATTAGATCTAGAGAGTTCTGTCTGAAGGGAAAGGAGAAACGAAGGGGAAGGGGTGCATGAGGACCAGCGAGGAGGCAGGTGCGACCCTTCTAGGCAGCAGGCCTGCCAGTCCCCCTGGGCCCCAGCGGCCCCCTGGGGTCTCTGGAAAGGGCTCCTCTGTCCTGCGCTGCCAGCAACTGAAACTATAAAGCAGACACTAACTGTAGCCATAAAGGACCAGGCCCTTCTCTAGGGGCCTGGGGGTCACAGGTGGCGAGGGGACCCTGCCCAGCAGGGAAGTTCTGGTGGGCACGGCTCCTCCTGCTCACTTGCGGTTGTGTCCGGCCCCCAGAGAGCAGCGTCTGGGTCGTTCGGCAGCTCCTGGTGGGGGTTCCCACAGCCTGTGGTCAGACTCAGCATTAGGGTGTGAGGCAGTGCTGGCTGGGGGAGACCCGTGCCACGTCCCTGACACGCAGGGTCCACCTGGTCAGCCTGCAGAGCCAGGCAGGAGGAAATCCAACTTCCTGAGTCCTGTGAGAAGGGCAGGGCCCCGAAGTCACGGCTGCTGAGGGGTGGGAGCAGGACCAACTCGCACTGGGAATTGGGCCCTGTGTGAACTGCAGTCTGAGCTGCAGAGGAAACTGCAGGTGGACCCAGGTGGGAGCACCTCACCTGGTCCACCCCCCGCCCCCAGTTTCTCCACGTAGGCTGTGTTCTTCTCCCTCCAGTCCCCTGGGGCCTGTTGTGTGGCTCCCATGAAGACAGGGGAGGGCCTGCTGAAGGCTGTGAGCAGTGAGCGGAGTGTGTGACTCAGTGTCGTGCTGCAAACATGACCTGCGACAGGGCTGCTGTCACCCTGGGGGGCCGTCCGGGGGGGGGGGGGCGATGCTCTCAGCTGGACTCTGTGGGGTTCCCCACCAGCAAAGTCTTTCCAGCGTCAGATGGTGCTGCGGCCCCGACGTGGGTGCCGGTGGCTGGGGGCACACGTCACGACACACTGTCATCAGCAGCTCGGCCAGCCCTCCCGCGGACATCTGTCTGCCCTGGCTCTCACATGTGGAGCTCGACCCCGTCTTTCCTGAGAACACCCAGTGCTCCAGGGGCTCATGCCTCCCTCGGTGTGTGTCACGTCATTGGTCACTGGTCCGGCTGTCACAGGCGCCGCCCGGAGCTCGCCCCGAGACGCAGTCTCGTCAGTCCAAGCAGGATGGAGGGCCGAAGAGCCGGGGCACGGAGGACCGAGGTGGAGGCTGTCACAGAGGTGAATGGACCAGCGTGAGGGCAGGGAGCAGGAAACGGTGGGAAGGCCGGGCTTTCTCCCGGCCACGTCAGTGAGTGAGCGTGTCTGTGTGTGCACGCTCAAAGGTGACTCAGCCCTCACCTGGGCTCCACTGATCTCATCTGCTGTCTTGGCAAGTGCTACAGTCTCAGGGGCTTGTGCGTGGCCTGTTATCTTGTGACAGCTCCCTACACGCCAAGGACCCAGTCAGGGTTCCTCTGGTCAGCAGGTATGCCCCCCAGTGACATACTGCGGAAATGACCACTGGTTGGTCCCAAGTGACTCACTGGGCATGATGAACCTTTTGACCCCCAAGTATTAATGCCAGCCTGGACATTTGTGCTTCAACTGGTGTGGGTCATCTCTTTTTCCAAACTTCCAGGAACCATCCTAGAAGCAAACTAGCACTGTCTCCCGGGGTGTTAAATGCTGCGTCCTTGGAAAGCGTGTCTGTGCTGATAAACCCTCCCGCCCCCCTGTGAGATCCTGGCCCTTGGCCCAGCAGCTCCTGGTGGGACACCTGGCTTGAGTCCTGCAGCTGCTTCAGGACACAGACTCCTGGTTCCCTTGCCAGGCCCGCTCCTCCTCAGCTGCGTGATGTTGTGATAAGCCTGCTTAGCAGCAGTGTGAAGGCCAGGAAGGGGACTGCTGGCCTCTGACAGGGCGGCTGGCCTCTGACAGGGCGAGCGACCCCCACTGCAAGCCCAGAGCATTCAGAAGGACCGGGGTTCTAAGGCGTTGGAGTTCATCAGCCTCATTGTTTCCATCCCAACTTCCAGGGTTCCACTCCTAGTCGGGGCACTGGCCTTGGTGTCAGAGACTTGGCCGGGCTCAGAACTCCACCCTCCTCTGAAGCTCAGCTGTCCTTATCATTGAGTCCTGGGCTGGACCCTCACTTCTTCCTGCAACACGTGGGGGTCTGTGTGTGCACCGCCAGAGATGCCCTGGGGGGTTCCCCCCACCTTAAGTTGTCCTGAGGACCTCAGCCTTTCCCTGCCTTCCTGCAGTGCACCAGGAGCACCCTGCAGTGGCCACCCAGCCAGTGTGCCTGTGCCCACAGCTCCTCCCGCATGCCCGGCACATTGCACCAGCTACAGAATTCCTGCCACTGGCGTTCCTCCCAGTTTCCCACTGTTGACGTTCTTTTCAATGAATAGATCTCACTTTGTGCAGATGTTTCAGGTTCACAGAGGACTTGAGCAGGCAACACAGAGCTCTCCTGTCCACCCCTCCAGCACGGCCCCCCTAGTCGTCACCATCTCACATGACTGGGATGTGCCTGTTATAACCACTGAACTGGGACGAATACATGTTATCAACCGAAATCCGCAGTTGAGATTAAAGTTCTCTCTTGGCCTTGTCCAGCTCTGTGATTTTTTTTTTCTCTTTTTTTCTGAAGCTGGAAACAGGGAGAGACAGTCAGACTCCCGCATGTGCCCGACCGGGATCCACCCGGCACGCCCACCAGGGGGCGATGCTCTGCCCCTCCGGGGCGTCGCTCTGCTGCGACCAGAGCTACTCTAGCGCCTGGGGCAGAGGCCAAGGAGCCATCCCCAGCGCCCGGGCCATCCTTGCTCCAATGGAGCCTTGGCTGCAGGAGGGGAAGAAAGAGACAGAGAGGAAGGAGGGGGTGGGGTGGAGAAGCAAATGGGCACTTCTCCTATGTGCCCTGGCCGGGAATCGAACCCGGGTCCCCCACACGCCAGGCCGACGCTCTACCGCTGAGCCAACCGGCCAGGGCCAAGCTCTGTGATTTTTGACGAATGTGTCAAGTCAGAATGATTTCACTGCCCTAAAAATCCCTGCCCCCAGCCCCTGGCCACCACAGGCCTTTGACTGTCCCCATAGTTCCACCTTTTCTAGAATGTCATAGAGTTGGACTCACACAGCATGTAACCTTGTCTGATTGGCTTCTGTGACTTAGTTGTAGGCATCAAAGATCCCCCCATGTCTTTTCATGACTTGACATCTCATTTCTTTATTTTCATCACTGCATAATAGTCCATCATCTGGATGGACCAGTGTTGATTCATCCATCACCTACAAAAGGGCATCTGGGTTGCTTCCGAGTTTCGGCAATTATGAATAAAGCTGCCATAAACATCCACGCGCAGGTTTTTGTGTGGACATATGTTTTCAGTTCAGTTGGGCGAACACTTAAGAGGACAATTGCGGGTCATGCGCTGTCTGTCACACAGCGCAATCACAGAGCTAATATGTCACCTAGGTTTCCCCCTGTGTTAGCCTCTAAATAGAGTTGAGGGTTTTTTTGGGGGTTTTTTTCTGTATTTTTTGAAGCCGGAAACGAGGAGAGACAGTCAGACAGACTCCCGCATGCACCCGACCGGGATCCACCCGGCACGCCCACCAGGGGCGAAGCTCTGCCCCTCCGGGGTGTCGCTCTGTTGCGACCAGAGCCACTCTAGCGCCCCGGGGCAGAGGCCAAGAAGCCATCCCCAGCGCCGGGGCCATCTTTGCTCCAATGGAGCCTTGGCTGCGGGAGGGGAAGAGAGAGACAGAGAGGAAGGAGAGGGGGAGGAGTGGAGAAGCAGATGGGCGCTTCTCCTGTGTGCCCTGGTCGGGAATCGAACCCGGGACTTCTGCACGCCAGGCCGACGCTCTACCACTGAGCCAACTGGCCAGGGCCTCTAAATAGAGTTTTTATTGTTTTGCATTTTACAATTAGGTGATTTGAAGTTATGACCTATTTTGTGTAAATTTCTGTAAAAGATGTAAAGTCTGTGTGTGTATACACACACACACACACACACACACACACACACACACATTCTTGGCATGTGGATGTCCAGTTGTTCCAGCACCATTTGTTGGAAAATTACCTTTGCTCCTTCATCCAAGACCAGCTGATGATATTTGTGTGGGTCCATGTCTGGGCTCTCTGTTCTGCTCCATGGATCGACTTGTCTGTGCTTTGCTAATGCCATGCTGTCGTCCTTCCTGTCACTGTAGAGCTGAGTCTTAGAGTCGGAGAGCACGTATCAGGGGTGACCCGCACTCATCCCGATTACCAGCCTCACTGCCAGCTGGTGTGCGTCCAGCTCAAAGGTCCCATTGTGGAGTTTACTTCCTGGGATCACTCTTGGTACCAACAGTCATTTCCTGGAAGCACGCTCTGAGACAGAGAGCTGTGTGCAGGGGCTTGCTGCAGGGTCCGCTCATGCACAGCAGGCCGTGAGGACAGGAAGGCCATCGGGCAGGGCAGAGGGCAGCAGCAGCGTGCCCTCGGAGTGCAGGAACCAGGGTGCCCCTTCACATCATCCCAAGTGGAGGCAAAGGGGCTGGCCACTGGACCCTCATCAGCTAGTTACTCCACGTGGCTCCCTCAGGATGGAGAATGAGCCTTGAGTGAGAAGGTGCCCGTTAGCGTGGGGCACTTCCCTTGGAGAGGGATGCAGCTGGGGTGCTGGACAGTGCAGCACGTCCTCCACCACACTGGCCCCCGGACCTCAGCAGAAGTAGCACTCATCTCCATTTGTAGATGAGGTCCAAGGTTACAAGGTTTGCCGAGGCCACCTCGCTGTGGAAAGACCTTGAAGCTAATAACAAAATAGGGTTTAGCCTATCTCAGTGCCCTGCAGAGCACTGACAGTGGAAATTTTTTAATTAATCTACGTTTAAAAATATTAACCCAGCACTTGGGATAGGAATTGTGGTTTCTTGTTCAAAGAGAGAATGGGGGTTGGTGTATGGAAGAGTTACCTGCAGGGCTTTCTGTAGCTCCAATGGTCTCAGGTCCTCCGAATGTAAGGGTACCTTCTTGCCCCATCATATTGTCAACAATCAGATTGTCAGGAAAAGATTAGAACTGCTTACCCAAGCAAGGACAAAAGCGAGGAGATGAGCTGCTCATCTATCAATATTAATAGAAGCAAGTGAAGCAAGGATTAGAAATTAGTTGGTGGCTTAACTGATATTTTTAGAATTCCACTTGAAAGGGATAAGGCTTCTAAAAACAGGAAAGTGGTAAATGCTGTCTAAATCAGCAAAGGATCACAGTTAGCTCCCTGTTCTCTGTAAAGAAACTGTTACAAATTATGTGGGAGGGCTTAGCTATAAAATTGCTTGAAAAGCGGAACTTGATCTGAGACAGGCAGCCTAGATTTAGGAGGGGAAATGTGCCCGTGAGTGGTGTTGGAGATTTTAGGAGATAGTCTGTTTAGGACAGACAATGAGACACTCTGTGCACCCGGCATCTGGTAGCGCTCCACTTAAAGATGTATTCTAAAGGCAAGGGTGGGAAAGGACATAAGAAGGAATACTGCACCTTCGTGGAGACGCTCCTCCATCCCCACGCCGTGCACCAGTGCATGATGTGGATTGATAACGTGTGCCTGGGCAGGTGCATTAATCTTGTTTCACCAGTGCCTATTTATTTTATTTATTTTTTTATTTATTTTTATTTTTTGTATTTTTCTGAAGTTGGAAACGGGGAGGCAGTCAGACAGACTCCCGCATGGGCCCGACCAGGATCCACCCGGCACGCCCACCAGGGGGCGATGCTCTGCCCATCTGGGGCGTCGCTCTGTTGTGACCAGAGCCATTCTAGCGCCTGAGGCAGAGGCCATGGAGCCATCCTCAGTGCCCGGGACAACTTTGCTCCAATGGAGCCTTGGCTGCGGGAGGGGGAGAGAGAGACAGAGAGGAAGGAGAGGGGGAGGGGTGGAGAAGCAGATGGGCGCTTCTCCTGTGTGCCCTGGCCAGGAATTGAACCCGGGACTCTTGCACGCCAGGCCAACACTCTACCACTGAGCCAACCGGCCAGTGCCTCACCAGTGCCTATTTAAACAGGAAGTCTAAGCAGTGAGGAGTAACCCCTACAAGTTGCCAGAATCACTCTCCTTTGCCCTTCCTTTTAAATAGAAATAACAAGGACTTCTTCCCATGTAGGATGACCAGCTTTGCAGAGTCCTTGTTGAAGCCTTGGCCCAAGGATCAGGTCCTTCGGAGAGACATCTGGTAAATGTCCCCTGGGCAGACAGAGCCACTGTTAGATGATAGAAATCTTCATCCAGGAGCATATTGATGATCCCAGGACACTGGGGTGAGGTGGAAGGGGGCAGAACGGTGGTTCTATGGGCAGATGGGGACAGCCACTGAGAATCTGGGTTTTCAGGAGGTGGGACACCCAGCGGGTGGTCAGGAATTCCTAAGTCAGGACATCAGGTCAGGGCTGCCAAGAAGACAGGTGTGGTAGGAGTGCTCTGACCTACAAACCCAGCGCCCCGTGGTCCTTGTTAGGGGAATATGGAGCCTGGGCACAGACCCAGATCTCCAAGTGAGAGTGCTCAGATGCCCCAGCTGTCAGGAGCAGGAGCTACAGAAGAAACGAGTGTCACCCAAGTGAAACTATGATCAGAAGCAAGACAAGAACACCCCCCTTTGCAGCTTCCATTTAAGATCACACTGAAAGTTCTAGCTGATGCAACAAGACAGGAAAAAGAATACAAGGTATATAGTTTGAAAAGGAAAAAATAAAATTATTTTTGCTTGCAGATGACATGATAGTGGAAGATCTCAAAGAATCAACAACAAAAACAAAAGCTTGTGAAACTAATAAGCAATTATAGCTCGATTGCAAGATACAGGGTTAATATGCAAAAGTTAATTGCTTTACTGTATATATCGGCAATGAGTAATTAAAATTTGAACTTGAAAACACAATATGGTTTACAAAGTGAACCATGCCGCTGAGCCTGGAACTCTCATCAAGCCTTTGCATTCACTGTTCCTTCTATCCCAGCTGTCCATAGGATTTACTCTTCCACTATTTTTAAATCTTCTCTCAAAGAACTGGAAGAGCCCTGGCTGGCTAGCTCAGTTGATTGGAGCATCGTCCAAACATGCCAAGGTAGCGGGTTGGCTCTCTGGTCAGGAGACATACAAGAATCAACCAAAGAATGCATAAATAAATCGAACAACAAATTGATGTTTAAAACAATAAGTTAGAGCCTGACTGGTGGTGCACAGTGGATAGAGTGTTGACCTGGGACGCTGAGGACCCAAGTTCAAAACCCTGAGGTTGCTGGCTTGAGCACGGGCTAATCCGGCTTGAGCACAGGATCACCGGCTTGAGTGTGGGATCATCAACATGATTCTATGGTGGCTGGCTTGAGCCCAAAGGTCACTGGCTTGAGCCCAAAGGTTACTGGCTTGGCTGCAGCCCCTGAGTCAAGGAACGAATGATATGCAGTCAATGAACGACTAAAGTGCCGCAGCTATGAGATGATGCTTCTCTCATCTGTCTTTCTTCTTGCCTGTCTCTCTTTTAAAAAAAAGAAAAAAAAAGAAAAAGAAAAAGAAACCCCCTTCCCATGAGCGGTCACTTCAATTCCCCAGCCCTAGCCAACCACTGATCTGCTGCCTGTCTCTACTGTCATATAAACGGAATCACACAGTCTGTAGTCTTCTGTGGCTGGCTTCTTTCAGGAGGCATAATGGCTTCAAAGCTCTTTCATGTGACATCCATCAGGACTTCATTTATTTTTACTTTACATGAGGACCTTCCCATGTGGGTCTGTGCACCATCTTTCACCCAGCTCAGCCCAGGTTCCAGCTTCTTTGCTGACCTTTCAAGACGAGGAGCATGGATCTCCAAGGTGTGCTATGCAGGACCCTGTGGCTCTCTCAGAAATAGACATCTTGCCTCTGCTGGTGCCGACTGTCTCAGTAACCTTAGGACTGAGTCACTCCTTCTCTCAGACTAGCATCCCTTGTTTTCTCAAACCAGGGTAGATTTTCCATTCCAGTTGGCTCCTGGAAGACATTGAGGGTGGATTCTCAATCTCGTGCCCACAGGCCTGGAAGCCCGACCCAGTTTACTCCTGCCACCAAGTGGTGGGAGGCTGGCACGACACCACTTCACACAGGATGGTCATGCTCTGCCCTTCCCCAGCCTGGCGTGAGTGGACTTAACCTCCTTCCCTTCAGAGTGTGGCGTGCACGCTTTTACTGGGCACATTTCAAAGACCAGAGTCAGGCTCTTTATGGACTTGGTTAGCTCTGTGTGTGTGAAGCTGTCCCAGTTGCTTTGATGTTGGCCTCAAACACCCTCCTCTCGCCCAGGATGCTCCTCAAGAGAGCTGAGCACCCACTTGTACCGGCCTGTGTGGCCAGTGCGCACTCACGCCACCTCTCGGATGCTGAGACTGCTGCACCCTGGCCAGGCCGTGGGGTCGTGGATCAGGTCTGTGGGCAAGCTCCACAAGACCCCCAGGGCACAGCCACACCCTGCCCTCCAGCCGGGGAGGCAGGAGACTCCTCCCACAAACTCAGGGCCCTGTTAAATAAGAGCATCACAGGAGATCCGAGGGAGACCTGAAGTTTGGGTAAAAGTTATTTTTAGTGACGTGCACCAGTAGTAAACACCACGCTTAGTGGATTTTGACGTCCATGTCCACCCGGGTAATCCCACCCAGACTGTATCAAATATCTAAAGCCCCCCGAAAGGCTCCCCCAGTCCCCATCCCGTCGGCTGCAGCCCCGGAGAAGACCGTGCTCTGCGTTTGCAGCCAGCTCTGGACTTCACACAGTGGACAGTGGGCTGCACTGGGCCTGACTTCTGCTCACACGAAGCCTTTGAGACTCACCAGGGCGGTTGGCTTCCCCTCGTCACTGCGCACACAGCACAGCTCACTCACCAGCCTGCTGGCGGTAGACATCTCTTCGTTTCCATGTTGACTTCTGTGGGCAACACGCTCTGGCCAGTCCTGTCAGGGGGTGGCCCCGTGCACTCGCCTCTGCCGGGCACACAGGAGTGGACCCAGCTGAGCCTGTGATTCACAGTCATCTCTTCCCTCATTTACAGAACCCACCTAGATGGTCCTGCGCTGACGCCCCACCCTACGGGGTAAGCAGGGAGCCACGGGCTCCTGCTCTCCAGCGCATCGACCAGGACGTGTTGTCGAAGTAGCAGGTGAGGACTGCAGGCCTGTGGGGCCATGACCTCACTGTGTACCTCTCCTCTGCCTCAGTCTCCCTATCTGCCATGGAATACTGCAAACACCTCTCGTTGTGGTGACCTTGACCAAGGTGACACTGATTGGCAGCGCTGCTGGCCTGGATACTCATCACACTGTGGGGCATTTGCTGAGTGCGGGAGCCTTGTGGCCTTGACCCTTCCTACCCATCCTCAGCCCCCAGCAAGGCAGGCTGGCCGAGATGGGCGCCTGAGTCTGGGCGCCAGTCTGTCAGCTGGGCACACCCTCCGGAGGGCAGACCTCTGTGAAAGGGGGGCAGAGGAATTAGGTTCTCTGTGAGCGGAATCTGAACAAGTGTCCTCAGGGGCGGGGCAGGGATGAGCTGAACCTGTAATTGTGAAGAGCAGACTGAGTAACAGCCATTGGAAGAGCCTCAGAGACACCCCCCCACACAAGAGGGAGCTCAGAGGTCCTCAGAGAGATTCGGTCCATTAGGCCCATTTCTTGATGCAAACAATGTCTTCAGGTGCCTGTAACCCTCAAAAGGAATGGGACCACGCGTTCCTGGTGTGTCTGGTTTGCGTCCTCAAAGACCCTACCTTTCAGGCTGTAATTTTTTTCTTGTGAATCAGCCTCCCAAAAGTAAGTCACCCACATTCCCAAGTAAGCAGAAAAGCTATTTTTCTTGCAAACTTTTTATGAACATAATTTAATACAAAGATAAGCTAATAAACTAAAGACCATACATTATAGCAGTAACAATAAAAATACACCAAGAGAAGAGACAAGTGAACAGTATTTCAGCCAAAGGTAAAGGAAAATAAAATAGAAGTAAGATGTCGGTTATATTCTGTGCATAAATCAATTTAAAGACAAATAATAAAGATGACTTCTATAACTTTTAATATATTTGGGGAGAGATTACTTAATTGTGGTAAAATAAGAGGTGATTAAGTTTAGCTGAAGTTTTGTGTGATGAGGATTAAATGGGTTTCTAAAGAATGACACAGGGAAGTATTTTGTTGGATTTTTAAGATTCTAGAGATATGCAGACTTTTCCTTCGAGTACCACAGATTTCAACAGAGCAGACCTCCATCTGAGAAGTTACAAGTGATCTTTGAAACTTACAAACTTTTAAAATCCCATCAAACAAAATACTATTTATCAATTAAAAAAATAAACTATTGATACCTGTGACAACTTGGATGAATCTGAGAGAGTTAAACTGAGTGGGGGGAAAAAAAAGCCCATCTCAAAAGATTGCATAGTATGTAATTCTATTTACATAACATTCTTGAAGTGGAAATTCAGGGAACTGAGAAAGGGGTGAGAGGTAGCCAAGGGGAGGGGTTTGAGGGTGGGGGGGTGCTAGGTGTGGTTGTCCAGAGGGGTGCCTCTGCTATGTGTGTCTTCTGTATCCTGACACACATGCGCAGCACAGACCAGCAGAAGTAACCCGGGGAGACCTGCAGAAGATGGCTACATTTTGTCAACATCGATGTACCCATATCCCGGCTGGGATATAACACTCCGGTGTGGCAAGATAGTCCTCTCAGGGAAACCAGGGACATGGTACCGGGAATTTGCAGAGCCTGGTGTCAAGTGTTCGGAGCTGGGTGCCATGGGGTGGCGCTGTTTGCCAGCCATTGTCTCGGCCTCTGCACTCTGCCGGGATCGCAGCCCTCCTCCACGGGCAGGATCAGGTAACCTTGTCCTACTCAGCCCAGGTTTTTAAATTTAAAAATCACACTGTTTTGAGTGACCACCTGATTTAGATATTTCTTCAAGGAAGTGGGTTGGATGTAGAAGAGGTCATTTTGAAATCTTATGTCATCAGTGGGTTTCATGCATCTGTATTTTGGAAATGCACAGACTGTTATAAAATCAAACGGAATTCCTGGAACATGTACTCAGACGTGTCAGGTTTCCAGGGGGAAAGCTGTTGCGCCCCTTCTGTCCAGAGCACGCAGGTGGGAGGCACCTTGCTCCCCAATACTGCCTGGACGGCGCTGGTCTCACTTCGTATCGGCACATGGATCGCAGCGTTTACTAGCTCATGGAGTGGGGTATTCGGCCTAGATACCTGGTCTTACGTTGAATGAGTTTCGGGGAAGAAAATTGTGATTGCTCATAATAATGATTCCTACCCTTGATTAAACATTCAGTCAGGACCTGACGCCCAGGCTGTGAGCATGGTGCTGGCCCAGCCATCACAAGAGCTGCCCACCCTGTGCTGGGCAGGGAAGAGCCCAGGGACTTGCCCAGGGTCCTAGTCCAGGAAGGGGCGGAGCCAGAATTGCACCTGGACTGCGGGACCCAGAACCTGCAGCGATGTTGGCACAGCCCCCGAGGTCACAGCGTCCTGTGACCCTGCTGCACCTGCTCTGCGGGACCCTGGCCTGTGCTTGACCGTTCCTGACCCACCTTCTCCCAAGGCTGCCCTGGGCCACACACGAGGAAGGCGGCGGTGGGGGCGGGGCTGCTGGAGGACACACTGCCAGTTCCAGATGCCCTCACACCGGCCAGGGTGGACGCTGGCCTCTTCTGCCAGGCGCATGGGCTCGGGACTGGGGACTCACCTCCCTGCTGGCAGGTTCTGGCTGGGGCTTTCCTCCCGCGAGGCTTCCTGTGCTCACTCGTTGTTCAGTCAGAACAGCCCATTTTCACTTTCTTCACACCTGGTACTGTTGGGTCTTTTCCTGCTGTTGACATGACTGCTTTTCCTTCCTGTCGCTTTCCCACTAGAGAGTACATTCTGTGTGATCAGAGACGGTCTCATTCCTCGGGCCAGCAGGCCGCACAGCTGGCCAGCACACACTGGTAACTTAGCAATGGCCGACACTTAAGGGCACACTTCCGTCCCTCTCAAGGTAATAGTGAGACTGTGAGCAGCTCGATTTCTCCTGTGAGCCTCGACCTGCGGCCAGTTTGGATGGAGTTAGAACCCCCAAACTGCCTCATAAAAATCTCTCCAACAGGGAAAGGCGACCAGATGCGCCTGGGTTGGGCACCAGACCAGCACGGCCGTGCTGGGCAGCGTCGCTGGCCGGCCATCTTGCCCGACCGCCGTGTTTCCGAGGCTCTGCCCTTTGTACTGAACCCAGGGCAGCTCTGTCCTTCATCGAAGGAAGGGACAGGTTTTCCTGTGTTAGGAACGCACTTTGGTAAAATGACTCCCAACCCAAACTGGAGCGCCGACTAGGGTGGTAAAAGTGCGTACAGAAACCCTGGTCGTGTGGGAGGGTTACGGTTGCCCATAAGTATTTATGGAGGAACAGCAGCTTCTTAGGCGTGATACACAGGACAGCTGCTACCTGGGCTCAACACGGGCTGCGTGTTTTGATCCAGAGACACCGATAACATGGTTATTTTTATTTTTATTTTTTTACAAAGAAAAGTCTTTTTAATGTGGAGTTTGGGTCAAGGGGCTTATTTTCTTCTAAATTCCTCACCTATCAAAACTGTCTGCTTTGAGGATCTCAGAGGATGCTCCCACCCTCTGAATTCTAATACCTGTTGTTTGCCACGAAAGGGTGACTCGGGGTGACTCCCTGCCTCCCCAGGAAGTCACTGGGACGGCATGGGGGAGAAGCTCGCGTGCACAGCAGAGGCGCCCGCCCACTCCCTGCAGGCTGCTTGGACCTGGACCTGGGAAGGCCGGGCTCCCGGCTCCTGCGCTCACCGGCAGTCTTTCCATTCGCTGTGGAGCTCCCTGTGAGAAGGGCACCCCCCTCCTGTTGTTTATGCAGTGCCCTGGATACAGATGGCACAGGGAGGCAAGGACAGTGAAGATGCCCAGTGGTCCCGCCCCCAGGGCTCCCAGCCTGTCAATCTCCCACCCCAGGGAGGCCCGCGGAACTGCCAGTGACCTGATGGACCCAGGGCGCAGGCGCACATGGGCACGTGCCCGAGGGCAGCGCACTCCTCAGAGCAGTGCTGCCGTCTTGGTTTTCAGGCCGATGTTTAATGTCAGCCGACAGAAACCAGGAGCCCTCCTGCGCAGAGATGCTGCCGGAGATTTCGTAGTCACACAGGGGGCGGCGGCACTGGCACCTCCGGGCTGGCAACCCCCACAACCGCCCTGTCCGGCACAGGGGAGGCTCCTCTGCCTTCCTGTCTGCCATGGGTGGTTTAGTCCACCTGGACGTGGCCACGCAGTGTGGCACGGGGACTCCACACACTCTCCCGGCCACGGCGATCTGCCACCGCTGCCACCATCGACCAGGGTGGCCTCTCACCTCAGTCACGTGGGCGGGGGGCGTGTAGGAGCTCCCTGGCCTCCAGCTAGCACGTCCTTCCCCGCCCTGTCCCCCCAGCTGCCTCCATGGCATCGCACAGACTCAGTGAGGACGGAGGGCCCCTCGGGGCCTTCTCAGCTGCGAGGAGTCAAGGGGGGGCTTCTCCAGCGGTTTTGAGGAGAGGACAGGAGAGCCTGCGCTGGGCATGTGGCCAGGTAGAGCGGCCTCTGTCCACTGAGTGCTGACCCCATGACCACCGACATGTGCGCGTCTCAGTCTCAAGTGCTCGTGCAGAGAGGAGCGGCTGTGCCTCACCCGAGGGCCCCAGTCCATCCCCTCCACGCGCGGATCCCAGGGAGCCTGGGGCCACATCCCTGAGAGCAGCAGAGAGCAGATCCCAGGAAAAGCTGCCCAGTTCAGACGTCAGACTCCTCCGACGGCAGGTGGAGGGGAGAGAGCAGCGGGGAACTTCCTATAGTGACTGGATGTTTGTTTGTTTGTTGTATTTTTCCGAAGCTGGAAACGGTGAGGCAGTCAGACAGACTCCCGCATGCGCCCGACCAGGATCCACCTGGCATGCCCACCAGGGGGCGATGCTCTGCCCACCAGGGGGCGATGCTCTGCCCCTCCGGGGCATCGCTCTGTTACGACCAGAGCCATTCTAGCGCCTGAGGCGGAGGCCATGGAGCCATCCCCAGCGCCCGGGCCATCTTTTGCTCCAATGGAGCCTTGGCTGCGGGAGGGAAAGAGAGAGACAGAGAGGAAGGAGAGGGGGAGGGGTGGAGAAGCAGATGGGCGCTTCTCCTGTGTGCCCTGGCCGGGAATCGAACCCGGGACCTCTGCACGCCAGGCCGACGCTCTACCACTGAGCCAACCGGCCAGGGCCTATAATGACTGGATATTAAAGGTACAGTTTCATACTCAGTCTGAATTCTCAGGTAATGGCTATAGATGTGAAGAAAATGGCATCGGGTAGGCCAGAGGCCCAGGGAAAGGGGTGTGCGGACCTTGAGTAGTGACCACGTTTCTGCTGTGGACCCCCAGCCTCCGCAGCAGGTATGCTGGACAAATGATCCTGAGATGGCCCATGTGCATCTGTACCCCAACTGGGCAGCCTGGGGGCCTCGCAGCAGCTGTGTGTCTGCGTGTGTATGCGTGCGTCCAGGTGACACCCTTGGCCGAGCATGTCGGGAGACAACGCAGCCCTTTCTTACTCCCCAGGAGGAAGGTGAGCTGCTTGTAGTCAGGGAGCAGCGTTGCGTTCTGGGCGGCATGATGAGCTCAGAATCTGTTTGCCAAATTTAAGAAGTAATACGTGTCATTGTAACCCTCCGGGGAACTGTGGAGCTCTGCGGGGCTGGGCAGGAGCCCAGCGTGTGGGGTAATAATTAGAAGGACTCCTAAAAGACCCCGGGCCAGGAAGGGGGGGGGAGACAGAGAGAGAGAAGCATTCATTTATTGTTCCACTTATTTATGCATTCATTGGTCACTTCCCTTATATCAGTGGTCCCCAACCTTTTTTGGGCCATGGGTCGGTTTAATGTCAGAAAATATTTTCGCGGACTGGCCTTTAGGGTGGGACGGATAAATGTATCACATGACCGAGACAAGCATCAAGAGTGAGTCTTAGACGGATGTAACAGAGGGAATCTGGTCATTTTAAAAAAATAAAACATCGTTCAGACTTAACTATAAATAAAACGGAAATAATGTAAGTTATTTATTCTTTCTCTGCGACCGGTACCAAATGGCCCACGGACTGGTACCGGTCCGTGGCCCAGGGGTTGGGGACCACTGCCTTATATGCCCTGATGGGGGAGGGAGGGTTGAACCCACAACCTTGGTGTTTTGGGATGACACTCTAACCAGCTGAGCTAACGAGCCAGGGTTCAGATTTATGTTTTCTGAATCCAAGGATGTACATCGTAAATCAGCTCTGCCTGTACCCCAGTCCTGTCCTCTGCCTCCAGGACTTGTGGGTCACATCACAGCCTCCATGAACCCCCAGTTTTTCCTACTATCTTAGGATCAACCTTCAGTTTCTGTTGCCCCCTCCACCTCTCCCATGTGTCTCACTTTAGTTCCATACCCAATAATCATTGCAGCTTCTTTTTCTTCCTTGTTGTCTTCATTCTTCATGGCTCCCACATTACAGCACCCAGAGCACCTTCCCATGGTAGAGGAGCAACAGACATCTGCCGAGTTGGTTTCGTTTTAAGAAACGTCAGGAACAAACACCCAGAACTCCACCAGAAGCCGTCTCCCCCGAGAACCTCATGAAAACAAGCGGGGTCCGCGCTGACGGACTCCTCTCTGAGGCTCCTGTATGTTCAGTTGGCAGCCAGCCTGATCTCTTTTAGGCCTGTCCTAATTTATTTCTGGTCCCATGCATATGAGCCAGTGCTTATTTTGATAACTGCATTTACGCTTCCAACTCTGACAGACAAATCATCGCCGTGGGCCCCCGCGTGCTCACAGCCCCAGCTCACCTCCTGCCCCAAGGAGTCACTTGCCCCGCAGCAGGCCCCGGTCTGCGCTCTGCAATTAGTTATCCAGCATCTGGGCCTCAGATGACGGTGTCTGCAGAGAGGGAACTCCGTGGCCGGCGCTGGCAGCCCCCTCTAAACTCTGGAAGTCAGTCTCCGCGAACGAACGGCAGGGAAAGGCGGCCGCTGTTGGAAGGTCTGCAGGAGAGGAAGCCTGAGCACGCAGCCAGGCCTCTCCCTGCAGCATCACTGGCGGGCAGGCGCCCTCCCACCGGGCCCTGATCTGCGGTCCCACGGCTCCCGGGGACTGTCTGCCCTGGTACATAGCCCTTCATGACTTCCCACTGGCTCTGCATTTCCCAGGAACCGGGACACCTCTCATCTCCAGAGGCTCTAATCGGCCAATGAACTTGCTTTCAAGTACCCGGGAACATCACCCCACTACTCCCAGCCCTTCGGAAAATCCCGGTGTGAGCCGAGGGAAGCCGAGCTTGGGGGTGGGGGGACTAAGAGCCGAGCCTAGGCGTCCAGGGAAGTCACTGGCCCCTCCTCGTCCTTGGGTAACACAGAGGGTGAGGGGTCAGACAAAGGGGAGAGAGGGAACCCTCACCTGTGCCTGCGTCTGCAGGGCCCGCTGCCAGGTTGCCGTCCAAACAGCTGGGTGCCAGATGTGCCTCCTGAGTGAGGCCCACTGCTGACCCGGCGGCCACACTCTCTGCACGGTAGCTGCCGAGCTTGACAGGGGACAGGCTGCATGGCTGAGCTGAGGACAGGCTGCATCAGCCCAGCTTCCTCTCTGCGGCTGGCTTTCTTTCCTCTCCTCTGCCCCGCCCCTGCCTGATGGCTTGTGGTCACCCCCTCCGCTGCTGCTGTCAGCACCAGACCCGGCACTCACTGGGATTATTCGTGCCTGGCTACCTCAGTTAAAACTCACTGGAGGAAGACAGGCTGGTTGGTGCACTCAGATGACAGTCTGAGACTCTCGTGCCATGGCCAGGCACAAGTAAAGCCAGGAGCCAGAGGCTGACCGCACTGCCCAAACCGACAGCCATGTTCTGTAAGGGCCACCCGTGCAGCAGCAGCACGCTCTGCGTGGAAGGGGAGGACCTCGGGCTGCTCCCTCCTCACCGACCTGCTGTGCCCTTCAGTGAGAGGGCTCTGTGCTTCCCTTGGGGGTCTGCGCTTGACTGTTGTCCTCTCAGGAGAGGCAGCTGGGCTCGAACCTGGCTGCTCTGCCAGCTCCGGCCACGTCCCCAGCCTCTGGCTCCAGCTTCTCTGTTTGTAAAACCGTCTTTCCAGGTGAAAGGGCTGAGCAGGGCCCCATCTGCCCAGGTGAGAGGAGTGAGCAAGACCCAGCCAGCGCCTGAGCGCCGGGTCCACGCCGAGCTTGGCAGGGGACAGGCTGCATGGCTGAGCTCCGGGTCCACACCAGGCGCCTCCTGCCCCCTCACACTCAGCCTCGGCACTGCCCTGCAGAGCCTTCTCTCCACTGGGAGTACTGGAAGGCTCTAACATAGCTCAAAAGGAAGCGAGTTTAGAAGGAGAAACAGATGTGGCTAATAGCGATGCCCATACTCAGCCAGGAAACATCCTGGAGTGACCCAACACCCATTCTGGGCGTCACGTGCTGGCGTCCCAAGAAGTGTCAGCCACGTGAAGAGCTGCATAGGAAGCCATCTCCTTCTTTCACAGCGCACAGGGCAGTGGTTCCAGCCAGGGCAGGTGGCTGTCACCGCCTGTCACCCACTCTGATGCTCATACCTCTGTTCTCCTCCCTGAGACAGGAAGTGGGAAACCGAGGAGTAAAAGCTAAGAAACCACAATAAGTAGAAAACAGTTTGACAGCTACTTGAAAAGTTAAACATAGGACTGCCTGAAAAAATTGAAACAAAGGATTCAAACGCATACGTGTACACATGTGTTCATGTGTTCACAGTAGCCAGGAGGTGAGACGAGCGTCCCTGAGTGGATGACCAGATGTGATGTAAAGCGTATGCCCAAGGGGTATGCTTTGGCCACAGAGCAGTGATGCACTGACCCGCAGGACAAGCAGGGGATGGTGCTTAGTGAGCGGCCAGTGCCGCGGGCACACAGCGTGGGCCTTCATGGACATCAGGTGCCCACAGACAGAGGGGGTTAGTAGACACCAGGGGCTGGGGATGAGAGTGTCTGTCTGTGACGGGATGTGATCTTCCCTTTTTTTTTTTTTAACTATTTTTATTTATTTATTCATCTTAGATGAGAGAGAGAGAGAAGGAGAGAGAGAGAAGGGGGGAGAAGGAGCAGGAAGCATCAACTCCCATATGTGCCTTGACTGGGCAAGCCCAGGGTTTTGAACCGGCAACCTCAGCATTCAAGGTTGAGGAATTCAGCTTGATCCACTGCACCACCACAGGTCAGGCGATCTTCCCTTTCTAATGGTTGATTTTATACTGTGTGAGTTTCACCTTTAAGGGAAACACCTCATAGAACTACACACTCCTAAAAAAAAACAACAGTAAAATCTGCCCGTGTTTCTGAATGAGGAGCAATGTGTGTGTACAGAGTTCACCTAAACCAGGTGAAGAGGGGACACCCTCTCCCCCCAGGCTCCCACCGTGCTGCCGCCCCCCGCAGTCATAAACTCTCCCTGATGTAAACATGCCTCCACGCCAGCTGAACTGCTCCTTTCTGATGTGGCTTGTTTCACATTTGAATTTGGGATCAGTGCTAATATATACAGTGTGTCCGTAAAGTCATGGTGCACTTTTAGTTTGTTTGTTGTTGTTGTTTTTTTGTATTTTTCTGAAGCTGGAAACGGGGAGAGACAGTCAGACAGACTCCCGCATGTGCCCGACCGGGATCCACCCGGCACGCCCACCAGGGGCGAAGCTCTGCCCACCAGGGGGCGATGCTCTGCCCCTCCGGGGCATCGCTCTGTTGCGACCAGAGCCACTCTAGTGCCTGGGGCAGAGGCCAAGGAGCCATCCCCAGCGCCCGGGCCATCTTTGCTCCAATGGAGCCTCGGCTGCGGGAGGGGAAGAGAGAGACAGAGAGGAAGGAGAGGGGGAGGGGTGGAGAAGCAGATGGGCGCTTCTCCTGTGTGCCCTGGCCAGGAATCGAACCTGGGACTTCAGCACGCCAGGCCAACGCTCTACCACTGAGCCAACCGGCCAGGGCCCATGGTGCACTTTTGACCGGTCACAGGAAAGCAACAAAAGATGACAGAAATGTGAAATCTGCACCAAATAAAAGGAAAACCCTCCCAGTTTCTGTAGGATGATGTGGCAGCATGTGCGCATGCGCAGTTGATGACGTAACACCGTGTATACAGCAGAGCAGCCCATGGCCATGCCAGTCTAGATGTGGACGGTACAGAGGAAAGTTCAGTGTGTTCTGTGGCTCGCTAAATTCGAATCCATGACCAAAGTGCAACGTGAATATCGGCGCGTTTATAACGAAGCGCCACCACATAGGAATAACATTACTTGGTGGGATAAGCAGTTGAAGGAAACCAGCACTTTGGTGGAGAAACCCCGTTCTGGTAGTCCATCAGTCAGTGACGAGTCTGTAGAGGCTATATGGGATAGCTAGCTAAGGAGCCCTAAAAAATCTGTGTGTGAGCCCACATCAAACTGCACTGAATAGGTATGAAACTGGGAGAGTTTTCCTTTTATTTGGTGCAGATTTCACATTTCTATTGTCTTTTGTTGCTTTCCTGTGACCAGTCAAAAGTGCACCATGACTTTACGGACACATTGTGTGTGTGTTTTGCTGTAGAAAAGTAGTAAAAATTAATTAATCTTGAACTGTACTGATAGCAAAAGTTAATAGAAATTTTAATAAAAATACAACCTCAATAAGCTTCCCTATTGTTCTAATAAATGAAAGAGTAGTTTAGAATTATAGATTTAAAAAAAATTAATAAAACCGCTGAGGCCAGGGACCAGGAAGCTGAAATAAAGGGACAGGTCTCTGCTCCACTCCTCCAGCCGGAAAGGTGACAGGATGACCTCAGGGTCATTTCTTGTGTCACATGGCACATCGGGAATTCTCTCAAGTGCCTAATTAATACGCCTTGTTCGGTGGCTTATTTTTCACATTATTCGGATATTTTTTTGAGATACAAAAAAGTTTGGAGACAACTAAACCAAGTGTCAAGAGGGCAGTGATGCATTCACAGAGAGAGAGGATGGGGGGGGGGGTCAGGAAGCCACAGCTGGCTCAGGCGCAGGGAGGAGCGGGCTGTGTCACATCCCAGGCGGGTCTGGGTGGCACTCTCGGAGGCTGCATGTTGTGGGTCTGATGACCGGCACTGACAGAAAGCAGGGGGATGAAGGGAGCCACTGACTCCTCCTCGGGGGCGGGAAGGCCCCCCACGGGCTCCTGGCTCCTCCCTCCCAGGCTCCTGGCCCCTCCCTCCCGGGGACCTTCCCCCGGTTCAGCTGCTCCTCAAGGTGAGTGGGGACATTCTGGGTGTGGTGGGTGAACAAGAGACAGGCACCCCTTCAGGAGGCCTGGCTTCTGCAGGACCCGTTGTGCTGTAAGGAGGGTGTGGGAGGAAGGGCCCCAGGACCACCTGCTCAGCGCAATCTGGGGGGGCCCACCACGGACTGACCAGCGACGGGAAGTCAGTGGGAGAGTGTTTCTGGTCAGGCAGATTTTTAGGTGAGAGAAGTATGGAAGGAAAACACAGAGAAGAGAAAAACGCCTTCGTTAGTTTTGATTGAGCCTGCTTTCTTTGCTAAATGCCAGAACTATGTAGAATTTAACGTGGCGCACAGGGAGATGGAGGGAAAGGTGTGATGACCCCGGGCCATCACACTGCGGACGGGCTAAAGCGATATAACAGCAGCCTCCAGAGGGCGCCCGCCTGGAGCAGAGCTCAACAGCTGCGGCGCCGTCCCTCCCGGCAGGCGGGGGCCGGCCAGCCAGCGGGTTCCCCGGGCAACCGCACTGGCTTCGGAGGGGGTCCTGAGCCCTTCCTGGGCCGTCCTTGCTGCCCTTGCAGGGTGAGGAGCGAGAACTGGCCATAGGAAAAGAGAGCTCACTCACAGGTCAGCACGTGGGGATGAAAGGAATAAAAGAAAGCCACCAAAATGCCTCGGCAGGGTTTCCCTGGGGACCTACTGTGTCCCCCTTGTGTGGACTGGGCTAAGCCCTGCTCCAGGTCAGCGGGTGAGCCCCGAGACCCTGTTCCTGGAGGTGCGCCCTTCCGCAGAGAGGAGAGCAAGGTCAGCTGCTCCCGGGGGAGAAGCTGAGAAGCCTTTTTAAGTCCTTGTGCAAAATTTCCACCGTTATGAACAAAAGTAGACTTATCAGCATGAATTCCCACGTGCTCATCAGCGGCTAATTCATCTCTCCTGCTGCTGGTTGTTTGTTTTTTTTTCCTCACTGTAGTAAAACATGACATAAAACTTACCATTTTAACCATTCGACGTGCTCAGTCCAACGACATTAAGCATATTTACACTCTTGTGCAACCACCCCCACCATCCGTCCCGTCTGCAGAACTTTCCGTCTTCTCAAACTGGAGCTCTGTCCCCGGGAAACACTCACCCCCAGCCCCTGGCTCCCACCCTCTACTTCCTGTCTATGCATTTGACCGCTCTGGGTCCTCAGGTGAGTGGACTCACACAGTATGTGTCCTTTTGTGACCGGCTTATTTCACTGAGCACTCAAACCCACCACTCCACTGTTTCTAGACTCAGGCCACCTCGAATCCCTCTGGAAGCTCAGGAATCACTCCTGCTGAGACCTCCGTGGCTTTCCTTAACGCCTGTCCCCACCCCTCACCCCCAGTTCCCTAGCAGCACGAACTCGTTTGGTCCTCACAGCAGCTCAGCCTCCAGTACTGCCAGGAGCACGGGGCTCAGAGTTGGAGGGGATGTCCACATCACCCAGACAGCGGGCGGGATGCCGAGGACAGCTGTGCTCCCCCCAGCACAGAGGTCATTGTCCCAGAGAGGTGGCCGCACTGCCACGTTCCATCCTGAAGTCACGGAGGACAGCATGCTGCTGGGTACCAGGCATGGCGATCGCTGGTTTCATCCAAACTGCCTCTTTCGTACTTGTGCTCACCTCGTTATACACACCAGAGGAAGCAGTGGGCACGCTGAACTGGTGATTTTATAGGTTTGGTCTTTGGGCGAGACCGACTTAAGAAATGCTTCTATTTCGAGTAGGTTTAAAAAGAACTATAAAGTAAGAATGGTGTGTGGATGTGAGACACAAGATTCAAGGGCTGGAGCGTGGGGACACCGAGTCCAGAGGCGCTCTGCTTCCCAGGGGCTGCCTGCCTGAGGCCTCACTGCCGTCCTGCGGAGTATCACAGCCTCACAGAGCACAACAGTAGACAGTCCTCCTCTGGGGTGAAATGAGGCAAATCCATAATTTTGTCTGACCACCGACGGAAAACAGTGTCCCCGTGAGAGCCCCAGACATCCCCTCCGTGGACTCACATGACCAAGCACAGCCAGCACGTGGGTCTGGCCTTCCAGAATGATTCCTGCCTCCTAACAGCACCCCACTCAGAGCCAGCCCCCCCTCCCTGGGCCCTGGCCAGACCTGCTACCCAAAGCTCAAAGCCACTCCTTTCTCACCATCTCCCTGGGTGCCCGCCGCACGAGGCCCAGGTGTGCAGCCTCCAGCAGTGACCCTGACCTACACACCTGGGCCCTGGTGCTCCGGGCGGGAGACCGCTGCCGGCAGACTGGTGGCTCACGACGCAGAAGGTCCCTGCCTCTGCTGGGCCCAGAAGCAAACAGGCGCTTCGTTCGGTTGGTGCCACCTGCCCTTGAAGCGCAGCCACACGGGCCTCCCCCCAGGACGGTCCTGACCTCCTGTGCAGGCCACTTCCTTGGCCTTCCCAACCTGTTCTCAGCAGGCTCTGCCCCAGCTTCTCTGACCTCTCACACCTGCCACCGGCTCCTCCCGTGAGCAGCGGGGCCCGTGGGAGGTCTGGGGCACCACACTGCAGTCACGCACTCTGTCCTGGAGTCCAGTTCCTCACCCACCGCAGAGAACTCTGCTCTGCTAGCAGGGCCTTCTCAGTGAGCGTGGGGAGACACAGCCATGAGCACTGTGAGTGACAGCTCTGATGGGAGGGCCCGGGCCACTCTGCCTGCAGCCCCGAGCTGCTCAGACGTCCCCACAGCCTGCTCGGGGACACTCTGGCCTGGTCCCTGAAGACACCTGGGACCCTGGGACTGGTTCTGCACCCCACCAAACCTGCAGGTCGTCTCTTCCTACTTCTTGGTCCCGCCTCTTCCTGTCTCTAGAGCCGCCTGTTCTCAGCATGGGGTGCTGGGGTGCAGGATATCCTTGCAGAACCAGGGAGGGTGACAAAGGGGTTCTGAAAGTGACCTGGGGAGGGTATGGGGCTGGAAGCACTCTGGGAGGGCCACCTCCCCCCCCCGCAGCCTGGCTGAGCCCAGCAGGCAGGGCAGTGTGCTTCTGGGACAGGTGTCTCCCAGGCTCACTGTCCTTGCCCACTGCCTGTCTCTGTCTCTGGAGATGGAAGCGCTCCTTCTAATGAGGGCAACAGCAAGCCACAGAGAGGGGCCTGGGACACCCCTGGTGGCTGGGAGGGGCAGTTGGGGGGGGGCAAACAGAACAAGGAACCCTGTGGTGACTGAAGTTTGAACGGCCACGTCCTCCTGCCACCTTAGCCGTCATCCACAATGATACTGCTAAGTGCCAGCTTGTGCTAGTGACGCTAAATGGTGTGTAATTTCTCCTTGTACACCTGCTGCCTCCCCATAGGTTGCCACTCCGGAACTCACTGTCACCGCACTCTTCATGGCCAAGTTAATTCAGACTCTTAAGTGTCCCTGTTTTCCTCCTGGGGGTGGAGTGTAACTGATACCTGACTCGAGGACAGTCAAGGGCAGCAGGAATGGAATTCTTCTAACAGTGCCTTTGTTTATGAACTTCTTCAGAGCACTTTAGCCTCCCACCCCCCACCCCCCAGCTGCTGTAACTCACTGGGCAGGAAAAAGCTGAGAGACTGATGGCCCAGGCCGTCAGGGGGAAAGAGGTTCTTGTGCCGAACTTCCCCTGGTTCACCTCTCACTCCTGCCTCAGTTTCTCTGTGTAGAAGTAGCTGGACGGGCTCTGCTGAGAATTAATTAACAAATAAATGTCCATTAAGTGTTTGTAGGGCGCGTGCTCTGTGCTGCTAAGTAATATTAAATAATTACAACCCTTAAATGGCGAGCCCATCATGTCGCTGGTCTGATGCATGAAAATGTTGTTATGTGTCTATCCACAATGACTTTATTTAACAAGAGCTGATCTTTGCAATTGGGTTTATTTTCTCTAGTCCTTTTAATTTCAGACTCAGGGGTTATTAGCAGATAACTGCTCGTTTCTGCTGTAAATCAAGAAAATGCTCATTAGAAACCCAGTGCTGTGATTGCTGGGAGTTTGGCTTGTGAAGATGGGGATAACGGCAAGATGGGGTGTTAAAAATAGGCTAAATTCAAAAAAATATTATTTTTTGCCCAGGGAAAACAAAAAGGCATTTTTTCAACTCTGCAATGCATTACAATCCAAATCATACTTGGCAGAACACCAGGACGAGAGAGACGGCCACTGAATATCAAATCGGTCCCTGCTGCTGAGGAGAGAGGGCTGAGGGCGAGGAGCCCCCAGCAGGCCGTGCTCCAGGGGTTAGCACCTAATCGAATGGGGGGGCTCAACTGGTAAGAAAGTCCTTTGTGCCCACCACCCCCCGTGCTGGGTGCCACCTTGCACTGGCAGATGCAGACAGACAGACAATAGAGCGGGCCAGAGGCGACTTTAAAAGCCTATCTGTAAACTCTTTTTAAAAAATAAACAAGAGCCTGACCTGTGGTGGCGCAGTGGATAAAGCGTTGACCTGGAAATGCTGAGGTCGCCCGTTCGAAACCCTGGGCTTGCCTGGTCAAGGCACATATGGGAGTTGATGCTTCCAGCTCCTCCCCCCTTCTCTTTCTCTGTCTCTCTCTCCTCTCTCTTTCCTCTTTAAAAATGAATAAATAAAATAAAAAATTTAAAAAAATTAAAAAAATCCAAGACATTAATACATTTCACTTAAAAAAATAAAGATAAAAAAAATAAAAATAAACAAGAGTGCTGCTGATGAAAACATGTGGCCAGGGCTCAGAACGAGTGGCCACAGCACTGTCATCCCTGGTTCTTTCCTGGCTTCGGGCTCCCAGGCGACATCTTCTCCTGTGTCTCAAGAAACGCGCTGATCCAGAGAAAGCGTGCTCAGGCCTTGCTCCCACCTCCTTTCTCCACACTCCCTTCCCAACCGGCAGAATTTCCTTTCGCAGAATTCTCCTTGTCTTATCCATAGAGACAGAGTGGATCAGTGGCCGTCCATGGCTGAGGGAGGGAGGATGGTTGGGGAGTGACGGCTAATAGGTGCAGGGTTTCTCTGGGGGTGATGAACTGTCCTGGAATGAGACCATGGTGACAACTGCACAACTCTGTGAACACACCACTAGAAATATGGCTGTACACTTCAAGAAGGCAGACTTGATGGTGTGTCTATGGTAGTTCAATGAGGCTGTTATTTTTAAATTATCCTTGCTTCTCCTGCCGGCCTGACCACAGTTCCTGAGGCCGCCAGCCCTCCGCCCGCTTCTGAGGGCTCACAGGAAGCAGCTTGGAGAGTTCTGCTCCTGCGCTTCGAGCTCACAGCCATCTTTCACCTCTGCCTCTACACTTTGCACACGTTGTCAAACGCAGAAGACATCGGCGTGGGTGCTGGGCCTTGAGTCAGCGATAGCTCTATCACTGACTGAAGCAGATCAGGGACTCGCACTTCCGGTTTGTCGTAAAATTGGCTTATAACGTTCCTGCAGGAACAAACTTGAAACATGACTGGGGCTTCAGGCAAAGGAACAGAAGGAGACAAGTAAGACCCCTTTCTTCCTGGACTCTTGGGAACCACTGGAACGGTGATGGTTCCCTCCCAGTCAGGTCAGCTGCAGGAAACAGCAGAACTCCCCAGAGTGAGACCTCAGGCCCACTGGCACCGAGGGTGGCCATGGACAGGGAGGGCCATGGAGCCTTGGGCAGTCTCATGGGGATGGCACTTCTTCTTTTTCTTGCGACCTCTTTATTTGAAATGTCCGATGAGTTTTAAAAACAAGAAGGCAGTCTCGGCAGTCAGAAACTGGAGCCCCCTTCACCTCATGTAGATGGTGTTGTCTCTGTGCTCTAGGGGGCATCGTCAGTGGGTGCCTGCTAGGATGGCCTAGCAGGAGGAAAGAGAGGGGTGCTCTCCAGGCTACTGTCATGCCTGTGCATCTATCTCAGCACGGACTGGGCCCACCAGCCGCTGTCACCCCAGTTCCAACTGCACCAGCAACCCTCAGGCCATGCTCCACCTTCCTCCCGCCATGCTGGTCAGAATAAGGCAGCGTGGGAAGGAATTCCCCCAGAAGAGTGAAGACATAAGGGGGTCTTCCCGGCACATGTGCATACCCCCCCACCCCCCAGCTACCAGGAAGTTCCGGTGAAATCGCCTCATCTCCAAGGAGCAGTGTGTGGAAATGCCTCCCACAGTGCTGAGATCCAGAAGGGTGGGAGAATGAGGTGCGGCCTGGTGCCTCAGGCCCCTGGTGGGCCCTGCTCCTGGGCTGTGGGTGGTGGCAGGAAGGCCCTCGAAGTGGGCCTGGAGCTGAGGCCTGCTCACTGCACCCAGCGCCCCGAAAAGAGTTGTGCTCTCCTGCCAGAGTCCCTGGGGGTTCTCCTCTCTCAGGAATGCAAATGCAATCAGGAGGGGAGGCCGCCCCTGGGCTTAGTCGCAGGTTATTGGTCTTTGTTTACCAGACCACGAGGCAGCCCAGCCCTCTCCTGCAGCCGCTGTCTCTCTGATCGCCAGTGTCACGTCCAGGGAGGGACGGGGGTACTGCCCGGCAGGATTAGCTTCCCGGCGGGCTGGCGCGGTTCTGGAGGCCGCAACTGCTCTGCTGGCCCCTGCCAAGGGCAGCGCGGTCCCTGCGCCCTGTAGACTGAGGGCAGGCTCGGCCTGGACTGGACGGCTTCCTCTGCTTGTGTTCAAAGCCAACTCCGTTCCCGCCCCGTCGGGCCGGGCTGCGCGGGCAGGGCCGCGGGGTCCGCGGCGGACAATGGCGGGGCGCTCGCGCAGCGATCGGATCGCAGGCCTTTGTTGCGGGAGCCTCGTGCCGATGGGTTAATGGGGCAGAAGAGATCGTGCAGGGCGACAGAAGTGGTCTTTGAAAGAGGGTGTCAGTACAGGGCGGCGAGACAAAGGCCAAAACGCACGGGCGGAGAGGGACAGATGGGGACAGGCGAGGGGAAACAATTAGGCGGCGAGTGCGGGGGCGGGGCGCGGCTTCTTCATTTTCCGGTTAACCAGGCTGGGCGGCGCCCCCGGGGCGGGCCGGGGCCGGGGCCGGGGCCGGGGCCGGGGCCGGAGCGGGCCGGGCCTCCCGCGGCCTCCGCTGCATCGAGCCGCTGGGTTCCACGCCGGGGTCGGAGGGTGGATGGGCAGGTGGGTGAAAACCCTCTGCGTAACCCAAGAGCCGGATGCCCGTCGGCTGGGCCGGGCGCCCCCCGGTTTCCTGCAGGACAGCCTGAGCACGCTTCTCGCTGGCCACGCAGCGCCCCGCGGCCGCGGCCTCCACCACTCGGGGACGCTCCCCCCGCCCCCGCCCCGGCCCCGCGGCTCCCGGCGGGTCCCGCCGGCCCGAGGACCGGTCAGCGAGTCCGCGGGCCCCGCGCGCTGGCCGAGCGGGGATCCCCGCCAGGCGGCGCTGCTCCCCTCCGAGCTGCCGGCCGCGCTCTGCAAACCGCGGCTGTTTAATTAACGTGCAAATTGAGTAGATTAAATGACTCTAAATAATTAGCCACAGATCCTATAAACAGGATAACATATTTAATTAAGCAGCGATATAGATTTTGGAAACTGTTAATGTATTTTAGAACGGCTGCTTAGATCTTTCACTTTTCCCCCCCTAACTTCAAACATGTAACTACAGCCCTTGGTACGTGGATAAATATCTGGAAACAAGATTATGCCTGTTAACTTCAACTAATAGAAATGTTGGTTTAACAGGCGCTTGCACAGCCCTGGCCGCTGGCCCCGCTCGCTCGGAGCCCGGATGGCCGGAGCTGGGGGTCGCTTCTGTTTAGCTCAGTGATGGGGCGGGTGTGCAGCGAGCCACAATCTTTGACAGAGGGGGTAAGATGAAGCAGAACGAGGGGGGACGAAGGAGGTAAGTGAAAATACAACCCAATTTCATTATATCAATCACATTTAATTGGCAATTTGTACAAGCAATGACCGGGCTGGCTTTAGGTAAAACTATTAGGCGACAGGCGGGTGTGCTACTAAAATTCTTGGTTAGTTAATTAGTGTCTGAACTGCGGAGGAAAAGGATCCTCAGATTTACTCTCTACAAAGAGAGAGCAGCCCAGACAATTCATTAGGCAGGCGGCTTGTAAATTAGAGCTAAGTTAACCTGATTTCCCTTAATTAAAACATCTTTTCTCGTTTACGATGTGGATATAAGTAGATCTCCAGGGTTTTGAATTTTCTGCAACAGCAGATGGTCAGCTAGAAGCAGATAATAGTTAACGCTTTCTCTGTACCAGATCCGAACAACGTGAGCCGCTGGCCCATCTGAGGATTAAAAGGAGAGATAACAAAGAGTGTTAACCCTTCCTAGTCTTCTTCCAGCTCCAAGGCTCTGAGGAAGGGGCTGCCCTGGCCTGGGGGGGTCTAGAGGGCACTGCTGCCTGGACACCAGGAACCCCGGGCAGGGAAGGGGGATGGAGTGTCAGAGGAAGTGGCCATTGGGCTATCTCCTGGAGAAGGGCAGTATCAGGAGGGAGGGGCACCGTTGGCTGTGCTGCCTGGTGAGCAGGGTGCAGTGAGGTGGTCACCTCCAAAGTTCCCTTCTCAGTGCCTGGCCACTGCCTGGTCATCCAGCCATTCCCCACCACAGCCTGCGTCCCCACACTGGCAGCTCCTTTCTGCCTCAGGTCCTGGTCCGGGTGCCGGAGCCCCATCTGGGTTCAGAGGGCCAGCCTGACCCCAGCAGACCAGTGGGCTTTCTCACATGGTTCTAGCCCAGCACAAACTTCAGTGGTTTGCCTGAGTTCCAGCATCCCCCACTTGGAATGGGGAGGAGGCCCTGCAGCCATGAGGTATGGCTCCTTGGCCTTCTCTTCCATAGATAGATTGATAGATAAATAGCTTCCCTAAGCGAAGAGCTCTGAGGCCTGCATATAGCCAGCCAGGCCCGGAGAGCAGGGGCCAACGACCCTGGGAGCCAACCTTCCTGAAAAATTTGGGTCGAGTTCAGGGAGGCCCCTGAGGTACAGAGTGTCCCCATACAACCTTCACGGGCACCAGCACCAGAGACAAAGCCAGATCCAAGTCAGCATCCATATCACAGTCTTCTGGGGAGCTACTACGAAAGCCTGCTCAGCTTGAAACAACAGAGGAAAGTCTTCCTAGGTAGCCCACTTCTCTCCGAGGCATATTCTGCCACTGGACCAGAGCTGAGTAGCTGGGATTCTAGCTGAGATGCCAGCCCCCCCCATC